>NC_090934.1:815976517-816282931 GCF_040938575.1 Ambystoma mexicanum | reverse complement strand
TTCCCATATTGTGCTTGAGAAGTCAATGCGTTTATTTTGTTTCTTAGATCCACTTTGTAAGGGCCTTCATTCTTTTAATCATTTACGACTAATCACAGATATTTATACTCATTTATTATCTGGATTATTTGATCGCCTACAGACCACCTCAAGGCTAACTCCGATCTTTTTTTGAAGTTATTCCATCTCATAATGTTGGATTTAGTAACATATATTGACAGCATATTTTCCTTGGCATGGATAAACAACTTTTGCAGTTCCCTTTGTAAGCCTATTGGGTCCAATCAATGATGACTAAATCATCAGCATAAAATAAGTATGGGATGATTTTAGTTCCTAATTTAGGTAGAAAGGAAACAATATTGTGGATTAGCAGGTGCATGTATTTTATGTAAAAGTTAAATAAAGTAGCGGCAAATATACAGCCCTGTTTGAGGCCTCAGCTGGTAGGTATGGACCCAGAAAGCAACTCACTTTGGGTTAGTTTAACCTGAATGGTCGTGTTCATATAAAACTGTTGTAGAGTCTGCAATGTATAGTTTGGGCAACCTGCCTGAATTAATTTTGACCATAAGATTTTCTGTGATATTGAGTCAAATGCAACTCTAAAGTCGATATAAGCCAGGTAAAGTGGGTACTTTTTAGTTTCTGATTGTTTTTTAATGCTGTCAAGATTTTAAGGTTGATCGCTGTCCCCAATCCAGCTACGAAACCAGATTGGTGCGGGTCTGTCAATTTAGTAACTACGAGCCATTTGGTAAGGTCTCTTAATATTAAGCGTATAATTTACCCGGGAGTTTATTATTTACAATCCTTCTTTAACCTTCAAACATGAATTCTGTGATTTTCACACGTTTTGGCATTGGTTATGGGGTGCAGCTTAATCTGCACCACGTGTCATCTGCATAGCTTAGATGGGAGTTTCCAAAATATTCCAATATTTGTAACGGGGGGGGGGAATAGTGTATAAAATGAAGAGTGATGAACTATGTCGCACACGGCAAGGCAGGGGCAGAATATGACCCCACTGAGAATGTAAACTATTCCAACATCCTCCGGTGCCAATGTTATGTAATGTAGTAAGAGGCATATGGTGGCTGATGGTCTTCAATGCCAAAGTAAGATCGAACCGGACCTCTGCCCCAATGCCTCCCATCCCTCCGACCGCTGCCAGCCACCAAGTCCAAAGATATTGTCTTGTATTGAGATGACTTAGAATTCGCGGCTGGCAGATGGGCAGAAGCGCCCCAGGAGTTGTAGTGCATTACAATAATAACACTGAATTCCCAGTGGATAAGCAGAGTCCTGAAAGAAGGGTGGGTCCGCATAGAATATGCTGTAAAAATGCACGGATGTGTAAGTATGTTTTGAGGGCTAGTCAACTTATAAGCAGTTCCCAAATGCTTGTGTATGCAGCTTGGGTGCTTATGTATTCGTCAGAAGCTAGTGGGGCATTGCTTATATGCAGAAATACTCCGGAAACAATGCACGAGAAATAAAGGCAGGCAACAGCGGATAGTCCGATGCACAATTATTTTGAAGAGGAGAGGGGGAAGTGAATTGGGCCCCCCTTGCAGGATAACGTATTGTGAAGAGAAAGGAGCTTGAGTTAAGGATAGCTAGACACCTTCGGTCACTATGGTCCATCGTTTAGAGCGTGCTACCCACTTCCTGCAATGTACAAGGGAAAGCTGCACTGAATGCACACACGCTCCTTCCAGCCCCTGCCACATATGCCTCTTTGCTTAATTATGCACAGAAGTTCATCGTTCTGTTGAGTAGGCAGTAATTTCCAAGTCTCTTGACAGCTCTTAATCTGATTTCCAGGATCATTTGATTCTGCGCGTGGCAGTTGTTTTCCAATGTAAATGATTGGCAGGTTGTCAAAATGCCCACCGACGCGGCGGGTGCCCACGCCTAGATGGTATCACCGTTGTGTTTTCGGGTTTTAATTTGTCAGCATATGTGCAGCATTATTTAACTCCCATGTGAATCGGTGGAGCCCTACCTCTGGTTTAGTTTTGTCAAATCCTGAATAAAATGAGTGGAATGTTAGCAAATTGAAAAGGGGTGGGGGGGTGGGGTGTAATTAATGGCAAGTGCAAGCTGCTGCCATCTCTGCTTTATACTGGCAGGAGTGTAGCATGTTGTAGGTTCCTGCACATGGAGAGGACAGTCTCAGCTGCTGAAAAGGCCCTGTTAAGGCTGTATTACTAACTAGAATGTGCAAATGATAGTTGACTTACAGGCATTAAATACACGTGGCTAGAGGCTTTGACTGAGGGCAGTGATACTTACTTAAAGATCTGGGTAGCAATTGTGTTAAGTATTTATATTGAACATATCAGCGGTTTTAGATCAATACATCTGTGATCATGTAAGACGCTGATCATGCGTTTCATGTATCGCCCTGCAATTGTTGGCTGTTGGCTTGAAGACAACCTATTGAGCGATTCATTATAGCCCTTTTGGTTTTGAGTATTGAGTGGGGTAATGTTCATAAAGTACCTTGCACTACCTATATCGATTCCTATTGATGCACACTCCAGCCTTAGGTGGCAACAAATTGACAAGAGCATGGCCAAACAATGTAGCACAAAAGTAACAATTCATGCAAAGCCCAGAACTAGCACCTTGGATAGGAGTCCTAGTGCTAGAGGGCATTGTGCTGGGAGCTAGGAAATGCCGGTGTCATTTGGCCTCACGCAGGGCTCAGCTCTTCATGGAGCCGTCTTCAGTGTTGCTACCATTTGGATGGTTGCTTCAGATTACTGAATTCAATGTGTTTTTTTCCTGCTACTGCTCAGAACCTGGAGTTGGTGGGAGAGCATATTAATGATGTGGCTCTGTGGCCATTGACAAATTGTGCACAATTCTGAGCTGGGGGCTCTGTGTGGGCAAATTAAGGATCAGGTGGGTAGCTCATTGACTCAGATGGGGTAATTCTTTAACCTAGATGGGGAGTCGCTCAAAGGCTTGGGGCCTACAGTGCACAGGACAGGGCTCAGTTTGAAAGCAGCTCACAAACTCAGTGGAGTGTTTCCTCAGTGGAAACAGCACATAGGCACAGATGAAGGCAGTACTCGTGCTTTTGTGGTGGGGCTGCACATAAAGGCATTCTTGGGTGAAGACAATTCACTGGCACATTTTGGGCTGGCTTTGTGGCAGCTCACATGCGCTGGGTGGAACCCTCACAGGCTCAAAATTAGGCATAAACTTAAAATGGGAAATTTGGGGGTAGGAAGAAAAGAACAGGAGTTATAGGACAGTCCCAAGGTATAGGACTTGAGTAGTGTGAGAAACCAAAGGGTGTCTCACTTGCTAGTCCATGGGGATCTCTGAGGTGGCCAGGCCATGGACATCACCTTTGGATCCAGACCCTGGGGGTGGACCATTGCTGGAGGATCACCTGGGTGAGGGATCTTCACGAAGTGAGGGTGGGACAACCGATGATGAGTCGCGGTATCCCCCCCCCTTTCCAATGCCCATACCCCATCCTATTTTATAGGATTATCCAACATCCCAACACCCTCTCCCTTTCTACACAAACACTGGGCTGAGGAAGAAGGCAACTGAGAGTAAAGAGGCTAACACTTAATTATCTAATTGGACATGTCCCGTTAATCCGGTCAGGCAAAGTCGGGCACTTGACCTTAATCACATCCATCTGATACCCATTAGCTCCCCTCAGACAGATAAAAAGCAGAACATAGAGACGCACTCTGAGCAATGTGAGACACAAGAAGGAGCAGATCTTCCAGGGCAAAGGCAAACCCACTGGAGCAGGACGATCGATCGAGGGACCAGAGCGAAGGGTGGGGAAACTTTGATGGTCTGTGCAGGAGATCATTGTCTCCGGCAAACCGTGAAGGATATGCAGAGAAAGCCAAATCCCAGACAGGAAGAAGCCTGCATTGTGTGTCAAGGATGCCAGCAACCCTCCCAGGTGAACGACAGAGTTGGGGAGGCAAGGCCAAGGCTGTGGTATCAACCTTGACTCGTGAATCAAAGCCGCAGAGACGAGAAAGGAATGCACACACACATGCTGAGTTAGCGAAAGACATGAAAGGCCGGTTTGTGTTAGGGAAAGATTGAAGCCGCAACCGAGTATCTCACAATTGAAGGTACCACGCATGCTGATAAGACGCGTAAGAAACTCTAAAGTTACTGATAACTATGAAGCCAGTGATACAGCGCATCGGAGTGGTTCTACGAAAGGAAGTAGCCCACTCGAAAAGCTCTGCTAAATGTTTGGTATCTTGTTATAAAGCGGCAAGTGAATGAACTCTGAAATGCGCAATGGTAAAGATTAATCCCGTCCAAAGGAAGTTAAAAGGTGATTGCTTAAGGAGAAAGATCTATTTGAACTTTGTTGATTGTGTTCTGGAACTATCAGTCTATGGAAAAAGCCTGGCACATTCAAAAGTCTTCGATATCAGCCTGAAAGATCCAAGCCCGACCGAGGGAGACCTGGAATATGAAATAAGATAGGGTAAGGGAACCCCTAACAAATGTGAATAAAGCTTGGGAAAGGTAATCCCTGCAAGTGCAGTGATTGCGAGGTCTGAGCCCGACTGAGGGAGACCTACGTGAACTTTTGTTGAACTGTAAAAGAACTTTTGGAAAACTGGAATAAGTGACTTTAACGTGGAAGGCCAAGCGGGCCTCTATCCATGTTTTGAACTGGTTTTTTTTTTATCAGTTGAGCCAGAGTGTGCCATCCTGTTTACGGGAGATGCCTTACTAAGTGCTGTCCAACGTGGGGAAGAGAGATCACTCAGACACCAGGATCTTTTGTTATAACACTGATTTTCCTTTGCATACACATTCCCCTTTACACACTTTTTTTTTATATAAGAGATAGGGCAGGCATTAAGTTTTGTTAGTTTAGGCCATTTTGATTTGACAAAGACTGACTAAGACTGTGTTTTCTTTATTATTTGATGGTAGAGACTACTCCCTTCATAGCTATAGGGCAAAGTAGGACTTTTTCCAAACCCCAAGAATTGAATAAAGGTTTTGAAACGTGCAACTCTTGTGTCAGTGTCATACTTGTGATACCATCCCTCCCTTGCAGTAGGGAACTGAAAAAGAAAATTAGATACAAAAGCAGTGGTACTATTTGCTTCACGAAAAATGGCCGAATTGGGTAACAGTGATGGGAGGAGTAAATATGCTCTTGTCCATATATCGCTCGTGAACTCAACCTGAGACATGCTCTCAAGGACAAGGAATCAGTGAAACGTGAAGGGGAATATTATGAAGTCCAATTAAGGGGCATCAAGTGGATTCCAGGGTGCCCACGCTCCTGGGCTTTAACATGTGTCTAGCAGCCCTCCATGGGTATGCCTCGCTATTCAAGTGTAGAGACAAACAAAGGGAGCAGGAGCTTTAGGAGAGTGGGTCGTTTGGAAGGGAAATGCTCTACTGGAGGTATCAGCACCTCAACCCTGACTTGTAGCACTGCAGCCACCCTCTCCCACCCAAACATCTACACTTCACAGGTCTGTGGAACTTACCATGAGGCCTACACCCCTGTGTGCCTCAACACGCACAAGGGCTACCCCAGCCGGCAGACACAGAACAGAAATCGAGAACCAGCTGCACTGGGGCAAGCGTGAGCAACAAGAATGGAAGCGGCGTTGGGAGGATGCAGTAGGATTGGAAGAATAGTGCTGTTGGTCTGTATCAGCGATCCACTGGATGTCTCTGCAAACCCCACTTCCTCCTTACCTCCTGGCCGCTAATGTGGTCCCTTTGCACACAGTGCATAGCTCTCAACTCACACGCTTTTGGCGGGTGTCACCCGCCTTGTAAAAGGCTGAGTCACCCGCCAAGCCTCCTGCACGGCCATTCATTCCAATGGGCATCTCACCCGCCAAAAACAAAATCGGGTGAATTCACCCGCCTTGTGGACACAAATGGTTGAGAGCTATGACAGTGTCAATGCGAGAGGGGCTCGGCAGCCCTTACACCTTTTTCTAATCCTCTGCCTTTAGGTTACAGGAGCTCCTGCACCCCATGGCAATAAGCGAGATGCCATCGGGGCCACCGAGAGATTGGTGGTCTATGCAGTGCTCCCGGTTCACGTGGCCATGTATCACTATAGCCAGAGCTTCACCAGTGCGTGCAGCGCCTGGAAGTGTGCATGATGAGCTAAAGCTGCACTGCCCAGGTCTGCCACCTCGTCCCCTCCTTGAGCCCCAAAGATATATCGTGACTTGAGAAACCAACACTATATGCTGCGTCAGAAACCTCCAATTCTCTATAATGTAGTGGTTTGCCAGATTGCCCTCATTTCTTTCCGAGTCAAGAAGAAATCCAGACTTAAGTCAAATGAGGAGGAAGCAAAGTCAAAAGTCAAAGGTTTCCTGCATTTATCCTAAACCCCGTTTTGCCATCCGAGGGACTTTATTTAAATAGTTTTTTTTCTGTGTGCACTATACTATGCAGCACTCGCTCTGTATATTAAGGCTGTAGTTTAATTGTAAATGCAGCTTGTATGGGTTCCTCTCTAATGGCATTGTAGTTACTTCTAGTGGTTCCCGGCTATGGGCCATGCAATTCAAGGTGAGCCTGCCCTTGGTGTGGTCATGCAGCATGCGAGCAGGCTCGTCTTCCCGCTTACAGAATGCCCGGAATGTGCTGGGGCGACACCTCGTCCATTGCTGTCAGCCGCGTGCATAGTTTAATGGTGCTTAAATAATGCGCAGCGACTCATTTATTAGAGAATTTTAGTTCGCTTGTTTTTCTTCGCGGCATCCTTTACGCGGCCTTCCATGCGCTGACACTTCCCAAGGTTGGAAACAGTTGCAAGACAAAAACTATTTTATCAAGAATGTTTCCGATTGTTCCTGGGAGCGAGTCCCGCAGGAGGCGGTGGCAGAGCAGTCTCAAAGGTCTTAAAATGGAGTCCTTATTTTAGAAGCACTTCTCTTATCAGCACGGGCTTCAAGGGGCAGGCCAGTACCGGGCCACTCGAGGCAGGCTTCGTTTGCGAGATGTTTTCAAAGGAGAGGGAACGACCCCTAGGAAACCGCGGCTAGGCAATATTGCATGAAATACAAGAGCCTGACCGCCTGCAAGTGAAGGAGCGTGGGGTTTTCTCTTTACTCTCTGCATGTCCAGTCAGACCACAGTGGATATTTCTTTGTCAGATGTGTTGCACATGTTTGAGCCAGGCCCCCCACTCTATGCAACTGGATGGGTGACCCTTATGGGTAGAGACAGTCCAGGTCTGCTGGACAGGCTTTAGAAATCAGATGCACATTTTAAAATGTTTGGAGAGTTTCAGCAGATTTCTACCTGTAACTATGAAATTTCTTACGCATATTTCTGCAGATTGTCATGCAATTTCCATAGATTTGGCCTCCTATGCTGGGCTATACAATTCATCTATGCAATTGGACATGTCTCTGGTCACTCTCTACTCACACATGCTTTTCCCTTGTTGCATGCCTCCAGTCACTCTCTACTCACCCCTGCTTTTCCCTTGTTGCATGTCTCCAGTCACTCTCTACTCACCCCTGCTTTTCCCTGTTGCATGTCTCCGGTCACACTCTATCCACCCCTGCTTTTCCATTGTTGCATGTCTCTGGTCACTCTCTACCCACCCCTGCTTTTCCCTTGTTGCATGTCTCCAGTCACTCTCTACCCACCCCTGCTTTTCCCTTGTTGCATGTCTCCGGTCACTCTACTCACCCCTGCTTTTCCCCTGTTGCATGTCTCCGGTCACTCTCTACTCACCCCTGCTTTTCCCCTGTTGCATGTCTCCGGTCACTCTCTACTCACCTCTGCTTTTCCCTTGTTGCATTTCAGTTTGTCACTATCCTCTCTCTTCCTTTTCTCGTTGGTCATGACCCAGCTTTTCCTTCCTTATTATACTACAGGAGGCACATGTTTTTTGCCGCATGAACACTCTGTTCAAGCTTGTTTTTACTTATTGTTTTCTCACTTGTGTATTTATAAACAGTGTTATTTTTAACTGCAATATGTGCATTGAAAAAAGTCAATAACAAATTAATGAAAAAAGAAAAGGGAAGATTTTTGTTCAGTTGACTGTATTTTTGTATCTATTAGCATAGATATTTTAGGAGCTCATCTCTGGCCACATTTATTTATTAGGTGTTTCCTTTAAATGATCAACATTATACAATGCCCTGTTCCGCATTCAATTAGGAAATGCAAAGATGATTGCTTTAAATATAAATACTTATTACAAAATATAATGGCAATGAACTGAAGTGGTCCAACTGCATAAGTATGCGAAAATTGTTGGTTTAAAGATTTCACTTGGAACCATCAAAATAATCACACTTCAAATACATCCAAATGGCCTCAGAAGAAAGGTATACTTAGGTCATGGGTTGTTTTAGCAAACTCACCGGATGAACATGCTAACGCTACAAATACCAAATATCTGGTTCACAAAAAAAGTTGTTGGGTACAAAGTGCAGACTTTACAAACTGCAACTGCACCCTTTTGTAGGTAGGTTTGCCCACTGAGAATCTTAAGACCACATGATTATCACAGTGACCTAGGAAGACGCTATAGAGATTGTGCCCTGCAAGCACCACCTAGAGTAGTGCAATGAGGAACGGGCAAACCCAATAAACAACCAGTCAGTCCCTTTTATTTTACCAGTTGGCCGCCACCATGGGAGAGGAGCAGCACTGCCTGAGGCATGGAGGAATATCAGCCAGAAAGGGAAATCTAGCATCCTGAGGAAGTGTCAGGGGGGAGAAACGCTGGCCATCCAGGTGACGGGACTGTTGACCCTGCAGAGGAGAAGCGGGCAGCCAAGTAGGGTGACCTGCATTGAGGGTAGGTATAGCGGCCTGAAAATACCCATCAGTGAAGAGGACAGAAATAATTCCTGCCAAAGTGAGCTACTCCAAGGAAAAGGTGGACTCAAAATTACTGAATGTACAAAAGGGCACTGTAAACCCCTAAGGCAAGATGGGCAGTAACCCGGGCAGAAGGAATTTTGTTCCAATATGTTCTCTTAGATTCCATAGGCATTTGTTCCATCCCAACTTGACCACCTGTGGCACCAGACAGAGAAGGAGAGACAGATGCCTACTGACAGCCTTCTGTGCATTTATTGAAGTGTTTTATTGCTGGGAAGTTGTGGATGCCCCATCCTGGGGTGTCAACTTCTTTCTTGCACTTCCAGCTACAAACCTAGCAGAAATTGGCTTTGGATAGTATGCTTCAGTCTACCCCTGCTCTTCCATGGGCGAATGAGGAATGCCACCCAGAACCAATCCCATTAGCAACTGTAGAAAATGTAAGAAGGGGGGGCTCCCCTTTGATCGTTGCAGGCTAGAGGCGCCCACACATTTGTCTGTGAGTCACTTTGTCCGCCCTGACAAACAGCATAACTGGCTTCTGACCGTCATGCATTATTGTTCCAGCAGCAAACATACCAAAGCCTTCCTACCAGTGTAGAGCTGCTAACTCCAAGGGGTTGCTCCCTTCGCCCATGTGTACCCAATCTATAATACCAACGTGGATGCAAAGTGTCCCACTAGAGCCCACTAGATTCGACATGGACTCTCCAGTTAGCACACAGAGAACAGGGGTCATAAAATCCTTTGCTCATTGCTCTCATGGACATTGTAAGGGTCGCCACCATAACACTGTGCATCATGACCTATGAGGCAGCAATAGATGCACAGTGCCAGGTGGGAGACGGCACGGAACGTTGATTATACATGAGCATATTCCTTGATTGTTGGGTTGGTTCAAAAGGAAGCATAGGTGCGGAAGGGTGATGTGAGTAAGCTGGAGGTATGGGAGCACGCTTGGAGAATGGGAGCTTGAGTTAAAGAGGATAGGAAGTTTCCCGCTCACGCTATCAGGTGAAGGTGGCACTGGCAGGATGCCCTAGGAAGGAGCAAGAGGAGCAGTGTGCTGCTACATGGGAACTTTACCAGCTCCAGGCACATTTTCTAGGGCCCTGGGTTTTCTTTGAAATCTTCAAACATCACCTGTTGCTTTGCTGGTATCAGATGGTAGGGAGTTCATTTTGGGAGGATATTGGAGTTTCAGAGCATGCTCTGGTGGTGGTGTCAGACATCTGCTTAGCATGCCCATTGATTGTGGTGAAAAGACCACGTGTCATCTTCCTTTTTTATTTAAATGCTGTAGGTACAGCAGAGAAGAGGGAGCACCATTCTCCTATTTGGATGTTGTCATGGACCTGAATTTTTGTTTCTTCTCTCCAGGTGTTGATGGAGATGTCATAAACAAACAAACATAGGTGTTTAGCAGTGCTACTGAAGTGACCGTGCTGGGGGACTGTGGATCAATTTGGTAATTTGCTGCTCTGGTTGAAGGCAGGTTTCAATGGTACTTCTAATATTTTCTCCTCTTTTCTCCTGCGAGGTGTTGGTTCGATGAAGTATCGCAGTGTGCTCTAGTTTTTGTTTCTACTCGCTACTGGTGGGAGGAGCATTGCTGGTTGGCTGTTGGTCTCCCTACAATCTGTTTTTCATTGATACAGCACCACATGTGAGAGGTGCCCCAACTCTCTGGTGGTACAGCAGCATGCAGAAAACATCTGCATAGAAGTTAAACATAGGCCAATGTTTCCTCAGTTACTTTTTCTGCATTTGGGTCAATGGAATTCTTAAATGTAAATTTACTGTATCCCTTGTGAGTTAGAGAGAAATATCAGTATATTTTACATGTGCGGCCAACATAATGTAGGTAGGATGTGGGGGATTCTCCCTGCCATATTTTTAGGTATTGCACAAATATTCTTCTTTTAAAGAACATGTTTTAGGAATCGTATCAATTATGCAAAGGTATATTTTAAAACATCACGCGTAGGAATCATCCCCAACCAACACAAATGACCCACCTGATTTCCTAAGAGGTCTACTTGTTAGAAAATAATGGTGTTGGCTGGCTTCCTTTGATCATGGTATTGTAAGTGTGATTTTCTGTGCGGTCAAAGACTACTAGGTGATATATACGAGAGCCCAACTTGCTATGACCAGAGCAGCTGTTGACACAGAGGGGGAAAGGGCAATGTGGGCACATAGAGGGAACAAGGTGTCGTCACTGGGAGTCCTGCTCGGAGGCTCTGTACCGTGCCTCTGCCTACTTGCAAGGGAAGAAATGCAGGGATTGAATATAATGACCCACCAGACGGTGAGTGAGTAGCCCCTGCTTTGCTGCACTGATCTGATCTCAGGAAATGCAGCTGAATTGGAAACATTTAACACTTGGCCAATGCTAAGCCATAATCTCTAACTTCTGCCCAGAAACTCTAAACGAATAGTAAAACAAGCAGCCTAGATTTCATTCTCACCCTGCACCTTTAGACGGGCAAATTATTTGAAAGTACAGAAGCCCAAGAGCTCCCTCGATCAACAAGCTGCTAGGTTATCCACAAAGCGATCTGAATAGCAAGGTGGACAGCCTTGAAAATAAACCATGTGGATATGAAGCCTTTCATAACAGTGGCCCCCATGTGGAAGCAGGAACAAAAAAAGAAAATTTATGGAATTGATCAAGATTGGCCTGCCAATGGGAGACTTAAATGTGCCAGCCATGCATTTAAAGGCCTGATGCAAAGGGTGAAAGATTATCTTATTGCCAGATGTATGTCCCGAATCCGAATCTCTGAGCAGCAAGCAAAACAAAACAATTTGATTGAGATGCATACATAAGTTTCTTTGGCAAATTGCGGGGCTCCTAGTCCAGTCCGAGGTCACGTTATAGCCCTTTATCCAGTTGTCCAAGCTTTTCTGTCCGGGTCAGGGGCGTGGGGAGGGGTCCTTGACTCTAGATGTATGACGAGTACCTTTGGGATAGGTATGCCTGATTTGTGGGCAATGTCTTGATGCTGTCCTCTTCCTCTCTAGTCTTGGTATTTATCTGGTGTACATTTTTCGATGGAGAGGTGGCATTGAACACAGAAGGTTGTGCCATATGTTTCATGATCGATTGTTTTCCCTGCTTACCACTAGCCTTGCCCAAAAGTCTTGAATTTATGTTAAACTTGAACTTTATAGCATGTTAAATGGAATGTTTAGGACTAGGCTTCTTGTTCTGTGCAAGCAAATTGAACATTCTTATTATCAACGATGCCTGTTTTTGGGACGTGGTAACAGTTGAAATGTTTTTAATGAAAAGATTATAACTGTAGAGGCTCAAGTAAACAGCACTGGATGCCGTTCTGTCTTGTGCTTTTTTGCATTGTAGATCACATATTTCGAATTGGAACACAGACATTATAGCTTGTTATTAAGTACCCCCGTGCAGTCACTGTAAAACATGCCTCTCACTGCATTTCAAGTTTAGGCCGTATAAGGGGTCCCTTGCATCGGGATGCCAACTCATCTTTAAAGAAAGAAGATTAACAGAGAGGCTGAGAGCTGTGCTCTGCACCCCTAATTGCCATTCTCCTCTTTCCACATCATCCCAGATTGGATTTATGTGTAGAAAACCTATATATAAAAACTTTGTGTACCTAATTTATCTTTCTCTGGCAGCCTTGGGACCCCACATAGTACTTTCTGTCGATTGCCTCAGAGATTGCCTTATTACACTAACCAATTCCCTCTGCCTCTTTCTTCCCCTGGCCAAACTCCCTCAATGTTGGTATGGTATCAGGGCAACATTTGAAAACCTCAATGTATCTAGTAACTTGGTCATGTTTTAACCAATTCTTCTTTTAGGCCTTTGTTCCACGTTATTGCTTCCTCCTAAAAAACTACCTGTGGGACCAATTTGCTGGTTGCAGTGACATAGAATGACTCTGTTTAGTTGCTTGAAACATAGGCCATCATTGCCTTTAAATAATTGTATTTTAATTATTATTAGGGTGTTTCTTGATCACAGACATAGCTTTGGTAGGCAATGGAGCACTTTACAAGTCATATGGAGAAGTACATGGTGAGGGAAGCAGATCGCAAGGGATCAATACAAGGAAGCAGGGAGCTTTTTCGCAGCAAGGTATCTGTAAGCAGCCAGAGGAAGAATGAGGTTTGGGGGGGAAGATTGCCCAGTCTCATGTTATGTGTGGAGTGGAGTGGAGTGGAGCGGAGCGGAGCGTAGTGGAGTGTAGGGTGTGTGGACCTAACTGTTAGGGAGGAGTGATTCCTTGAAGAGGAGTGTCTTAAGCAGCTTCCTGAAAGGTAGATGCAAGGAGGCGAATCTGATGTTGACACTGGTGGGGGGATAGACCAAGAATGCCTGCCTTCCAGTGCCATCCTTCCTGAACTAGTAGATTTCAAGTCCACACATGATCTTGTTTCTGATGGCTTGTAGGCCTCCAGGGATGCAGAGCTTCTCAGTGAGTTAGCTTGGGGATTGAGGGTGATCGCGTTTTAGGTAAGGCAGCCGGATTTGAAGGCGATACGTGCTTGCAGTGGGAGCCAGTGCAGTTTGATGAGGGTTGGAGTGATGTTGAGTACGCATAGACCTTTGAATCATGCTTGTAGGACACATTCCAGGTCAGTCGATGGAATGCCTTGCAGGAGGGCATTGCCACCATACGGGTTGGTGAGGATCAAGGCTTGGACAGAGGATCCGAAGTTGTTTGCTGGGATGAAGAGGTTGATTTTCGTCAGGAGGAAATGTTGACAATGAGCTGCTTGTATCTTCCTTGCTATGTGCTCCTTCAACAAGAGATTTTTGTTGATGTAGAACCCAAGGGACTTTGGCACAGGTTGTCAGCTGGGGTGTGTAATTGTTTTGCAAAGATTCTGTCTAAGTTCTGCAAGGTTGCAGAAGCACACGTCTGACAAAGTGGCAGCATGGTTGTTGGAAAATACTTGTATTTATGTATCAAGGTTAAGAAAAAGAGAACCTATCTTGCCCTGTTTCTAAGAGAGGTTGCCCTGCCTCACCAAAAAGACTAAGAAATCTGTCCGGCTGTCCAATAAATTAAAATGTCCACCATCCTGTGTCCAAACCTATTTCCATTCCTTACACTCTAGATTAACTAACGAAAAAATGGGTGTGTTCTTCGATCCAGAAGGAAGGTTCCCTCGATCTGGATTCCAGTTCAATGTTCAGTTGCTGATGAGAAAACAAAGAGAGTTGTTCTCCTATTCAACTCAAAAGTTCTTAAAGTTGGATACTCCTCCAAACATGTACAAAAGGCATGTCTTCCTTCCCCTTTTCATTCAGTCTTACTTATTTCACAATGCACAGTTCCCAATTATAAGGAGGAATCTGTCCCTTCCCGTATTTCTCTGGTTCAGCAATGTAACCCCAAGCCTGGTTCACTATCTTGCCAGACCTGTCTGTCAGAAAAACTGTTACCAAAAAGGTTTAATGGGGTAATGTCTTCCTTACCTTTATTTTTCACAGTCTTTCTTATTTCACAAAAACACAGTTCCCAAGTATCAGGGGGAATCTCTACCTTCCCATTGTCTTTCACAGGTTCACCAATATACCAACAAGCGTGGTTCCCTATCCTGCCAGACTTGCCTGTAGATCTCAGTATTCAATGTCCCTTCTTTTAGCAGTGGGTCCTCTAACCCTTATTGCCACTTACCAAACTTTTCCTTTTCTGGTGTGGGTCCCAGACCTCCGTTTATAGGTTTCTCAGGACCTCCCTGACATTCGGTGGGCCCCAGCCCCTTGGTTGCATGCTTCTCCAAACTTATATGGGTCTGTGACCATTGTGTGCTGCTCTTGCCGGGCTTCTCCAACTTCATATGGGCCCCATACCCTTGTATGCTGCTTTTGCAGCGCTTCCCAGACTTCGTATGGGTCCCATACCCTTCTCTCGGGCTAATAATATGTAGCAATCTGGCCCGGTTCACTAATCTGCCAGGCACTGTTTCTCATGCGTCTTGCTTGGCTCTTTCCAAGTTCTGGTAGGAGGGAGATGGGGGATGGGGGGGTCTTCAGCCTTTGCCAACTGCCTCCTTTGTTCTCCTTTTTCTCGACCACCCATTACGGTAACCCATGTACCATTCATGGCTATACTGGCTTTTTTTTTTTTTTAGCAGAGTTGCTTTCTCCTGCTACAGGTTTCCGCATGCCTTCCAACAGCCTCAGCATGTCCATGCAGCCTTGCCAGGTATGGTCTCTCTCTCTCTGCATGTTTCTCGGTCTGACCATGTGTTCCGACACCTGGTCTCTCCCGGGCCTATGATTCTCCAGCCTGGATAAAGAGGAACAATGTGCATGAACCTCCATCAGTATTTCCTGTTCTCTGTGGAGATTCTCCACGGGGCTTTCGGTTCCTCAAGGCAGGATCTGACAAGCTACATAGTCCTTCTTCCCTGTTTATCTTTGGCTGCTGTTCTTGTTGACTATACCGTGTATGTTGGTTCCGCGATAGACTCTTTCCTCCTCTACTATTCTTCTTCATGTCAGTGGTTGTATGAACTTTATATGGGCAGCCCTCAATGTTCCTTGTCACAGTATGGTCTATGTGTATGGCATCCTCTACTCCACACAAATATATATAGGAGTGAGGTAAGAGGAAAAAGAGACAGAAATAGAGGGGGTTCATACCACGTTCTCCCAAGATAGTTGTCACTGGTCCCATGGAGGGTTTCCCCTCCCATGAGATCCTCCCGCTGAGTACTACCCCATGGGGACTGTTTTGTAGTTGCCTCACCTCTCTGGCTTCATGTGAAGGGGCTCTCCCTACAGGAGCATTGAAAATACCCTGGCATTCATCACAGTTCATAGCAAAGAGCCATGTCTGGAAGTCGGGGTGTTCAGTATTTTTGGTCAGCAGTAGGATTTTGGTCATGTAGGGTTGAGTTTCAGATAAGCACTGGACACCCAGGACTGGATCGATGTGAGGCATGCCTTCAACCTGTGCATGTCTTCAATCATGCATAGAGCTGTGTATCTTCTGTTATTGGTGGACGTGGATGATCTTAGGAACAGGAGGGTTCCCAGTGGATCCATTTAAAGATCAAGGCAGAGAGGATGGATACTGGTGAGACGCCATGTGATGGGTAGAGTTGGTGACCTGCAAGGTTGGATTTGGAAAAGCTAAGGACCGTCTTGCTGATCTCCAAGTGACAATGTACAATGTCTGTAGGAGTCTGGTGGTGGTGATCTACTGTGTCAGACGTGGTTTAAAGGTTGAGGAGAACCAGTAGGTAAGGATGGCATCCTTGAGGATGTTCAAGACATAGTGTAACGCTTACCTTGTCTCTGCAGGAGCGTAAATGGCCTGAACACTCTTTTGGCTGCTGTTGTTGGTCAAAAGGTTCCCCCTGTTTTATTTTAAATGAGAGATAAAAGAAATATGAATGATTCTAATGTGGACTCTACACTCTAAGGTGGGCTCCCATTACCCCTGCTGTTAGCTCTTACAATTTGTTTTGGGTGCTCACTTCCTTTCTCACCTGTGATTTGGTTTTGGGGAGTGCTCCGTCCTGCTACCATGCCAGGGTGCGTTGGTAAAGCGGCAAGACTTTTCCAGAGTGAAGATTGCTGAGGAGCTTCTGAAGCGGTAAGTATCTTGATAATTCTGGTTTTGCTGTAATCTTGCTTTGTGTGGTAGTCTCTGGGGACAACAGTATTCATTGTTTGGCGTTATAGATGCATAGAAAATAATTCACTCGGACCACTTTTATGAAGGCATTATTCCCAAAGATACTGTAGATAAAAATAGTTACTTCCATATCTGTAAATGGTATCAATGTTTGACTTTCGTGTATCCCAGTTCTTCATCAGTCTAGCCAGTCTCAGGAGAATCCGGTAATCTTGCTTATAGCACCACTGCAGTGATGCCATTTGGTGATAGTCTGCTGCTGTTAGGAAATGTAGGGGTGCAACCTCTATATACCTCGAGTTTACCTTCCACCCTGATATCCTACCAACTCTGTTGATAATATTGGATATTTTTAACAGCACATACCCGGGACATTTTATTGCAAACTGTATTGCTTCTGCATAAAGTAGGAACTTTAACTAGCCTTGTTATTTCCATTGAAAATGAAAGGGTGGCGAGGGAACGGCCTGCCCATTTCACTAACTAGGCCAAAATGCTTAGCTAGAAGTCCATTCTTCAGTGCTTTCACCTTTAGAGGTGTCATACCAGAACCGCATCCGGTCTATGAATGTTGAGTCCAGCCACAATGCTTCACTGCCTTGGAAAGATGTGGCCACTTCACCCTACAGTAGGTACGTCTGAGCTTGACCATGTGACTTTTGAGCTTGACCATGTGACTTTTGAACTGGATGATCTCCAAACAGCCCTTTAAGATGAGTAGCAGTACCCTCGAGATAGATGGGGATGCAGAATCATACTCATGCATCAAATAATTAAGACATCTGAATAGTTTGGTGAAGTGATTCCGTTTAATGACAAGTTCATAAAACGGGGAGTACAACGAACATCAGCAATCGCTCCATGTTCTCGCTCTCATTACTTTTAGAAAAAACACAATATTTATAGCAAAAACTTGTCATTGCTGACGTACAACCTGTGCACGTACTAACATCACTCTACTTGGCAACCATAAAAACCTAAGATGCAATGTGATTGGTTATAGGAAGGTAACTTAATATAGGTACTATATCTGTATATGGTAACTGGGAGAGGGGATTGGATAATCAATGTCAGGTGGGGCAACTAAGCCCTCCTTTCAAAATGGCCACTATAAACGTTACAAAAAGTACAACGTCCCATTGACTCTACTCACTATAGGACACTAGATTACATGGTCCACTATGATTGGGTTGGCATCAACCCCAATCATACTTTTCCACCTAGGTCTAGCAGCACACAGAAAGAACATCCAGGTGCAGAGAAGCTCGTCTGCACCCCAGCTTCCCACCAATTATGCTATAATCAATCATCACCTCAGTAGTCATGTGTCAATTACTTCTTTGTAGTTTGGCCTTGAGTCTGCTGTGTGCTCTTAGAACTTTTATGGAATATGGGCATGGCCTGGATCCATGCGTAGGTGTGAAAGTCTCACTCTTCCAGCCTGCCTTTGTCACGTGACTGGACACCGTGAAATTGGCTTTTCTCTGTGTCTTTTCGTATATTTGATTTAATTCTACCAGTTCTCTGACTTCTTTGGCTTATCTTGACCTTTCTGAACGGGATCCTCTGTTCGCTTCTCTTCTCTCCTTAATTGTATCCAATGTCTGCTTATTCCAGCCAGATAAGACCTTGTCTTTTTGGCATGGTCATCCTTAGCTGAGCTTTGCTCTGTCTCGATTCTCGATTTTCTTGCTGTGACACACTCCATTTGAGGGCTTTTGTAACCTTTGTTCAATTCTGCTCATATGCGTAGAGGACTTGCATTCATACATAAAGTGCTTTGTGAGGTACATACTTGTAAACGTTGGCGCTTGCTGCAATCTATTGACTATTAAGCATAAGCTAGCGTCACAATTTCTTTGCCTCTTGCAGTTACTTACATGATGAAGATATTTAGTTAGTTTAAACGTGTACAGATGCATGTGCATACGTTTCTTCATCTTTAGCCCAAGCTGTCACTTATCAATGGTATCTCCTTTATCTTTCGTCTCTTGTCAGTATTCTTAGGTTTTTATATCTTCTATATGTGAGTCAGTCCGATTTCTTATGACGTCACCATTCATCTTCCTTGTTTCTTCGGTTATTTCATTCAAACAACCATCATAGTGTCTAGGATGTAGACATGGCTTTCTTAATGGATACCTTACTGTCCAGGTTTTCTTAGGTGTCGGTATATTAATAGGTGCTGTCATCCTGATAGGTACTGGGCAGAGCCCATGTGCTGCTCTCTGCTGATTTAACTGTTCTTCATACGTCATATACTTTGGTGTGAACTCAATAGGCAATGGGAAGGTGGCAACTGGAGTGGGGGCTATACTTGACACTTCCCTTTCACTTTTTATTTAGAAATGCTGATTAGGGCAGTCAATATAGCTTTGGACTCTTAAATTAATGATCGGGTAGAATCTTGAATAATAATTTGAGTTTTATGGACCAAGTCCACTCATTTGACAGAATCTGTCAACTTTTTAGTTACTTTAGTAGTGCCTCCAATTTATGTATGAATTTTCCCTTCTCAGATTGTAGGTCTAATTGCCCCATGGTCTATAAAGACACAAGTTGTGATGGTATTGAGGCAATAATTCTCCTTCTGACATGTGCTTCCTGGTTTATCCACTGTGCTGTTGCAGATAAGACACATCTTTTGTTTATTTCATTTTTTAAGAGTTGAAACTGTTGTGTTGCTGTAAAGTAACATTTCAGTCAGCAATTCAAGGGAATTTTTCGAATGATCCCATTTTCAATATCTGTAAGGCAGTGCCCCTCGTTAGTGAGTTCCAGAAACAATCCTCTTTCAATGCTGCACTCCAGCGCCTTGGTATTATTCCTAATGATTGATCCTCTGTGCAGACTTTACTCTGCATTCCCAATGTGAATGCCGGTATCGGTACTGATGGCGTAATGGATACTGAGGATACTGACCTACAAGGTCAACATGTTGTCTGTAAGAATACTATCGGCTCCTCTATAGGAGCGGTCTCGCGTACTGACTCTGCTGATATGTTAGCCTCTTCAGCAAGTGACAACGCAACTAAAATCATATTATTCTGACTATGCCATGGTTCAGCCTGGATATGACATTATTAAGACTGATCCTTCTGTTTCAAATTCACTCAATATGGCATTGTTAAATACTTGGTTACTTGTTAAACATGCTCTCGAAGATCTTATACAGACCCAGCTTTTAGATATAGCCTGTTTCACTGAAACTTGGCTCTCTGACTCTACTAATAACGCAACATCCCTTGCATTCCCTACTGGTTACCTCATCTTCAGAACTGATCGTATGCAAGGGACAGGTGGTGGTAAGGCCGTTATTGTTAAAGATACTTTTGCCATTCACATGAGCTCCCCATCTTTTATTGATTATTGTGAATATACCCTTATCAAGCTTGCTATGGATTGTAACACCACTATTAGTATTCTTGTGATTTCCCCTCTCCTATATCTACTCCCCTGTTTGAAGAACAGTTCATTGCTTAAAAACCATCACAAGGAACATCCGTAATATCAGATCAGAGGCATTCTGTGAACTTATTCGCCCTCTGTTGAACCATCTCACCCCTACCAACTCGACTGAAGTCCTTGTGGAATATTATCAAAACACTTTTTCGAGGGGATTGTGTCCTCCGACGTATTCCACATCTGACAGGTAATCACCACAGCTGTGCTGCTTCGGAAAATGTTCTACGTCCTGTGTCGATGACGTTGATACACTGTCCTCGAGGCGATGTCATCGGATGTTATAAGTAGGACGCACGACGCACGTAGCCTCAGTTCCGTTTTTTCCACGTGCTTGTTCGCTTCGGAATCTCGGCGCGCCTCGGTTCTTCTCCTGATTGAATCAGTTCTTCGTTCTTGGTCTTTGTGTAAAATCATGTCTTCATCTTCTTCTACTCCACGGTCGGGCTTCAAGAAGTGTCGGGACTGTGGTTCCAAGATGTCGCTTACAGACCCGAACGACGTCTGCCTCTGGTACCTCGGCGAGGACCACGCCACTGATGACTGTGACGATTGCCAGTCTTTGACGTCAAAGGCCTTGCGGGAGCGGATGAAGAAGCTATCTGTAGGTAAGGTTTCCAAACCCCGAAAGTCGAAATCCGCTGGGCTTTCGAAAGGACATTTCGAGGGGCGACTATCCATGTCGGCATAAGTCCAGGGGGGTCTCGGTCCCGAAGTGGTTCCCGCCATTCCTCTGCCTATTCTAGGCACTCTCGGAAGCGCATCACCGGTCACCTTCCCCGTCCTCGTCCGAGGACTCCGCCAGACGGCGGGTAGCTTGTCCAAACAAGCATTCCTCTCCTGCAGAATGGGACGCATTTCGTAAGGAGATGATGGCGATTTTCCAATCGCAGGGCCCCGTTCCGTCCGCACCTTCGATAGAAGCCGGCAAGGAACGTGCTAGGGCCACTGCTCGCACGCCTTCGGGCTCAGGTTGTCGGCGCCATCTTCGGGAGCCGTCGAGGTCGTTGAGCGCTGCAGTTTGTCAACCTCCGCCTTTTCGTCCTAGGGGACAGCAATGGAGGGGAGGTTCCTTTCGATACTACTCGACCTTTGGTAAATCGAGGGGAGCAGCCAGTCAAAGGGGCCAACGTAGGAGTACCAGAGGTGGAAAACAAGGTACTTGAGGTGCCAAAGCTACTTGGGCAGTTGCCTCTTTGCCCTCAGGCACTGCCGCAGCCGCTTCAGCTTAGTCATGAGGCCATGTCCCATGGTTCGCCGGTTGGGGGAAGGCTGGCGCAGCATCTTGTAGATTGGCATGCCATTACTTCAGATGTGTGGGTTCTGGAGATGATAGCCCACTGCTACTGTCTTCTTTTCCAGCAGAGGCCTCACGACAATCCACCAGGGAATCTCTTTGAAGAGTCTGGATCCGCTCCTTGCGCAGGAAATCAAATCCCTGCTGGAGAAAGCCGCCATAGAACTGGTGCCTGTAGCGGAGAAGAACAAGGAATGGTATTCCCCATATTTTTTAACCCTGAAAAAAGATGGGGTTTGAGACCCATCATGGACTTGCGTGGTTTGAACAAGCTCCTCAGGAAGGACAAGTTCAAGATGGTCACTCTCTCTCAAGTCCTCCAGGCCCTTCAATTTCAGGACTGGTTGGTGTCTCTCGACCTCAAGGATGCTTACTTTCATGTGCCGATTCATCCCAAGCACAGGAAGTGCCCGAGGTGCACGGTTGGCGACTCGCATTTTCAGGTTCGGGTCCTGCCATTCGGATTGACCTCCGCCCCGAGTGTCTTCACCAAGCTCATGGTGGTGGTGGCAGCGTATCTCAGGAAAGGGGGGATTCACACCTACCCCTACCTGGACGATTGGTTGATCAGGGCGCACCCTCCCGAGCAAGTCCTGGAACATCTGTCACCTGCCACTCCCTTCACAGGCTGGGCTTCTCCCTCAACTTGAAGAAGTCCCATTTGACACCTACCCAGCGGCTCCAGTACATCGGAGCAGTGCTCGACACATCCCCGGGGCAGTGTTCGCCTCCCCAGGTGGACATTCTGCAGATGGTGGACAAGTTTCAACATACTCAGTCTCCCGGCGTTCGAGTTCTTGAGGTTGCTCGGCCTCATGGCATCCTGCATTCTACTGGTGCCAGAGGCCAGGTTGCGGATGAGATCTCTGCAATGGACTCTCAAGATACAGTGGTCGCAAGCCTCTGGCAGGATGTCGGATCCCGTTCAGGTGCCGCTCTCGGTCACCCAGGATCTACTGTGGTGGGCCGTCAAAGGCAATCTGATGAAGGGGGCTCTTTTTTTGGCTACTCTGGCTGGAGGTGACGATCGTGACGGACGCATCCCTCACGGGATGGGGAGCTCATACCAACCAATTGACAGTCAATGGTCGTTGGTCTCCGTTGGAGTCCAGACTCCATATCAATCTGTTGGAGCTGAGGGCCGTCAGGCTAGCCCTGAAGGCTTTTCAGCCATCTGTGCATGGGAAGAATGTCCTGATTCTGACGCACAATACAGTGGCCATACACTACCTCAACCAAAAGGGGGGGGGGCAGGGTCTCTCCCTCTGTGCAGAGAGGTGATGCCGCTCTGGTTCTGGGCCATCCAGCAGGAAATCTCGATCTTGGCAGTTCATCTGGCCGGAGACGAAAACGAGGCGGCGGACCCTCTGAGCAGGCAGAGCACAGTCTCTCACGAGTGGGAGCTGGCTCACGAGGTTCTCCTGAAGATCTTCACCGTTTGGGGGACCACCCAAGTGGATCTCTTCGCCACCAGTGTCAACAGGAAGTGCGAAAGGTTCTGTTCGCGGAAATTTCCTCCAAGAGGAGCCTTAGGGAACGCGTTCATAGTGGAGTGGTCCTTCCCACTGCTGTACGCGTTTCCTCCAGTCCCTGTCATTCCACAAGTGCTGCGGAGGTTACGGAGGTTCGGTTCCCAAATAATCCTCATTGCTCCGTCATGGGCCAGGAGAGCGTGGTACCCAGACCTTCTCGACATGTCCATCTGCCCTCCACCCCATCTTCCCTACCGAGACAATCTGCTCTCACTGGAGGGGGGTCGGGTTCTCCATCCAGAGGTCATGTCTCTCAACCTTCATGCTTGGTTTCTGAAAGGTTGAGGTACAAGGATTGGGACCTCCCTGAAGACATGATGGAGGTGTTGCGTTCAGCCAGACGGCCTGCAACAAAGTCCCTGTACCGTTGGAGAAAGTTCTGCGACTGGTGCAGGGTAAAGAATGTGGATCCTTTTTCATGTGCCATTCCTGTGGTTCTGTCTTTTTTGCTTTCGTTGGCCCACAAGGGCCTGCAAGTGGGTACCATTAAGAGTTACCTGGCGGCGCTGCCCATATTTAAGCGCTCATCTGAGGAGTGTTCTTATTTTAAGATTCCTTTGATTTCTCAGTTTCTGAAAGGGCTCACTAATGTGTTCCCTCCGTCACCTTTCCAGGTGCCCGGCTGGGATTTGAACTTAGTTCTGAAATTCCTAATGGGAGCTCCATTTGAGCCCTTACATTCTTGTCCTTTGAGACTGTTGACCTTTAAAACTGTATTTTTGGTTGCGGTTACTTCCACTCGCAGAGTGAGTGAGTTGCAGGCACTGTCCGCCAAGCTACCTTTCACGGTGTTCCATAAGGACAGGGTTGTCTTTCGCGTCCATCCTTCTTTTCTTCCGAAGGTTGTGTCGGACTTTCATTTGAGCCAGAAGGTCATTCTTCAGGCGTTCTATCCTCCTCCACGTTCTGGAACGGAAGAGGAGAGACTCCATAGGTTGGATCCTAGGAGAGCTTTAAGTTTCTACATCTCACACATGTCCTGGGTCAGAGTGGACGATCAGCTCTTTGTAAGATACGCTGGAAGGCGTTTGGGTCAGGCTGTTACTAAGCAGACCTTGTCCAGATGGATTATCTTGCCAATCTCTGAATGCTACCGTTTGGCTGGTAAGGATCCTCCGGTAGGCCTACGGCCCATTCTACTGGGGGTGTGGCTGCCTCTACTGCTCTGGAGACAGGTGTTCCCATAGATGTTGAATACGTCAGAGGACACAATCCCCTCCAAGAACAAGTTACTTTCTTACCTGGTAATGTTCTTTCGATGGGATGTTCTTCCCGACGTATTCCACATCGCACCCTTCCAGCCTGCCCCTCTACAGAATTTCATATGCTATTGCAGCTTACGTTTCCGCAAGGCTTTCTGTAGGCATACTGGCAGAAGATTGGTGCCACACGTTCTGGGGAAAAAACTACAATTGAGGCTACGGTCGTCGTGCGTCCTACTTATAACATCCGGTGACGTCAGCTCGACGGAGGCCCTCGAGGACAGCGTATCAACGTCATCGACGCAAGACACAGACGCCGAAAATTTTCCGAAGCAGCACAGCTGTGGGGATTACTGTCATAGATGTGGAATACGTCCGAGGAACATCCCATCGAATGAACGTTACCAGGTAAGAGGGCATTGTTATGCCCTGGCTCCTCTTATCACTAGGAGTGTTAAAACAGACACCAGGCGTAATATCTGGTTATCAGATGATATATTGGAACTTAGAAAGCAGAAACGTCAAATAGAAAGACTGTGGCAGAAGGCTCCACCCACAGATAATCTTGTTGTTTAGCGTATTATAGTTGCTGACTATAAAAATGCCATTGTTGGTGCCAAGCGCGAGTATTATAGAAAATAGGATACAGATTGCTAATTCCTCTCAAATAGCGCTCTTCAGCCTACTGAAATAATTTGAGGGGAAAAGTAATCCTCATCCAGCTATTGTCAAAATCGATTATCGGTGTTCTGGTATTTAATCTAGCTTCAGTACTAAGCTGAATACTCACTGCCCCAAAATTGAAGCTTTTCAACTTAATTTGGTATTGCCCACCTATTCTAGTACCAATATTAAGAATACCTGTACTACAACACTGTAATTTGACTTCAGAGAAATCACGAAGACCGATCTGATCCACATTGTTCAACTTCTAAAACCTTCTTGCCCTAGTGATATAAGCTCCCCCCATGTGTTATTAAGGAAAACATTTGATGTTTTGCAACTCATATCACTGGAATCGTCAATACCTCCTTTACTACTTCATTGGTTCCCATGTCATTGAAAAATGTCTGGATTTCCCCATTCTAAAAAAAGAAACCCTTGGTCCTGCGTCCATGAATAATTATTGTCCTATCACGATTGTCCCTTTTCTCTTGAAAATTCTGGATAGGGTTGCGTATCTTCAACTGCAGAGTCATATTGAGGTTTGCCAGTTGTTGGGCACCTATCAATCTGGCTTTCGAGTTTTGCATGGCAAGGAGACTGCCATGCTTGAATTAAAAGTGAACCTCTCCCATGTTGTTGATTCTGGCCAAATCCTACTACTCGTGTTGCTAGATCGCTGTTCAACTTTTGATTTGATTGATCATTCATTGCTGCTCAAAAGGCTGGCCACTATTGCTTATTGTTCCAAACCGGCACTTTCTTGGTTTGCTTCTTTCTTAGGACCCAGAACTGCTCATTTTTCCTGTGGTAATTTTCACTCGTTGCCTGAAACCCTTACTTGTGGTATCCCACAGGGAGCCTGTATCTCCCCCACACTTCAACTTGTACACTCGTCCCCTCTTCGATCTTGATCGTATCGGCATAAGTTACACCAATTACGCTGATTATACTCAGCTGTTTTTTAAACAGACTGGTTACTATGACAAGGACCAACAAACTCTCATTGACACGTATGACTTAATTGAAAAATGGATCAATGCTAACTCCTTGGACCTTAATGGGAGAAATACTGAAGTCCTGCTTATAGGATCCAGCAACGTCTTGTCAAACTTGACCAGAGATACTCCCATTTTAAAATTGGTGACTGCCTTATTAAAGTCAGTCCTTGTGTTAAAACCCGGGGTGTCTGGATAGAAACTAACCATAATATGAAGAAACATGTGGGACAGGTCAAGGCTTCTTTTGCCTACACTACTAGGAAATTCGGGCAAATTAAGCTGTACTGGTCCGAACCTACCACAGCTTCTCTTGCCACTGCCCTTGTGAATTCCAGACTTGACTACTGCAAGAGCCTCCTAGCTAATACCTCTAGGTCTAACATTGTGTTTTGCAAGTAGCTCAAAATAATGCAGTGTGGGTGGGTTTGTGGTCCCACAAGAAGAGACCATGTTACCAACGCTTGTAGATCTCTCTATTGGCTCCCTGTTAAACAATGTATCAATTACAAGTTGTTAACTTTGACGCACAAATATCTGGCAGCAAACACTCCTGGCTACTTGATTAAAAGGATTCTGTATGTTCCTTCCAGCCAATGCCTTCATTCCACCTACTCTAGTTTCGGCCACTCTATAAGCTGAAGCGTTTTGGCGGCACGGGTTGCAACATTATTGCACCTAGGTTGTGGAATGACATTCCTAGTGAACTTCGCAACTGCTCGGACCTCATCCACTTTAAGAAATCTTTGAAGACTTTTTGTTTAATACTAATGATTACACTGGGTCCACCGAGTCCTTGCCTGTCATCCTCGTGGGCTGACCTCAGATACTTTTGTGAGCTTTGTTTGGTTCTTATCGGACCTTTCTCTGTGATTACGTTGTGTTTCGTCTGTGTTCCCCTGACCTGACTTTTTGTTGTCGTCCCCCGCGCACTGAGGCCTGTAGGGGTGTTGCGCTTTATAAAACAATAATAATAATAATAATGGTCTTATCCCGATGTTTGGTTTGTCCTTTTGAAGTAAGAGTAGACCTCCTCTGAATATTTGATATCTTGGAGTGGACTTGATAAGACAACATAATCTCATGAGGTAAAATATACAACGTCTTAAATCCCAATGCGTTGACATTTTTAGAGTCTTAGTAAGGACCCAAAGATTTTAGTTGATTCTCAAAATTGGTGTTTTTAATTTGTGCTTTAATAAAGTGCATGCTAGGCCATTGGGCTCGCTAGCAGCATGCACATAGAAACGAAATCCAGGAGCTTTTAAATACGTCACCTTTTCCTTTGTTTTCCCAATTAGTCTACGCTCTCTGATAGGTAGGCCTCATACCAGTGTCCTCTGTTTGAAGATTGTCCTTGCCAGTCTGCACTGTCCCGGAAAATTCAAGCAAGTGGTGGCACACCATTATCTTAGTTTCAAGCCTAATGAATAGCCCTTGTCTGCGAGCTATTTGTCACGTGGTGAGACCACAAATGTGTCAAATTTGACAGTGGCCCTCATTACGACCCTGGCGGAAATCGAAAAACGATGGCGGAAATGCAATACCGCCATCGCATAGCGCTCGGTGGGATTATGACCCGTCACCGTAAAGTACGATGCCATTAGCGACACCGTAGTGAACGCCAACGCTAACTGCACCAAGTACGCGCACGCGCGCCATGCGAAACCGTAATTACCACCATGGCGCAACGGTACGCGAATTCTGACCCTAGCGGACATTTACCTAACGCCATCAAGCATGGCGAAAGTACCATTCCGCCATGGTGAGAAGTACGGCATCGCGAACCAACCGTAAAAGGCCCTACTGAGTGCCTGTACACCACTCCCTGGCCACATTGCACAACTCCTCGTAGGTGCAATGAAGTCACACAATGCAACCAGTGAAATGTACAAGTCACCCATGCATGCCAACGAACAAATGAATGTAGGGGCTCCAAGTGCCTTGTGAGTGGCCATCCATATTTGCCATGGCACCATTGCCGTACTGATGCAGCACAGGCATGTGAAGGTTCAAGTACAGCAACATGAACTGAAATATGAGACAAAACAACAACAGGCCCCCATCGCTTGACACCAGTGTAAGGCAACATTCAAAGCAGTATCCTGAGTGAGACTGCACCAGCCCTGTACTCCTGCCAGTAAACAAACCAACCATCAGCATAAGCATGTACCACACAAGTTGGCAGAGTGACTGAGCAGCCAGGCTCATCTCAAGAGGGGCCAATGGGAGCTGCAGGGCACAGATGGCACGAATACAGAAGCTATTCCAATGGACATGACCTCAGTCTCCCTCCAAGAAACGCACGCAAACACAGGCACCTGTGACCAGCCATATTCTGATAATCACATCATTCCACCAATCCACCTGGCTGACCGGCATCTGTTACACAAAAGCTAATCCCCTGCCCCTGAGCATGACATCATTAAAACAGTCATAATGGCAGCACCTATCCCTGACCTCACTGGGCTTCGTAGGCAAACGCGCCCAGTACAGTACCATGCAACTATACTCAGAAGCCGGAACCCAAAGCAGATCTTCTCACAATACATCGCTCCACAAATAGGAATATGCTACATTACTTGCAAAGAATAACGCTACACGGTCAATATCATAATCAAAATTTAATGCACAACAAAATCACCAAGCCCATACAGCTATTAGGTCATGAACTCCAAAATATATTTCATTATTGTGGGCTGCATCCGCAATAAATGACCAGCTTCTTCTTGTGTGACGCCCTGTTCCTTCATGGTACACAGGGGCTACATTCACGTTCAAAAAGGCAACATGGAAGCGCCTAGAACCGCAGGGCCGTCCCATTAGGTAGGCAGTAGTCCAGCTGAAAGGTCGATATGTTGCTCCTAGCCACTAGTACTGCGTAAGGGCATGTGGCCCATTGGCGATCGTCCCATAAGATCGTAATGGTGCTCCACTGATTAACACGAAGCAGCAGGTGTCGGGAGTAAAAGCCATCTGCAGGAGTGGCATACAGATGGCAGCGGCAAAAGGGGAGGAGATACCTGTCACCCAAATGAAATGAAAAAGAATAGTATGGGCATCAGAACTTCATTTGAATTACTCACTTCAATGATCACATTAAATCCACAGCCATATGCATGCTAGCCCACTCAAAAGGATTATTCCCACCCAAAAATCACTTGCGAATCATAACTGTATAAATCGAGGTGAAAACACTATTACAAACGAGTGTTTGTGTGCATGCGTCTGTTAAAACAGAATCCATTAGATGGGATTAGTAACGTGCATAGACACAAGTGTTTGAAGGCGCGTCGAGACAGGGAGGGTTCAACAAGGGCAGATAGACGATGGTCCCACTATGGCAGCCCTGCATCACATAGCGCAGGGGAAGTAGATAGATTCCAAAAAGCCATGTACATGGCAAACTCTCTATTAAATCATCTGTCCATGCATCCATACATCATTCCCTCATCCCGGTATGAAAACGCCTGATTATTTACTCACATAACATGTGAAATTTCCATTGAGTCTGTGCGTAATGCAGTCTGCAAAATCCACTGTGCTCCAGCCCGGAATTCTAGTGTTGTGAAGTAACATGTATTTGGGAACGTCCTGCCTTATCGTCCACTACGCTATTGCGCATCCCATACTATTCATATCAATCATTGCATTCTCGCCATGGCCCCTGTCCCAAGGACATTAAACAATAGAACTTTATATCTGCAGTCAGACCTGTGGGCGTCTCCTCGCCGCTAGCTGGAAACCGAAAGCGCTGTCCTTCGAATTCCTCATTTGCAACATCACGTCGAAAAGGCATCTGTGACCGCTTGAAATCACAAATCCATCCATGTAGTGCGGCAGTGTGTGAAAATGGCAACTGGTTTCACTCACAAATGGGACGCCCCGCCCGTCGGTGAACCGCGGTACAGTGCTGCATGAGGGTCCACCGTTAATCGAGTACTACATTCCACTGACCCTTCACAAGTTTGTTCGCGACTGCACAGATAGTATGTGAAACAATGGGACCATAGCAGAATGAACATATGAACCAATATTTCACTGCCATCGGGATTAAATACATGATTGTAATAGCAAGATGCCATGCGTCGATTTGCAGCGTTGTGTGCGGGACGTGCTCGCCCAAAGGGGATTGCAGCTTGCACAGGTGGAATGAATCACCACAGGTGGAGGCTATACAGCCTGAAAACACATAAATTGCACACCCAACCCCCTCCCACAACCACACCCACTCCAAAATGCTACCGGCAGGACTAGCGATGTTGGCCCTGGGGGACCTGATAGCACTGCAAGTACTCCAACTTCAAGAAGAAGACGAACACCAACTACTACAACAACCGGCCGCACAGAGGAGACGCAGGAGGAGGAGGAGGGCAAGGCAGGGCCAACAAGGCCCACCAGCACAGCCACTACCACCACGCAGGCAGCCCGCAATCCCACGCCTCCGAGCACATCCGTTCAACCTCACTGATGAGCAGATCCACACCCTCTACCGTTTGGACCGGGACACCATAACCGCCATTGTGGACATGACACACGCTGACCTTGTCAGCATGATAGATAGCCCAACCGCCATCCCACCCCTACTGAAGGTGGTGTCTGTACTCCACTTCCTGGCCACAGGCACCTACCAGCACACAGTCGGACAGTTGCATGGCATTTCACAGCCACTGTTGTCACGGACACTATTGCAAGTGCTCGATGCCCTCCTGAAGCACGCAGACGACTACATCTCTCTACCACGCTCGGAGCAGGAAATTACGAACACAAAAGTGGGATTCCATGCACTTGCCGGCATACCGGGTTGCATTGGTGCCATCGACTGCACCCATGTGGAATTGGTTGTCCCACATGCCATGGAGGCCCAGTACCGCAACCGAAAACAATATCATTCTCTTAATGTACAAATGGTGTGTGACTCCAACAGGATCATTACACATTGTTGTGCCCGATTTCCTGGATCAACCCATGATTCTATGGTCTTGAGGAACTCTACAATACCACGCTACATGGAGCGACACGCAGGGAACAGATCCTGGCTACTCGGTGAGTCTCATTTCATGCATGATAATGTGGGTTATGTGATGCTGCAATTACCTGGCAGGAAGGGAGGGGGATGCGTACGTAGCAATGTCATTCCACAAACATCCTTTATTGTCCACATACAGGTGATGCCGGGTATCCACTGAAGAGATGGCTCCTTACACCACTCCGGAACCCACAGAACCAGCATGAGGAGGACTACAACCATGCCCACTCACGTACCCGTGTAGTCATAGAACAGGCATTCGGCCTACTGAAGGGTCGTTTCCGCTGCCTCAGCAGGTCTGGCGGGGCACTCCTGTACCGCCATGAGAAGGTTGCAAAGATGGTCATGGCATGTGTCATGCTACACAACATGTGCGTACGTAGAAATGTGCCCATGCCCCCTGACGCAGAACTGCAAGCACCTGAATATGGTCATGATGAGGGTGGGGATGTGGCAGCACCTCAAGGAGTCCGCGAGGCACAGGAGGGCCGTGAAATTCGTCAGATTATCATAGATTCATGCTTCTAGCACTCACGCCTGGTGGCTGATACATGGACACGGGACTTGTGGCACTGTGTGTGTCTGGAACATGCAAAATATGGACTGTACGCCTATAATGGCCTCGTACACAAAGATCAATGCCCACACATCTCATTGGATGATTGTGAAATGTTTATAGCATATGTGAAATTATGTTACACACCCCATCGACCCGCCACCCAAGTAAGCCCAACACACCCCCTCCACCCTCCTACCTCCCCCCCGAACACCAGTGTCCAAAGATGCTCATTGTCAGTGGGCAGACGCTATTGCAAGCCCCCTCTCCGGGTATCAGGGGCACCCCTGCCTGTGGAGCGCAGGTTTCTCCCAGATCTACGTTGGGGGCTGCCCTGGACGGAACTTGCAACGGATGATGTCTCTGCCTGCTCACGTCCATGCATGTCCCTAAGGGTTTGTGAGAGCTCAGTGAGCACACGGCGCACAGCGGCAAGTTCAGCACATACGTCTTTGGACGTCGCATGCAGTTCCCCCCTCAGGCTCTCGGTGCTTCTCTCCATTTGTACTCTCAGGCTCTCAGTGCTTCTCTCCATTTGTGCCCTTAGTGTCTCTGTACTTCTCTCCATTTCTGCCCTAAGTGTCTCAGTAGATGTTTCTATGGCTGCCTTAGTACCCCCACATTCATCAGCATGGTCCTTGAGGAGCGTGGCCAGTTGCTGCTGTTGCACGATCACCTGGTCGAGGGACTGTTGCCTCTGCTGGGCCATGGCCATTTGCGGTGGTGTCACAGAGGGGCTGATCACCTCATGTTGCCTTGACACAGGGCTTGTGGGGGATGGCCAGTCGTCGTCTCGTGGGTGCCCCTGCGTGGTATCCGCATGGTGTACGGGATGAAACAAACAGGGGGATTGAGACAGGTCATGGATGGATCCTACATCGACATCACCGTTTTCGGTGTCGGAGCATCCTGCCATTAATGCAGTGTCACCTATGGTTCTGCTGCCACCAGAAGCAGTGCCTTCTGTGGCATCCATTGGGGGGACCTGTGGTGGTGCTGTTGTGGGAATGCTGGCTGCTGGGGTGCCTGTTGAAGTCCCCTCCTGTGTGCTGCCACTTGATTTGTGCTGCTGCCGTGTCTAGATCCGTGCAGCTGAGGTGGAGGGTCTTTGGCCGTTGGTCTTGGCCCTCTTTGCAGGTGTGCTGGTAGGGGTGTCCTTATGTATTTAATGTGACTTTTAAAGTGCGCTATCAGGCCAATGTATGTGGACGTTCTCCTGGACATGTGTTTCTGTTGCACTATGTGAACACATGGTACTTCACATGATTGGACATTGTGGATTTAGCATTGTTTTATTTGGCCCACCTACCTGATTCTTCGGATGTCTGCACTCCTTTCTCCATCCCTCCGACTCCCTCTATACTCTCCATTCCAATGGTGGAGGCACAGATTTCTTCCCAGGGGGTCAACTTGATGGGTGATTCCGATCCTCCCCCGGTAGCTGTGGCAATGTTACGGTTGGCGGATAGTATGCTCCGTACGCGTATCCGCAAGGCGTCCCATCGCTTTCTGCATTGCTGTAGGTTGCGGGGTGCGGTCCCCACCGCACTTACCCGCTGTGCCACCAGGGCCCATATGGCCTTCTTGTTCGCAAGTGCCGTCCTGGTCATTTGCGTCGAGAAGACGATGGCAGCATTCTCCTAGAGGGTCTCTGTGAGCACGGTGAGTTCCTCACGGGAGAAGTGGACCTGCCGCTTGCGGTCGCACGCTTTTTTCGCTACTTTTCCCATTTTTATTGTTTTCACTAGGGTGGATGACGGGTTGGGATGTGTCTCAGGGTAGTATTTTTAATGGTTGTGTGGGAATTCTGATTTTATAGGTGTACGGCGTGCTGTTTCCCGTCCCGGGACCATGTTTTTGCTTCCGTTTCCGTATATTTACGGTCACCGTATTTTCCGATTGCCGCTCATTACGGTGACCGCTATGATGGGTGGCGGAATTGCACCTAGGGCGCCGTACGACGGCGGTGAGGGGCGTTTTGGGGACATTTCCGCCATCGCGGACTTTGCACTTCCGCCATGGCGTAGTGCTCGTGCCCGATGGGTCAGAATTAGCCGCACTTTACTCCGTCGTGCAATGGCGGAAACGCTATTTACGCTATGGCGGTCAGGTCAGTTACTTTCCGCCAGGGTCGTAATGAGGGCCAGTGTATTTCACACTACTTGATTCAATTATACTGGGCGCAGCTGCTCCTCTCGGCCTTTATAGACTTGCTCACTCCCATGGAAACTTTATACAATTTAAATTGTCTAATACTTGACATCTGTAAATGTTGTTAGTCCTAATCTTGAGAAATATGTCTTTGCACATGGTCTGCTCGTTCGACTCCTTTTGTACTTTGCCTTTGTCTCTCGAAATAGCAACCTTGGTCTCGGGCCAATGTACTCCTTTGTTTTGCAAGGGAAAAGCAGCCTCTTCATCATCTTTTCACTTCAGGATCCTGAGCTTTTATTTTGAGGTCACTGGGTTGATTGACATAAGCCTTCATCCGTCTTGTTATAATGGTCATCCTACACGTTGAATACTTGCCTCTTTATAAGCAAGCTTCTATGTGTTCTTTTGACCTTGCATTAATGGTGTATTTACAGTTATTGACCAGCTAGTCACTACATTCTTCGTTGTGTTCATGATTACTGTATTATTGGGTACATGTTTCTCTTAATACTCCAGTTACATCGTCATCCTTAAGTATTTTCATATTGTTTCAGCAAAGGTTCTTAAATCTTCTTTATGACATTCTTTTGCTGTCATCAGACTTTGTCTTAATGTACATCCATTGTGTTCATGGCTGTATTTCGACAGCTCGACAAAGGGCATCCTTCTTGGTAGCTTTCTTCCAATATGTCAGCTTGTGGGTACACTCTAAATGGTTGCTGGGAGCATATTGTCTCTCATATACTCGACGTGGTACAGGAATATTGCAAGGATTTGTGCATGGATTTCCAATTGTGGCTCTTCGTCTTTCATTCCACTGGGATGGTGCTGAGGAGTGGAGATCAGGGACGAGGTGTCCACCTGCTCTTCTACAGCTCCATTTCTCCTTTGCTGGTGGTTCCAAAGTCTTTTTCTGTTATTTGACATTCCAATTCTGTGGCTCAGATTGCATTCATTTTAAATGCGAGTGTAGATGGTGTGAACTACTATCTAAACAGGGGATAAAAATTAGGCAGACCAATGATGGAATTGTCAGGTTTGCGAAAAATTTGAGGCATACTTTAACAGTCCAGATGCTAACCATCTATAATGGAAAAGCTGTCAGTACAGCCTTTTGGATGTGAGAAAAGGGGCCATATTAACCAGACTACGCTGCAGATTGCAGAAACCTTCTTTTTATGGATGTTTTTATCTGTTCCCCAGTCCACTTCGAGCTACATATCCCGTTTGGAAACGGGACAGTCTTGTATATCGGACCTGACTCATAGTAGACCAATTTTATTTTGGTCATCTGTTTGGACTGAAAAGCAAAGATTGATTGATTGATTGGGCAGGGAGGATCGTTCAGGGGCAACATGTTTGTCTTTGAAGCGAGACAACGTATAGCAACACATGTTTAAATCCCGGGCTCGTGCTTAAAAACTGGTGTCTGGTATTAAGCGTGTTATAAAAGAACAAATATAATAATTTAACTAAGGTTTTGATTCCTAATCGGTTGATGCACAATAGTTGGGGTAAAATCGATTGGTTGTTGGGCCTGGAAGCAACCTGCACAGGTGGCAGAATCTCTAAATAAATAAATAAATAAATAATAAAAACCTTTGAAGCTTAAAATCGATCAGCTTTTAGTAGAAAGCAAGGAAAACAGAATTCTGACTAGCATGCAGGTACGGACTTACTGACCTTTTTGGGGCTTGTCTATGTATTTGACCTTTTTGAGCTACCAACCACACAGGCCTATGCTCACTAGAGCAAGGATGGATGTTTTGCCCTGAACAGCACGTACTTGTAGATTAAAGTGGGGGGTCATCTGTGTCTATGTGGGGCAAAAAGGGACTTGGTTGATTTAAATTTTGTTCTGCCCCATCTATCCGGATCTCAGGAAGACCTGGTTTAAGTACACTTAGGGATATCGTTTTTATATGTTATAGACCTGCTTTCATTTTTTTTACTGATGTGTTCAGAGGTGAAAGTTGAATTTAACTTGGGTTCTTATTTAAACCGGGCATGGTCGCATAGAATAAAGGAGCCTTAGAGAATTGACCATGTTGGAGTTTTTATTTGGACAGGTGAGGTTTAGGCTTTAGGCAGTCCTAATTTTCACCAAATGTTGACACCCGATCTGGGCCTTATGAATTTTTGTATTGTTGGTTTTGCTGCTTTGTTTGTGGATTAACTGTTTTTAGTGGATGCGTGTCGAGGATTTTACGTCTCTTTTGGATTTGTTATTGATAGCACAGCAAGTAGAGCGCTTGCTTTGACATCCACGCAGAGCCTGCCGATGCAGGTTCGAATCCCGATAGGGCCAAACTCAGCCTTTCATCCTTCTGAGGTCGATAAATAAGCACCACACACTGTGGGTAATAATGAGCAGTGCTCAGATACCTGAGGGTTCGTAGCGCTATATAAATGCCAATTATTATAATTGCTAACTTGTATATGCTGCCTGCTTCAAATTTTGATTTTCTCACATCTTTAACTTGTGTTACCATGTGCTCTGCGTTGTATGAAATGTGATTGTTGGGATGTTTTGTGGATGTGAAAATCCAAAATAAATTTTTAGGATGAATTGGGGAAACCATCAGTGTGGGACTCCTTTGGTGCTCACCACACTAAAACAAGCCCTACAGAGTGCATCATTGCACACCTTCAACGCAGCAAGGATCATTAACTTGGTGTGAGGAATCCCATGAAAAAAACGCGTGTAGGCCTAGTCTATTAAAGCGCAAATTAAGAACACTAATTTTGAGTATCATCTCAAATCTGAGTCCTTTCTCTGACTCTAATAGTGCGAGCGCATTTGGATTGAAGACTTTGTAAATGTTTCCTGTTGTTCTTCGCAGACATTTTTGTTGTATGTCTCTTCTTAAATACGATGCAGCTTGCTTATTTTGATAGTTAATTTCTCTGAGCAGTGCTTAAATATTCCTCTTTTCATATCCCCAAAAAAGTAACTAATAATCTCATGAGGCCTTGTGCTCTGCTCATCCCAAAGCAAGTCCTGTTTCCTTATTATTTCATGGTAGGTGGAATATTAAGTTTCCTGTGTGATGGGAGTATTTTCCTTTTCAGCCTGTGTGGGCACTGACTTCACTGCATGAGTGAATGTGGTGGGTGTCTCTCCTATGTCACGGCAGTCTTTTCATTATGCAGTGTCAAGAAAATCATTGGTGCTATGTTTGGCCTTGCCTGCAGGTGTCTTATTACGCGTGGAGTCCATCCTATGCATTCTGACCTTGGTTGGGAGATCTTGTTAATTTTAATGTTGTGAATGGTTTTCTAAATATCTAGGTATACTTTGTTCCATTCCAGGATCACATTCATGAGTCATTCATATCAAAGTAGCCTGACAGCCTTATGATTTCATATGGTGCCCGGTGGCTTTCTATTACAGGGCTCTGCTCTTGATGCTCAACTCTACAGGCCTTGTTCCCTCGGGGTTGTGGAACAGCCGCCACGTGCAGGATGATATACTTGGTTTTGCATGATACATACATTATTCTATTTTCATGTTTGTTGCGATATGGTCTGTTTAATACCCCCCATATTATGTGGCAAATTGACTGTAGGAATACATACAAAAATTGTACAATATCTAGATTGCCCAACGCGTGAAGGTTCCGTTTTATGATGTCATGGTCTTGCAGGTCAATTGGTTTGACATCTTGGGTCTGGGTCTGCTTCCTCTCTTCTATAATTCTACCCTAACTTATCCGGACTAATGTTGTTTCAAACGAAATTCCCAGGGCAAAGGACATGTGGATTTCTGGCCATTGTTAAATGAGGAACCGGCCAAGGACTGATGGGGGATACGCCTCTGGTCTAGTGCTCTGCATGGAGGTTACAGGCTGCTTTGCGGGCCTGACTTGTAATTCCTCTTCTGCAATCGGATGACTCTTCTTACAGTTCTGAAGGATGTACGAGACCTTGATTCATTCATGCTCCTTTAAGTGTCTTTATTGTACTACACACTGCCTGACTGAGTGACAGCATATTACATCATTGTATCATTGTATGTTTTTCTGATGCCTGCAGGTGTGACCGTTAGGTATTTTATTGCTTAGACTTCAATACCTGTGGTGTTATCCTTGTGGACCTGCACATGCTTTGCTATGTGCTTCATTGATGGGGGTGGGGGGGAATTCCAACCGTACTGCTGCCTTTGCTTGCCTGCTGTCTCTTTGAACTTTGGATTGCATTGAAGCCCAGACTGTCTACGTTTTGATGATATGGCGTTCTGTCTCCATATTCCTATCTGTGAGTTGGTACAAGCTGTTGGTTAGTTTACCCTTGCCTATTATCTTCACTTGTGAGGTGGCAGATGGCATCCTCTCAGCGTCTTGTGCTGTTACTTCCTGTACAGTATTTGTTTGCTTGGGCCATTTGCATTTGTCAGTGTTTTGTAGAATTCGTTCTTCGTTGGTTTCCTGGTGCCCTCCACTTTTCACATCCAGCAGGCTTGTGTGGGTCACTTTACGACTGCCCATCTTCTTTACTTTTATTATTTTTTTTAATTTATTGACATTTGGTTTACAGTAAACCTTTTACCATTATCATGTCTGGATATTAAAACCAAGAACACATTCATAATAAAGTATCTAGTTAATCAACACCTTATTCCTATAGATGTAAAATAAATTCACAATCACTTGTTGCAAGCACATTCAAAATATAATTCCTAATAGTAAGAAAAAGCTTCTTTCATAGCTTATAAAAATGAATCCATTAATATAAATACCTTCTTTAAAAAATTAATCCACGCTAAAATCAGTGGTACCCGTTCACCATACATGAGCATAATCCACCATTGTTCAGCAGACACAGAGCCTGGTTCATTTATGAATGTACCCAATATTTTCGATCTTGGCTCCAAAAGAGTACTAAATGCTGTAGAGATTCTTTCTATGCCTCCTGCTTACAGAGCCTACATGTTAAATCTGTCATTTCATTTTTGCTTTTAACCCCCTAATATCTCTCTCATAGGGTAGAGGTTTAACTGAAACTGCATATATTGTTCCCGATGGTACCCATTTGGAAATGTTGTCAAATACTTGGGTAGTACCTTGTATCTTCGAGCCTCCCAGCTACCTGTGCATATAGTTCATATGACTGCCTCTGATGTTGTGTCTATATCCAATCTTGAGTCCATCATTTATGCTTAACCAACATTGGATTTGGCACTAGTCTGTTCTGACATATCTAAATTTGCACAGCAGATTTATTTTCCATTCCCTCAATATGAATTTGTGTTGGATTTGGCAATAGACATAGCGCTAAGCTCTCCAAACTACCATTGCGTACATTGAGATCAAACCAAGCTCCATCCTTATTACTTGAGTCGGGATGCCTCCTGGTAAATCCAACACCTTTTTCCAGAACAAGCCTTCAAGCGCTACACAAACTTTTGATGGTAGTGAAAAGTAAGCCTCCGCTCCATCAGTTAGTATAGGAACCGCCTTCATGCAATAAAATAACTGGAGAAATTGAAAAGCTACAAACCTCTGTAGTAGAATTCTTCCTTGAGCTGCCAAGTTCTTAGTTTTGCCTCACAAAAATACTTCTCTAGAAATGCCTTGCACACTTGTATTTAGGAACACCCTTAGATGCACAAAATAATTGACTTTTATTTGCTTCTCAGTATTCAGAAAAAACAATTATTTATATCTTTTGTCCCCTCTTGCTGTCTGCAGCATCAAGATCCTAAATTTAGCAGCATTGATTTTCAACTAATTTCTCAAGACATATAGGGTCTCATTAGAAGTCCGTCCGTCTGGAAACAAGTGTGTCGGTAGCAACGTACCGGCACCCTTTTTGGACTGTCAGACTACAACTGTCTCTGCTGGCGCCGTTTTATGTGGCTGGTTTGACCTGTTAGTAACAGTGTCGGTGCTTCCGAGGCGCCATTCCTGTGGGATCCTATGGGACTCCACGGGAATGAGGACTAACATTTTCCCTCACCTGATATCCCAGGCCACTGGGACTTGCAATGCCCAGGTGACACCGGGATCTCAGGCGGCAGAAACGGTGTGGAGTCTGGCGGCAACAGCCGGTAGCACCAGCGGGTTACTTCCGGATTTGTAATGAGGCCCATAGTCTTGCAACGTTTGCAACTGTCTTTGTAGCCCAATTGGTGTTTGGTCTATTAATATCAAATCATCCGCATATAGTAATCTGTCTAGAACCTTTCCATCGATATTAGGGTGGAAACTCCTCACACTCTGCAATGTCTCATGTAAGTCTGAAAAAAAATAAATTGAATAGAACTGGTGCAAGTGGGCAGCCTTGCTGAAGACCTTTCTCTGTTATTACCGTGTCAGATAGCGCTCCCCTCATATCTAAACTTACTCTCAGCGATGTACCTGAGTGCAGGACTTTAATTGCTTCCATAACATCCCTTGGGCAATCCCAAAGTTTTAGCTTTGCCCACAGCCTATTGCGATCTACAGTATCAAAGGCCTGGGCCAAGTCCATAAACACTGGGTATATCTTGTTTTTTTTTTCTCCAATTGTACGTGTCTTTAGTACATTGATCAAAAATGCATTCAAAGCTGTACCCACTCCCTTTACAAAACCCGACTGCATAAGATCAAAATGACCTTTGGTCGTGATCCAAATTGAAAGAGCTTTTAGCACCAACGATGCAAATATCTTTCCAGCCATATCAAGAAATGGGTGATAGGCCTATAGTTTTTATAAACTGATGTATCGCCCTTCTTGAAAATTGGGACCACCAGTGAGCTGTTCCTTGACTGTGGAACTCTTTCTGTTTTCTTTATATACTCAAATAGTTTGCATAAAAATGTTGTCCACAATTCAGTATCATTTTTCAGCCTTATGTTTGCTATCCTGTCGGGCCCGCAAACTGCTTGACTTCCTGATCAGTTCAACAATATCTTCTTTATCCACAGGGAATGACCATACCTCACAAGGGGACCATCTTCTTCCTTCTCAGCTACTCGACTTGTTGCACATAACGAGGTGGAATGCTCAACTCACTATCCTGCAGGAACTGCATTAATCATCAGTGCCTCCTTCGCTCAGTGCATTTATCAACTGCCAAATTTCTCCTGTTTTTTTGCAGCAATCTTTTTCAGCATATATTCTGCATCTTGCTGCAACATCAAGTATTTTCTTGACCTCCCCCAATTACAATGCTGTTGTTTAATTTTTTTCATGCAGGATAATGGTCTCAAGTCTGAGACTTCTCAGTTTTGACGACAAACTACTCTTTGCATTTACCAAGTCCTCATTGTATATATGTAGGTGGGGGAATGGATGATTAAGGCTAATTTTTCTAGATTCCACAAAATATATCAGAATTCTTGGGTATATCAGGGCATTCAGTGCTTGTTACCTAGTCGCCTTTTCGGTCTTTTTAATAAATCTTTATCTGCATGATTCTTGATGGATATATAGACCTGTTTCTCCCAGCTGCCACACCCACCACCGTTGGGTAGTTCTCTGTCTCAAGGCCAAAGGTCTAACGAGTCAATTTTAAGATGTTATCATCACTATGCCTTGTCTGCACAATTTCTAGTGTCATGGTTCACACAAGCATGTTAGGTGATATGAAAATATAATCCAGAACCTTTCTTTCACGTACCTTTTTCCAGGTTGCTTTCACCAGGGGGTCACCCTCAATTTGTCCATTTAACAGATAAATATTTCTTGAATTCAAATCTTCTCACCAAGCATATCCCCTCTTTTGCTATGGTCAAAGATAAATGAATGTTTTCTATCAAGGCGTTGTTTTGGTCAAGACAATGAATATTCAGATCATCACACATTATTAATGGTTCTGACCGTAATTCAAGAGAGCTGTCTAAGAGACCCATGATGGTGGATGGGAAGTTTAAAGCTTCAAATGAAGCCATATTCAAATATATGTTAAATGTAGCCATCATTTTTTCTTTGTTAGGTAAAGGTCCCCCAATATGTAATATTATAATTTGTGTATAGGCATTTGGATTAAATGTTGTCCCTACATAGCATCAGTATTCCTGACATTCGTCTACCCTTTTGTCCTTTCAGAGCCGGATTCACGTAGATACTATACCCATACCATACAGGGGCCTCTCTCGGCTAGTTCTCTTAAAGGCAAATTATATTAAATTAATATTCCAAAATGCCATGCCCAAACAGATGGGTAAAACCTCTGGTGTTCCAGCTTCCCAGCATAAATTCTTTTGCTCAATTTATCTGGCTACGTTAGATTCTACTTCTCTTCGTAACTAATGCTTCTGCCAACCAGTTTCAGTCCTCTTCCTCCTTATTAGCCTCTGTTCCCTGTTTTCTTACCGTTCGTCTGTTATATTCTTGCTTGCCTTCGACTCTAATAATCATGGGGGCTTTTGACAACTTTGTTGATTCCCATTTCCCCACTCCCCCTCAAAATGTTTATTCAGGGTCTGGGTTGGTAATGAAGCTGTCTCCTTTTTCCTCCCCAAATTAAAGTCCCTAGCTGTCATTTTAGGCCTCATCTTGGGACCATCTCTCCAAATATTTAGTTCACTGGGAAGGTCTGTCAAATCAAATCCCAATTTACCTCATCTGGCAATAACTGTTTTACTAAATTAGATGCATGGTAAATGGCAACCTTGTCGAGCCTCTCTTCCTCTGAGAATTCAATTGTTTGTAAATCCTTAGTAGTTATTAGACGTAGTTTAGGGTAAGGTATGTAATAATCTCAGCACATTTGCTTGGTTCATTGTCAAAACATTGTCAATATGTAAAATCTGTTCTAGCAATAAACATTTTGCATCGTCCGGTGCACCCCTAAATCTAGTTTGTTTACTTTTTCAGATTTGTCAATCTTTATCTATTTTGGGATCTTCTCCTAGATTTTTCCCATCTCGATGACAATTTCTGATGCTTTTGTTCCAGAATTTCGAATGAGAACTAGATCCCTAAACCTGAAGGTTTCCATTCATTTTTTGAGAGGTAGAAAGAGTATACAGATTCTGGCTACTCTCACCTTCTTCCTCTTTATCATCCAGCCCTAGCTCTGAAAACCTACGAAGCGGTTCTCTGTTTATTTCTAGAGACCATCGGCCCCTTCTTCTTTCAGAGTAGTCCTCTCGATACTGACTAATGCTTCTAGCGGATCCCTTCCCAAGTTTTGACATCCAAATCTGTTGCTTTTCTTCTATAGTTTGAGAGGCCGAAGTAGGGAATTGTCCTGGCAGTTACTTTCTTCACTTTGAAGGCGAACTTGGCTCAACACTCGGTTAGGGCTGTCATCAAATTCCTCCTCATCAGCACTGCTTAAAAGGACATTTCTCCATGTAAATGCTTTATTTTTTTCAATTCCTAACTCTAGCTTCTGCCGAGACTTCCTCCACACTTCTTCGAGGTCTATCATCTTGCCACTGGACCTTACTTCTCAACGCCGTCTTTCTGTGTTTCGGCTGCACTGTCTGTTTTTTTCCTCCCAAAGTTTAGAAGGGCGATGGTGGGAGTTGGACCTGGTAGATTCTTTCAGTTTTTTGTAATGTAGGAAGCATGACTTGAAACAGCACATGCTTAGGCATGTTTTCAATTTCCTCATCATTGCCTTCATTAAAGGCAACTTCCCCACAAGCGGGTACTCTGTTTTTTTCTGGCATCAGGTCTCCCTCCTTGGCATCACTCATTTGTGACCGCAACTGCACACAGTGCTGTTGTTGATCACTGCTCAGAGTAATAAGTCAATTTTCGTTGTTGGACGCTTCATTCTCTGACATTGTATAAGTCGAGATGTTCCTTAATCCTCACAGACATTAGCTTTTCTTGTTGAAAGTTGACTTTCTTCATGACGCTCCTTGTCTTGGTTTGAGTGGTTTCTTTTCCGCAGTCTTAAAAGATTTTCTCTAGACAATGACAATTTCAAACCCTCCTCAAGTACCAAGTTCCTTTATAAATGTACGAGAATTGTTCAATGTGCATTTGTTCAACGGCTTGTGATTTTTATATTTATTTTGAGATTTTTTGTGTCTTGGGAAATTGTTGAGATTGAATTGCTGATCCAGCTTCTACCCTTTTTTTCTGTTTTTATGAAAATATTGAATATTCTTTTGCATATTGGGGGTTTTCAACCTCCAATATTTCGAGTACAGTACCAGTCAGCAAGTCTTTTTCTTTTTTCTTCAGCTTCCTCATGCTCCTCTTCCTCATTAACTATAATATTATGATTTACCTCACCATCACTCCGAGCTAAATCAACGACAAGCTCCTTGTCCATTATATTTGATGGGATCAATCTCCCTCCAATAGTACGTTAATTATGGAGGTTCTTGTGTGGCCCGTCAGTTCATTTCTGATTTTAGGCTCCGAAATGATGGAATTGCATGGCCTCTTATCCACCCCCATTTGTGTATAGGTAGGCACCTTTCATTGTGCTCATTCAAGAGCATTTGTATAGGGGTAGGCACCCTTTCATTCTGCTCATTCTAGACCATACTGGGTTGGCTTGCGTAATCTTTACAGAATTCACCACTTTGCAATTGACTGGTGGTGTTAGCAATCTTTGTAATCACCTTTCATTTTTTTCCTGGATAATGGGGTCCAGGATGCTACGAAATATGTTTGTAACTTGAGCAGTTTTCTTTTCTATGTTATTCTCGACCGTTTTTATAAATACCTCTACATAGAACATCTTTGAATTCCTCATTGCCAGCAGCGTTGTATGATCTTTAAGTTGGTCATTAATACCCTCATATAATTTAACAAATACAGCCATAGCAACAGTTAATGACGCCACGGTATTAGTGTCAATACCTGATAACACATGTGGGTTCTCCCGCTCTTCATTTTTTTTCATTAGAGGTTGCAGATTTAATTGGTCGATTCTTCCACCTTTCGGGGAAATAGGTAAATCACATCAGGAGGGTGATCCAGAGCTTCTGGTGGATAGTCTTACCCTCTTGTTGTTTCCTTTATCAGCCCACTTCTGAGTCCGTTCTGCACCTTTATAAATGGTTGATGATGTATCCTATCCCTCGATTTTTTGATTTGGCTCTAGTTTTTGTATTGATACAGCTACCAAGGGTTTACCAATACCATAGTTCAATTGTCTCGTATTTTCAATAGTCTTGGATCGTGTTGGAAGCAAAGTAGCGGCCACAGCCATCAAATCTTCATTATCCAGTTTAATGCTATCCAAAGATACTCCATTAGGACCTCTTTGGGAGCTTGGGATCACACTTCCAGCACTCGCACCTCCCTATTGGTATACTTTAATGCATCGCACTGAGCCACAGCATCACGTTGTAAAAACTTTGTTTTGCAGCAGATCCTCATCTTCCAATTCCTCCCTTACCAGGGGGTGTTCAGGTGGTGTTTGCTGGTTCCACTTTATGGCTGGTCTGTGATAGAAAAATCTCTGATTTGCAAATATCTCATCAGAGCCTTAGCCCTTCGGATGCCAAATAGATTTCAGTTTGAGGGAGCATGCTCCCTTTGCCAAGAATTCTGGCCCGACCGGGGAGGTGCCCCTTCTGTCATTTTTGTCTTTCTAATGACTGCGGGGCAGAGCAAAGCTCTTTGTTCAGATTAGTGTCATTTCTTAATAGCCCCCTCACTATCGATAGTGGGGGTGTTCCTTTAACCGGCATACTACGCTGACTTGCAGACTGGCCGTAGTTACTAGGACTGTAGCGCTTCCCTTTTCCCCAGGCGTCGACAATGAGGGCGATTTATAAGGATCGCCCATGCCAATCACCCATTCATGGGCGTTTTCCAGCTTCACGTCTTGCATTTTTGGAGTTTTCTATTCGGTTATTCACAATCACTTTATCAATGTTTTTAAAGCCCATTTGTCCATCAATATATGAGGCTGTACTGGCGGTTACTTTCACTGAAATGTCAAATGGTACCAAGTTAGGGCATCAGCATTTCTAACCTTCGACATCTCAGTAGCACCACACACATCTTCACCATCTCTAGTATCCGCAGCGGGGGTCACTCACCTCCTTGTTTAAGTGACTGCATTGTTCTTGATTTAATGTTTGCGATTTTTATTCACTGTATGGTTTCAACATATAGTCGGATTAAGCATTCTCCGAACAACCTTCTTTAATTGTAATCAAAGCCCTCACCTGCCGCCATCTGCCAAGGACTGCCAAAGACTAGTTCACTTCAGCACACCTCTGTGAACGCTCCGCATTGGAGGCCTAGGCGCTACAGACAGTCTCTCTGGGACTGCCAAAGACTGCTTCACCTCAGCGCACCCCCGTCTTCTTTAAGTTTGATTGAAAGGGCTCTGGTGGCAGAATGGGCTGTTTCTTGTTTTAGCATGATTCAGGCTTGGTCTTTCTCTAATGACTCTTCTGCCTTCCCTTCTTTCGGCAGACTCCGAAATCTCGTTTTGAGGCGAGGCCCTGCCGGGGCCTACTAATCTGCCCTGGCAGCCCCAGCTACTACACTATGAGGCTTTTTTTCTGAAGCCTGAAGCTCTCTCTCGTGTGCGAGAGATTCAGGCTTCAGAAAAATAAATGCCTTTCAGCCATAATGGTGGTGTCGCACCTGCGAGGCATCCCTTTAAGCAAGAGATGCCGTGGGCCAGCGCCTCCATTATGGAGAAAACGTGAGGCCACTGGAAGCAGATGCCTTGTTTGCTAAATCATGAATCTCCCGCGCATTCGTGGGAGTTTGTCATCAGGAAAACGGCCTCAGCTTCCAGCTGCCTCACCCTTTCAGCCTTAATGGTGACACTGCCCCTGCCCAGCTGGCAGGGGCAGCGCCACCACTAAGGCTGAATATGTGAGGCGCTGTCCCCTGCCAGGCAGGCCTATAGAAAGTAAATGCAGATCAGCACCCTCTCCCTCTCTCCATCGGGGAGAGGGTGCTGATCTCTACAAAAGGCTGCCTGGCAGGGGTGCCAGTAGCTCATTGAGCCGGGCTCGTCAAGAGGCGTGGCCTAATGAGCCAGCATGTGACCCTCGCTGTTAGACTGCACCCCCTTGATGAGCCCCGGCTCATTTTGTAGTTCCACTTAAAGCACTGTTTAGCGGTATTGTGGTTCTTATACTCATTTTTCAGTTGTTTGAGGTGCTGTGCTTAAGTCCCTTGCTTGCCTGTTTTGAAATTGGCATTTCTTTGCTATCATGTCGGACACATGGATCGTGCTTGGCTGCCAAGGGGCGTTAGTTAGAAAGTAACTCTACTGGCTTTATCCTATAAAAAAGGATTGTGAGGAGGAAAAAGGCTTTGCAATTAGTCCTCCTTCCTCGCCGCCATCCTGGATTGCGTCTCGAACATCAGTAACCTGTGTCTTCGGGTGATCACGCAATGCTTGGGTGTTAGTAACATGACTTTAGGGGTGTTTGGTTGTGTGATGTATGGCCAGAGGAGGTAGGGGACTTAATTTTAGTAGTGTTGTCTATTGGCCAGTTATGACTCGCCTTCGTAGATGAGGACAGTGGCATCGCTAGGAGTGGAATGGGGGGCGCGTGCCCCCCCCTCTGAAATGCTGGGCCCCCCTTGTACCCGTGACCAACCTAAGGCGAGCAGTGACCGTGTTCTCTGTTCGTGGTGTTATTTGTGTCACTCACTAAGGCAAATGTCTGCAGATCACACACTCCTTTTGTCTCAAAGCTAGCAGTGATCTTGGTATGTATTCTGGCATTGGTATGAACATGAGCCACTTCTCGGGTGTCCCTGCCCGGCTTCTGCACAGTGACCTCCATAGTGTAGGAGTGCTTGTGACATCACATATTACCTTTCATAGGTCTTCTCTTTGCCCCTCCTAAATTTGATTCCTGGCGACACCGCTGGATGAGGACTGTGACAAGCAGAGGTCGAAGTACAATACAAGAATTTAGGGCCCCCGCCGCCCCATACTCTTTCCGCCCAGGTTTCCCAAAAAGCACATCACTTCTTTTTTAAAGCGTCCTCTCCATTTGAGTGTCCTTTAAAGTGCCGGGTGTTTGGAACCTGCTGGTTTGCAGATGCCGCTTGCTGCTCCTCCTTTAGTTTCCCCTGAATGTACTAATTAGGGTGACAAGACGTCCGGGTTTTCCGGGGACAGTCCGGGGAAATCACCCAACGTCCGGGGGCCCCGGGAGTTTTTTTACTTTTATAAACCCCATCCGGGGTTTTAGATATGGTCACTTTTTTTGCTGGGACCCGATTTCGAAATCTGGTCCCGGCGCAAATCTTTTTGCGTGAATGGGGGCGTGAAATGCTTTTCATGCCCCCATTGCCTCCCCCTTCCCTCCCCGGTGCTTTCCTCCAATGAGACCCCCTCCGCACCCCCCCCCCCCCGCAACAGGCCAGCGACATAGAAGTAGGACCAAAGTTGTATGTGTATTTACCTTAGTCCTACTTCTATTTCGGTGGCCCGTCCGGGTTTCTTTTTTTTTTTTTTTTAAATCTGGTCACCCTAGTACTAATGAGGTTATAAATGTGACTCTTGCCTCTCCTCGGCTGAAGGAAACACTGTGGGAGGTTGACCTGAACTACTATGGTGCCCTACAATGGTCTCAATGAAATCTAGATCATGGTAGTGGTGGGCTTTATTTGCTCACGTGTACATTAGGGCGCGTGATCACTGCGTATAACTGTGCTTTGAATGATGAATAACTGCGCTGTACTTCAAACTTTTAATGACGGATCAAGCGTCCGTTCCAAAACTAATAAGGAAATATCCAGGTGTCCCATTTGCAGATGAATGTAAACCGACCCACATGTGTTGAGAAAAGCGATCACCCTCCTCCTTATCGTACACTTGTGCCCTGGCGGTGTCAGAGCGCACAGGAATGGCATTGACGCCTATGCGACGTGTGGGTATGTTTGGTTGTGATAACATTGTAGGGGAAGTTTTACTTTTCACTCGCCACCACCTCTTTTGGAGGGGAAGATGGTGCCCTTTTGGCGGTGGGGGCGGTGATTATTGTGCAGCCTTTGGCATATGCATGCCCATCCAATAGGGTGAACAGACACCCTGGGTTTTCCAGTACTGTCCTGGAATTACGCCCTCTCCCCTCTGTCTTGAGAGTTGTTTTATTTTTTATTTAGGAGCCCTGTGCCGGTTTGGGTGAAATGCAGGGTATTCTGTTTTTTTTTATTTTGAAAATCTGGTCCATCTAAAATCGAGCTAATCTGTTGCCCTTTTAGCCAAGCAAGCTGCCAACAAAAGTACAATAGTGAGTTTGAATGTAGTATACGCTATTTTCCTCTGTCAGTGCACTTAGAACGCAGCAAACCAAAAGCAAATGTGTTTCGAACGTCTTGTGTTTTGGGACGCTTCTGACATGATGTGGCCAGACAATGCGATAGCCGGGAAAGAAGCAGCATTACCTTCACGCCCACTCTTCCTCGTCCCAGTACTTACATCATGAGGCCCCTGCCTCTGACACAGGACCGTCTTTTATTTCTACTGTCCCCTATAAATCCTCCCCCTCAACCATGCCATCCAGTTTAAATGTTCGTGCCTCTGGTTGTTCCCGGTGCGGGGTGCCGGGGAGCAACGATTGCTGGCCCCCTGGTGGGGCTCTGTCGGGGCCTGTGGCTCCAGGAGGTGCAGCAGTGTTGCGGGGCTGCAGGCTGGCGTGGGGCATCGCGGCCCAGGTCCAGCAGTCCCGGGGTGAGATAAGGAGCTGGGGGAATGGGGGTTCTTAAAGCTCCGCTGGGTAGAGCATGGGCCCAACAGGTACGGCATGGTAAATGTGATTTTCCTGTTTGTCTGCTGGTGGGGCTGAGCGTTCTCTGGCAACTTCCAGATTTTTTTGTAGTTTCAGCCCAACGTTGCTCTGGTAGAGGTTACTTAGGACACTGATTGTTGTTTCCTATTGGTTGTAGCTTCTGGCCTCTTTTAAATGGCAGCTAGCAGCATTCTGTTGGTTGTCTATGTTCCCACTGTACAGAGGGCTGCAGCGGTGAAACGGGCTTCCTTCGGTCTGTTTTTCCGAAATACTCACCATGGGTAAACATTCTGCAAAACGCAGGCATCTTGTCCTCTCCCCTTCTTCATCCTCATAGTCCTCTTCCTCTTCATCTGAGTTGTGCAGGAGAAAAAAGAAGGCGGCAAAATGTTTTTCCCTGACTAGAAATGAGTTGAAGAAGCTGCCTAAACATCATGGAGGGGGTCACAGCCATGCACATGGACGCCGGCGTCAGTCTTCATCATTATCCTCTTCTTCTGGCTCTGAGGCCTCAGCCTCTTCCTGTTGCTCATCAGCTGATGCAGAAGGAACTTATCTAGATAGGGAAGGAGTAGAGGAGGTGCTTGCTCAAGTTTCTGACTGCATGGGGATCTCTGAGCCCCTGATACCGGCGGAGGGTGCTGACCCTTCAATTCACCAGTATAAGCATACCCATAGGAAGGGGTTGCCATTGGTATCTGATATCTGGGTAAAATCCTTCGGCGAGACCCAGAGAAGATTGGGATGCCCTGCCTTATGACCAAACTTTACCCATTGAAAGGGGGTGAAACTTTACTGGCTGATCCGGTTGATGTGGACCATATCCTCGCAAGCCTGCTGGGTCGCTCCTCTGTCAGCCAAGGAGGCGGCTCTCCGGGACGCAGTGGACCGCAGGGTTAATACCAGCCTTGAGAAGGTTCACGCAGGGGCACATCTGGCCCTTAGAGCAAATGTCTATGGCTCCTACACAACTGAAACTGTGCTCGCTGGGTTCAGGAAATTCAAATATTCTGTCGTTGGGGGTTCTGATTGTGCCCCTTCGCTATCTGATATGCAGAGACGGATTGAACAGTTGTCCGACCTGGCTTTTGATGGAGCGCATGGTTCTGCCATGGGGGCTGGTGTGTCTGCTCGGATGCATGTGCATCTGCGGGTTTGGAAGACAGAAGGTTTACAGAAGGCGGCTGCCCTGAAACTTCCTTTTGAAGGGTCCAAAATTTTTGGGCATTCACTTGAGGATTAAGTGCATAAGGTGTTTAGGGCTGACAAACATGCTGACAAATTGCAGCGCAAGCCTGCTTCGACAGCCTGGAAGTCGTCCCCTAGTGCTGGTGCCTTGATTGGCAGGGTTTTCCCTGGCTCCTCATCTCGTTTTTTTCAGAGATCCAAGGGGAGGGCGGGGTCCTCCATGCTCCTCACGTCCTTGACCGGTACGGAAGTCCTGATGGTTTGGACATGCCGGTTGGCGGGCGGCTCCTGCTGTTTTTTACAGTATGGGACCAGTGGTGTTTGGATTCCTGAGTTCTGGACACAGTTCAGAGGGGTTATCGAGTGTTTTTCCTGTCTCCTCCTGTCCAGGGTTGCATGGTTCGGACTGTGGTTCTCAGGTCTCGCAACAAGAAGTTGGCTATGGAAAATGCTCTCTGCGACTTGTTGCTGAAGGCGGCCATCATGCCCATTTTCTCTCCCTGTTCGGGGTCAGGCTTTCTACTCGCGGGTGTTCCTGGTCCCCAAACCGTCAGGGAAGTTTCGCCTAATTCTGGACCTCAACGCCCTGAACTGTTTTGTCCGGAAGGAACACTTCAAAATAGAGACTTTGCAGAGCATTCTTCCAATGTTGGACAGGGGGAATTGGATGTCTTCTCTGGATCTCCAGGATGCATATTACCACGTGGCTCTCCGGCCCTACCAGATGAAGTTCTTCCGGTTTGCAGTGGGGTTCAGACATTTTCAATTCAGAATGCTCCCATTCGGGTTGCAATCAGCCCCCAGAGTGTTCACCAAGATGGTGGCTCCCCTGGTGGCGTATTTGCATCTGAGGGGCATTCCGTTTTTTCCCTACGTAGACGATTGGTTGATCAAGGCATCCTGCCGACGGACAGTCCTGGCTCATCTCCAATTAGTCTTCCAGGCTTTACAGGACTGGGGATTCCTGGTGAACTGACAGAGGTCTCAGCTGGAGCCTTCCCAGGATCTAGTTTTCTTCGGGGCACAAATTTGCAGTAGGATGGGGAGGGTGTTTTGTCCCAGGAGAGGGTCCATCGATTGCTGGCTGTTCTGGGCAGGGTTCTCATGAGGCAATATGTCTTGGCTCGCATATTGCTGAAATTGCAGGGGCACATGGCTACTTGCGTGTTTCTGGTGCCTTGGGCCCGTCTTCATTTACGACCTCTGGTGTCTTATCTTCTCTCCCATTGGCTCCCGACATCTCAAGCTTACGAGGCTTTGATACCGGTGTCCCCTGTGCTGAAGGGATCCCTGCTGTGGTGATTGGGGGTTCTGAATCTTCGGGCAGGGGTGTCCCTGGTCCTTCCTCCGGTGACCACTCTTACCACTCTTACTACTGACACAAGCGTAAGAGGTTGAGGGGAAACTTTAGGGGTCCTCTCAGCTCAAGGGTTGTGGGATCTGGTAGAGCCCCATCGGTCATCCAACTGGAGGGAGTTGTGTGCCATTCTCTGGGGTCTGGTGTACTTCAAGGGGTTTCTGGAAGGCCGGGCCGTGTTGGTCCGGATGGACAATACAACGGCCTTGGCATATGTCAACAGCCAAGGGGTTCCGGCTGCACCTTGAATGTTCTACCGGCTCAGATCGGTTCTTGGGGGTGGGGGGTATCTAATCTGATGCCCCTGTTGGCCATATCAGGGGAGTGGACAATGTTCAAGTGGATCTTCTCAGCCACCGGTTTCCCTCTTCCCTCTTCTGCTGAACTGGTTCTATTGGGCCAGGTCTTTGCAGAGATCTGTGTCAGATTTGGGACCCCGGTTCTAGATTTGTTTGCATCTCCAGCCTAAGTGAAGGTTCCCCTCTTCTACTCCAAAGTGGGTTGGGGGGTGGACGCCCTCTTGGTACAGTGGCCTTGGGGTCTCCTTTACGCTTTTCCACCTCTCCCCCTTCTGCCCCGGGTGGTTCAGCGCATCAGCGTGTCCAGAGCGACTGTGTTGTTGGTGGCCCCGTTCTGGCCCGCCGGAGTTGGTTCCCCACTCTGTTGGAGCTTCGGTCCCGGGAACCTTGGCTGGTCCCCAAGTGGCTGTGTCCCCTTTAGGGGAATCTGAGGTTGGGAGTCCGACAGATTAAATGGGCAGTGTGGCTATTGCACAGTCTAGGTTGATGTCCTCGGGGTTTTCGGGTCCTGTGGCAGTCTATCATGAATGCTCTTAGACCCTCTACTCTGAAGGCATATGGCAGGCATTGGGGCCATTTCCAGGACTGGTGTGGCCGGTCTGGGATCCATCCCCTGTGTTCTGGCCTCCCCGCTATCCTCCAATTCCTCCAGGAGGGGTTTGACAAGGGCCTGGCGGTTTCCACCCTTTGCTCTCAATGGGCCTCCATAAAATTCTTCTTGGGGGACTCTGATGGTCATCTGGATGGGGAGGTGTTGGTGGGGAAGTTGCTCCGGGGGTTGTCTTCTTCCCGTCCTTGTACTTATAAAGGCCTCCCCCATTGGGATCTCTCTCTTGTCTTATGTTTTCTCCAAGGGCCGCCTTTTGAGCGCATTTTCCGAAATTGACATAAAACACCTTATGCTGGGGGAGATTGGGGCTTTATCGTGTCACCTCCCTTTCCTGAGGGTACTGCCGGACTCGGTGGTGTTGAGGTGTGATCCGAAGTTTCTCCCTAAAGGTGTGTCTCGGTTTCACACCTCTCAAGATCTGGTTCTGATGTGGCAGGCAGTGTTGGAGTATTTGGCTAGGACTGCCTCTTTCCGCCAATCTGATAGTCTTCTGATTACTTTTGGCCTGGCTGGTGCGGGTGTTAGGGAGAATTCTCACAACTGGCTACTTTTCCTTACCTATTGAGTCCCTCAGCAGCTTTGCTGGATTTCTAGGATTTATTTTTCTTCACCTGGTAAGAGTGTGAGCCTTTTTTCAGATTAGATTTTTTATTACTAGACTGCAGTTATTGGAGCATAGACTTTCTTGATCTCACTGTATATATAGAGGATGATGTTATCAATACTAAGACTTTTCGAAAACCCTCCAAAGCTAACTCAACTCTTCACTCTACCAGTTGCCATCGGTCATCGACCATTCAGATCATCCCAATTGGTGAATTCCTTAGGGCTTGCAGGAATTGCAATAAGGATGAAGATTTTGAACTGGAATGTGAACTCCTATCATCTTGGTTCTGCCAAAGTGGCTATTCTAGAGATAACATCAAAAAGAGTCTTAATAAATAACGCACAATGGACAGGAGCTCGACACTGCAGTCTAGTAATAAAAAATTGAATACTGATCAAACTGTTGATGTTATCACCAAATACTCAAGGGATTCCAAGTGTTTATACAAGTTATTGCTTAGGCATTGGAATATCCTCTTACTGGGTAAAGACATTAGACCCCATTTGGCAGACAAACCGAGACTCATATTCACCAGAGCAAAAACAATCCGTGACAAAACGAGTCTGTCTTTTGTACAGATCAGGAACGTAGCATTGAGCGAAAATAGAGCATGGTTGTCTCCAACCACAGGTTTCCACAAATGTGGGAATTGTTCGATGTGCAAATAAGCAGATACCAGTGCTACCCAATACACTACCATCAATGGACACCACATGCAAATACAAGATTTTATCAATTGTAGAACTACTCATGTAATATACGCATTGAGATGTATTTGTGGTAGGACCTATATTGGGTCTAACATTAGACAATTACAGTTTAGGATACGTGAGCATTTGAGCAGTTTAGGTAGTCAAGATCCAAAATTGCCCTTTGCCATCCACTGGCAAACTGAACACCAAACAGACAACAAAGATGACATTCGCTTCATCGGACTGAAGAAAGCGAAGTTGGGCAAAAGAGGGGGAGACATTACCCTCAAACTTAGGCAAATGGAAGCCAAATGTAAATGCCTTTTTCGCTGCACACAAATAGGTCTCAACATTGATCATGAGATGCATGTCTTTTTATGAATTTTGCAACATTAGAGCAAGAGACTCAATCTCATACTCAAATAGTACAATTGGTGTACACAATTATTGTGTAATGATGGGACCAACGCAATACTGAGACATTTTGCACGTAATGATGAGTTAAAACAGGAACATGATATTTCCTTTTAGGCTATAATTATATCGATGTACATATATGCAAATTTGGGATTTACTTGCAAAATTAAAACCAATGACTAATATTTTTCAATGGCTGAGGGCTGATGGTCCAGCTAGTACTGGGCAACCAATGTTAAATGAATGTTAAAGGTTTCAATGAGAACATATCATGCATTGATCAACACAAGCAGTACACTCACATCAAGAGAATCCTTAGATCAAATATTGTAAAAGTGAACTGCTTGACAACTACAATATTGATTGTATAAGCATCAGCTATTATATCACGTGCACATCAACATATAGCATTTGATATATCGACAAAAAAGTTGCGCGCATGCTCACAAGCAAAACACTAGTATTTCGTCAACTGGCACATGCGCACCGACACTAACCAGAAACACTGAACGTGCGCACTAGATTAGCATTGAATCCCTCACGCATGCGCGCAAACACCCTATCGGGTGATGCAGAGACTTCGTCTGCTACAGAACTTAAGACACTGCATAGAGCGGCCAGGTCGTAGACTGCTACACGAACATGAGGACAGGGATCTAACCCGATTATAAAGTAAGCGCACATTATTGGGTGCTTGTCAATATAGGATCAAATGTATACAATTGCCATGTATTGACTGTATGTTTTTCATGGACATGGCAGGAAATTTGATTGACGGAGCATAGCAGGAATATGAAACCCATGGATTTAGAATGAATACCTAAGAATAGAGTTTGAACAAACCATCTCTTCAGAGGGGGAGCAACATATTTATATAATTATTTCACATTAAAAATGCAGAAAGCATTTATACATAAATGGTGATCTCCTCATTGCATATTTTTCTATACCAACAGACAGAGACTATTTGTTTAATGGTACATAAGAAGATAGGTGAGTTGCAATTTTCCAAGTTCAGAGACTCTCTCTTGACTAGTATTCACCAATTTGTCACTAGCATCATATTATAGGCAATATGAGCACCGAGATGGGTAATTACTTTAACAACTCATTCCTAGTGTACATTGAACAAAAAGGCAACTTAGTCACACAACTTCAATGGGTCAGAGCATTGGGGTGTCACTCAGAGGTGCTGTCCGTGGATGAGCACTGCATGATAAATATGATAATTGGCTCCATTAAATTTCATTATTATACAATCACTGTTCTTCTGTTTTTTTCTTCTCCTGCTCCCTTCCCACAACAAACTCATTGGTCTCAACAATACTGGGTATGTGAACCCCAGCTCTCTTTGATGATAAATTTGCCAACAATTTGAAATGTTTTATGTTAATACTCCAAATTTGAAATGTTTTGTGTTGTATATCTTACTGCAATTTGATTATATTCATATGGTTTCAATTACTTTTTGTTGTGATATGGTCAGCCTTGAGAACGACGCATGTGTCGAAACACGTGTCGGCTGGTACAGTGTGACAATAAACACTACAAATATATGGACTATTGAATACTATTCGTAACAATATATATCTGTCTACCAATCTTCTTTAACTATTAGGGGTTTGCGCTTTGCAGGTCATTACCTATCCAAAAACAACTGCTAAGTCTGATGCATTTCATAGTGGAAGCCATCTCTTGATGCGAGAGCTTATCCAGTGCTGGAAATCGAAAACATTTACTGGGGGAAACTATTCATTCTTGGAGGGGTGGGGCCCTGAGGGGGCGGTTCTGAGGGGCAGGGCCCAAGGCTAGGACACACAATACAGTATCTCTTCATAGAACCCAATCCTGGCGATTTGCATAAAAGCAAAGTGCATTATGGGAACATAATGTCCATAATTTAAAATTTGAAACATATTTTACAGTGATTCAGTAAGAAACCATTTAAAGCAAAATGGTGGAAGTTGGGCTCTGCAGTTTTGATTGGTCACATTACTCACTCTAAGAAAAAAGGTGCCTGCACATTGCAGTACACATATACCAGTTTGGACAACTGCAACTAGTATGCAAGGCATTGGCTGTTTCTGTATTCAGTTCGTGCAGTCTTCTGAAAGTGTCTGCTTGTTGAAATGTAGGTTGCTTGTGCATGCGATAACTCTGCTTGAGGACAGATCTCGCAAGAAGATTCTGTTCTGAAGTAGAGTTATCACAAGCAATCTGTGCTTCAACGAGCAGACTGCTTTCAGACGACTTGGCAGCACTGCAGAGTCTTCATAAAGCCATCTGCTCGTTCAAGTGTGGGTTGCACGTCCATATGATAACACAGTTTCAGAGCAGATCTTTGAGTGTTGCCGGCAAGCCCCTGTGTCTGGGGACAGGGCAGTGCCGGAGCGCAGTTCTGTCTTGTTATGGCTCATTTCCTACGTTGAGCTTATCAATGAACAAGCCTGGCCTCGGCCACTTGCCACTACCCCACTCCATGTCGGATTTCTCATTTCCATTCCACAATGTTGCCAGAATACAAAGAGAGAGGTGTACACCATGTATGGAGATAGTTGCTTGCTCATATGGACCACTCAAGATTTCCTGTAAATTGCATACCTCTGACAGGCCGATGGAGTTGGGACACAATTTGCCTGATTGGGCCTGCTCCCACAGGCCTTTCATATTTGGGCACATCCACATTTCCAGATTTCAGAGCCCGTCAGCCCTTTGGATTGTAAACTACTTGGGTCTTAGTCCACGTTACATGGGTTTGTATGTGGGGGTTCATGCAGCATCATCATGCTCTACACAGATACACTATGAGGAAGTGCGTAAGCATTACCTCCTAAACCTCTTCCTCACCACAGTCGTTACTTATTGGAAAGCGATCACACCAATGCCATGTCCATCATTTCCAGCTAAGTCCTTATTGCACCCCCCTCCTTCCTTTCTGTTAGCTCCACATGTCTTTTCTGTCTCTGACAGTGTACTTGGAGATTGAGCTGGGGAATGGTTTTTGCCAGATTTGGTTCCTGTTATGCATTGATATGGGTCACTGTGGTGACGCTGTTGTGGACCTTATACCAGGCCACCTTCCCACCTGCTTGATATTCTCCGACCATGTCGTTGTGAGCTTGGTTCCAGGTTGTGCTGTGACCAACTTGATCTCTCCCCCCATGTCACTCAGCCCGAACTGGCCAAGGGTGAGTTTACAGGAGCTACATACCCTGTCGGCTTGGGACGCTGGCAGAGAGAAGCGTGAGGCAAGTCGGTCAGGAAGGGACTCCAGGTTAGTGTTTCTTGGCAATCACGCACATGTGTATTGCTGACCTCGCACTTATGTTACAGTTTCTACAATTAACTTAAATGGCCTCTTGTACACCCTTTTTGAAAAATATGAGGAGCATTGCTACCGGTCTAGGGGACTAGAGGAGAGGGGGAGTCCTGCAAAATAGTGGCTAGGCCCCTCTCACTTTTGATGCTTTCTCATAATTCTGTCCTACGCTCCACATGCTTTCCTGTGGGCCAGCTTGTAGCCCTCCTTGTATTTTTCCAGACCCCTTTGTCCCTGGTGTAAGAGAAATTGCCTCATCTGGAGGTAGACAGGGCTCTCCAGATAAGACTGGACTGTTTCCTTCTGATGACCGGAATGCCTTGTGTGTCTGTTGGAAGTGCTCTCAGTTGCTAGATACACACTTGTATAGGCTCAGCATACTCTCAGGAGTATGTTTCTTTCTCTAAAGGCGCCTAGGTAGATCAACCCGAGGCATGGCAACCTCCTGGATAGATGCTGTGATGAATTTCTGGAATTCGTCCCTTCTCCCCAAGGAAGAGCCCCCCCCACACCCGTGAGGCTAGGGAGTTGAGCCCTCTCTGAAATACCCTCTTTAGGGTTGAATGTAAGAAGGATGTCACCGGGAGATACTCCTCCTTTGGGGACAAAGACTCCTGTTCCGGTGAGGAACTCCCCAGTAGGCATTCCAAAATAATATCTTCAAACCTTGCTGGTGAAAATGTGAAGCGAAAACCAGTATGTGTTATTCCCAACAGGAAATAGAAGATTCCCTTTAAGTTCCCATTACATTGGGACGAAGAAGGGGATGTGCGAAGGAGAAAAGAATCTGCATGGGTCAGAGAAGAAGGAACAAAGGCTTTCCCAGGGGAGCGCCACGCATATTAAAGTCCAAAACAGCGAGTAGCTTGGAAATGCGAGGTAAGAAACAGCGTGTTACAAACAGGCTTGAACGCTGCAGCGAGGAGCAGAGACAAGAGAGAGAGCGTCTTGCAATCTTAAGAGAGTAAGAGGTGACAGATGTGCTACTGTTGGTAGCGATGAGACCAGGAGAATGGGAGCTGGACATGTGGCATCCTGAATCAGTGAGAGAGGACAATACCGAGAGTGGTGGCATGACCACGGGAGGTTTGAGGTGAACTGAGGGTCCTTGCAACAATGCCAAAACCATTCTACTGCAGCAGACATGCAACAAACCGGTATACTTAATACTGTACAGTCATCTGAGACAAAAAGATAGTGGAGAAGATGGTGGAAGGCCACGAGAAACCAAGTTGGAGTGAAAGCAAACTGACCTTCAACGACTGAAAACCCTGGTGACTTTAGCCCTAAGAAGAAGGTAGTGTGGAATAACCGGAATTAATGAGAATCACTATTGGGATGCTCATACTCGTCATCACAGTCAAGAGAACAACATTCTAAAACCAGTACAAAGAGGAGTAGATGAGAAATATTCTGGGAATGATCAAATCCGTATCAGTCAAGACCAAGAAGGCCTAATCAAAATAGAGGACCAAGTGATAAGAGGAGCCCGAGAACAAAGTGGACATAGTAAATATATTTGAAGGCAAAGAGCAGAAAGAAAACAAAGATTAACTGTTCAGAATTAGTCCAGAAGAAAAAGATACGTGTTGGATAAGTTTACATGGGGCAGAGGAGAGAATGACTCTTTTTAGAAAAATACAAAGAAACAAACAAAACCCCAATACAACAGTGAATAAACTGTATGAACTGATGAAAGCAGTCAAGAGAGACTACCTGAAGATCAACCATTGAGTAGTTGGCGAGAAACCAGCAAGCCTCAGGGGAAGGGAGACCTCCTGGCTTTCAGTTTTTGAGATAGTGGTAGGGTCAGACAAGCTTATAGTTGGACGGTGGACAGTTTAATTTCTAGACATGCACTGATGATGGATGAGTAATGTAGCTAGTTTTGTTAGGTAGGGATGCCTTGTAGTATAGCAAAAGCTAAGCATTATTCCTTTTCTTTAATAAACTTAACAGTGACCTGTCTAATCAGAGTCTGTGTCCTTCTTACCGACCACAATGCTCAGAGTATCACTTGGAGGCAATCTTAATGCAGCCAGAACTGGAAATGGACACAATTTACCACAGGAATTCCCCCCCACCCCTCTTCGTGTGGGGGGTGAGGGCAGGGGGCAGAGTTTCCGTGGTATGGGGGGGACTGAGGGGTTTATCAAACGTCTGCGGTAATAGTTCAAATGTACATTCCATCTGAGCCTGCAATGCAGACTTGGTATGATGCTCATTTCATCTGTCAGAATAGTCACCATGACAGTAAAATGTGTGCAAAGCATGAGACATATATACAGCTTTGGACTGTGTTGTTGTTTAAGTTTGGGTTGTTGAACAAAGGGCTACTTTCAGATTCTATCTGTGTAGTTGCATACCGCTTGCATAAAGACACTGTGCAACAAGCGCTGTTTGTGAGTCTCGTAAACGCTGTGTCTGACGCACAGCATTTAAGAGATGATCAGCAATCGCAGGCAGAGAGGGGAGGGGGCAGGCGGAGGGGCTTGGGCCCTGGGTCCACACGGAATGGCGCTCAGGCAAGACAATTTTCGCCAGTGCAAGCTCGGTCTTGTTCCAGCCCAATTCCTTCCCTAAATGCCGCCACATGGGCCACTCTTCACACCTCTTCATGCTGATTGGCTATGAAAGGTGATTTGTCCACAGACTTTGGATCCAGAATTCTTCAAGTCTCTTGTACCTAAGTTGCCTTAAATAAAATTCACTTTTGCAGCTTTCAGGTGTCCGTTCCTTTTTTTCCTTTTTTCCAGAATCGTTCAGTTGTAGATGGTCAGGTACTGCATATCTTATCTTCAAATAAATAAGAACTGTGACGAGTTAAGGCATGGCAGGAGTTAAAGTTAGATCATGCTTGATAATCATTATTATGCCTGGTCCTCGTGACTAGCTCCCCCTTCGCTCCCTAGCTCTTAACTGTTTCACCTTCTGGGGATGTTTAACATATGAGGAGGCAACAGTGGGGATGGGGCTTTTTGGGCCCAGAAAGGAATTAGGTGAAATTATGGAATAGAACGTATTCTTCTGATCTGTCTGGAAGGCGGATCACCTTCCAATAAATTAGAACTTTGACGAGTCGGAAGGACCAGGATTAATGATTACCATGCATAATCGATTCCATTTTCATTAATTCACCAAATATACAATTTAGAGGAGCATATTTAGCAATCAGTTCTTGGATTCATTTTCTGTTTTGTTATTTATAATACATTTATTCCGGCTTTAACATGCATCAATTGTTGTTCTAGCAGTTGTCATTTGTATATTTATTTCGTTTAAAGGGGAACTGTAATCAAATATTTTATTTTACAACACTTAAGAAGTCATCAGGTGCACCTCAGAGAAAACTAATAGACCTTGTAAAAAATAAAAAGATTAAGTAGCCCCAAAAAGAGTCCTCGAGTTGGCTGTTTGGGACTGCCACCTTGACCACTGCGTAGTGTAGTGCCAAAGCTCCTGTATCAATGATGGAATTTACCTACATGTTCCTCTTCCTCATCCCAGTACTTACACATGAGGTACCTATCTCCATTCCCAGAACCATTTTCCAACTTTCTTTTAAGGCCCACCCCTCCATGCTCCTGGGATTATAAACCTTCCAACTGCTCACGTTCGACCAGTTGAAAAAAATGTCCTGTCCTCCAGTCTGGGCAAAGGGAGGCAGCAAGTCTGTACTTCCCTGCTCCTCTTACTGCGGGCATAAGGGCAAAGCATGACAAGGGTCCTCCTGGAAGGACTACCATTCCCGTTGGGCAAGGGTGAGCTATAAAGGTATAGCAAACATCCTGGGGACTTGTCAGAAGAGGTCCTCGGTGAGGGGGAACAAAACAATAGCCACTTGTGGAGCATGAGTTGAGACGTTAGTCACCCAAAAGGTCTCAAACAGGAAATCACTCCACATGCAGGTGGGAGAGTATGGGTGGTATGTGTACACAGCTGTTGCCACTGAGTGATGTGGAAGAGTAGGGGGGGTTGGATGTGTTTATCAAGTCTTGTGGTAGCAGCCATGCCCCTGTATTGCATGCAGTTATTTTTTTTTTACCTATCTGGACGATTGACTGATCAAGCAATATTGGAGCTGCTACCATTGAACGATGTCCAGACTTATTGTCAGGCTGCTGGGCTGCTTCGATTTGACAAAGAGCTGGGAAAAGTCCCAAAATCCTCCCACTCAGGATTTCCAATTCATAGGAACACTTTTCCTGATAGACTGGGGAAATGCATTGCTTCCTCAAGACCGGAAGGGGAGGCTGCGAAAGCCACTGGGCAGCATCATGAAGATGAACAGCACATCTGCCAGACGTGTTGCAGCAACAGGGACACAAGTCGGCAGGTGTTTGTGGTGCTGTGGGCAAGATTGCACCCATGGCACTTGGTTCTCCATATTCTCTGTCATTGGGTCCCATCACCCGAGGCCTCCAAGGCAATGATCCCTGTGGACATGGATTTGAGAGAGGGTCTGCAGTGCTAAAGGAAGGACGACCTGCTAAAGGAGTTTTCTCTGACATTGCCATCAGAGATCACTTGTACTACAGTCACCTGCGAGCTGGGATGGGGTGCAAACCTGGAATTGAAACATTATCAGGTAAAGTTGGAACCAGCATTTGAAGAACCGATCCTCCAAATAGGAGGGGCTAGAGCAGGGGTGCACAATATGCAGTCCGTGGGGCGAATGCGGCCCTTCAAGACATTTATGGTCCTCCAAGTCCCATGAGTGGAATGAAGAAGTGTTGCCTGCTATAAATTCAGTCAGTCACCAAGTCTGTCATGTCAGGTATGGGAAGCCTCTGTGGTACATTTTCTGTTTTTACATCATGAAATGTGCAGGTTTCTATTTAAAACATGATTTCAGACGTATAATACTGATACATCAAAGCGGGAATGGCTTTAAAGGGCTATGGATCATGTGTTATAGTAAAAAGTAAAAGTACATCTTAAAACACGTCTTTTTTCACTCCAATCCGCACAGCGATGCCCGTACCACTCGCTCATTGCCATGGATAGTGCGGCCCACAGTATGGAACGTGTGTGGTACCTTTGACCCTCCAGCAAAATCTGTTGTGCACCCTTGGACTCGAGGCACTCTTCAGGGCACTAAAGTGCTTTCCCTGGACTCCCTCAACGCACGGCAGTGGTGAACGGGGCCAGACAATTCCACCCCTACTAAAGGGTAATGGGGGCATATCTCCACTGCCGGCCAGGTTGATCCTTATGTTAAGGTATTAGGTGGAACACCTGAGTTCCCCTTCTCTCTTTCTCTTTCTTTCCCTCTTTCTCTCCCACTATCCTTTGCTCCCTCTTTCTCTCCCGCTCTCTCTCCCTCTTTCTCTCCTGCTCACTCTTTATTTTCTCTCCCTCTTTATTTCTCTCTCCCTCTTCATTTCCCTTTTCTTCTTTTCAACCTTAGTTTCTCTTCTTACTTTCAATGTTCCATCTGTCTTGCTATTTCTTTTCACTTTCTCACTTCCTTTCTCTTTCTTGATCGTATTTTCATGTTCATGGTTCTTTCCTACATCACAGCCTTTCTTATTTCGCTTCTTCTTTTTCTTTTGTTCCAACTGATAACACAATCTCCACATCACTGTACTCCCACAGCACAGGGAAGGGGCAAGTGACTAAATCCCAGGTTCAGTGCAACAATCATCAAGCGTGTACCCTTTTATAGCCGTGGTTCTCATACCCTGGAAAAGTGTCAAGAGGAATGTATGACCTATTTGCAGGCTGCAGACGGATCAGACACCCTCTTGAGAAACACTGAGCAATACTCGTGCATTGCTGGAGTTTTGATACCCAAGAAAGGTGCAGACATGTACCACCACCACTCAGAACACATAGAGATGTGTTCAAGGAAACAAATACTGAATTGGACCAATATTATCAGAACAAAATGAATGTAATAATGAGGAGACATTTATTTTATACCCAACAACAACCGAGTGAAACAATCGAGGAATATTTGGCAGTCATTGGCACAATTGGATTTGCTTGCAATTTCGTGATTTTTTTCGTGGGTATTACGAGATGAAATAATGTTCCATACAAATAGTGAGATAACAAGAGATAGACTATGGTAGGCAGCATATCTGAGAGTAGAATGAGCAATTCAATTGGCCACGATCTTGGAACAGCCCACAGCCTGGATTTCTTCTACAGCAAAAGAGAAGCAAAGATTAAAGTGGAACAATGAACAATGTGACTAATCCTATGATGTCATCCCTTCTCCTTGAGGGACAGACCCTTTACATGAGGCCAGGGAGTTGAGGCCGCTTCCCAATACTCCTCCTGGAGAGGGATTCCCCCTCTGGGATACAGGGAGAACATCATGGGACAACGCAGTATAATTCACCCTCGCCCACCTTTCTCTCACCTTCTTTACCTCCTCTTATCATAGAAGTTCCCCTGTGTATTTCTATTACAGCATTTGTACCACTAATACTGGTACGAGGAGGGTTAGGGCTGTCTTCACTGAACTATCCCTTCAATATACTGAGACGTGGAAGACTAGGGCTGACTCCACTGAACTATCCCCTCAATATACTGAGACGGAGAAGAAGTCTGGAACCAGAAATAACCCACAAGATCCATCTCATTGAGCAGTCTAGCTTTTGTGTTCTGTGGAACCTAAAAAGGGAAGGAGGACTAACATTGTTGTCAGTCCCCCCCTTAGAGGCAAAGCAACCATACTACAGACAGAAGAGATAAAACTGGAGCTGCTGACTGCTCTCAAGAGGACTGAAGATCCAAAGCCGGAAGAAGCTGATACTCCTGACATGGAAGGGCACTGCGGAAGATGGTCCAGCAGGTACGCACAGCCAGGCTCACAGGAAGTGCTGGGAAGTCTTATACGGCAGCGTGCAAACAGGAAACAAGGCAGAAGTACCGTCAGAAAATGAAGAGAGGCCTGAGACAGAGGTGCAAGACTGGGAGCCCATACAGAAGGTACGTGGATGGCCCGGGGACCTCAAGGGGGCTCAAGTGTGAAGGGGTGTGGGACCTGAGAAAGAGAAACCAGTGTGAATGAAGCCAATGTAAAGGGGTCTGAGGCCCGAGAAACCAATGTGAAGGGGTCTGGGACCCGAAAATAAGAAGTCATGACAACGGGGTCTACAGTTTTACAGTTTACATTAAAATATTTCACACTAATTTCCTAATAAACAATACAATATTAAAAAGGACAAAATACAACCCCAAAACACACAAAAAGAAAGAATCAGGGAACATTTTCCAAACACTCCTGTCACCTTGGTCCCAAATTGCATGCCACTCATTCTACTCCTGCTGTACAATCAATTACAATGTTGCAAAGATTATTTCCAGTAATTTGCTCAAATAATCAAAGCCTGATTATTGGTCATCATAAGCCTAGCTCATAACGGATTGGCCAGGAATAATGTGGTGGAGTGTACAAAAGAGTCTAATAATCTAATCCTTTCAATCAGAAATCCTGTACAATTTAACTCTAAGTGAAATAATGATTATATCTCAGAATTGCCACATGCCAGACACCCGCACAAAATTCTTGGCAATACCAGCTTTGGGCCAATGACTTCCATTGTAGGCAAAGTGTTCAGCTGGAATTTGAAATACCAGTTTCTATGTTTTTGTGAAGGGAATTTAAGTATGTATAGTCTTAGAGTGGATTTAGGCATATAATGAATTTGTTTGCCTCTCAACAGCTTCAGTCTTTCCAGGTTTGACACATCTGTATTCTTATCCTATTGTCTGATCTTATTATTCTTAACATAGTCAGATTCTGACATTTCAAGCAAAGTTAACTCCTCAGAAAAAGTACAGCATTGATGACATTTTTCCAAGGAAGGACACAACTGCAACCTATTTGTTAAACAGTCACCTAGATAAAACCCCAAACTACTCTCTTCTGCCAATAATAGATTATAAAATAGTCAAATTGCGTTTCATATACTTTTCCCACCATGATGTTAAGCCGAACTCGAGACGAATTGTACTAATTGGGGTTAACGTGGGGAGTCCCAGGACTGCCCTGCACATTTTTCCTTGCTGGGAATCTAGGAATTTTCGATTTTTAAAGGATTTAAAAGCCATATAATATGGTCACTGCTACTTTGTACAGTTCAATAAGTGGTGCTAGGGAGAACATACACAGTTTTCTCTTCAAAACCTTCATGAGGGGGATACATGGTAGCACCTTCGCCTTCATTTTCTGTTTTTGATTCTTGAATAGGCATTTGGAAGAGATCGGCAAACCCAGGTAGCTTATAGTAGTTACACAGGCAACCGGTTGTTCATTCAGTCTCCAAACAAAAGGTTTTATCTTATGTTTTTTAATAAAGGTCATTATGTAAGATTTCAAGGGATTTATCTTTAACTGATTTTTACACAGATATCTTTCCACCTCCTCCAGTGTTCTCTGTAACCCTGCCTGTGTATTTTATCAAAACAAAATAATTTGCGTAAGCAAGGATATTGTAAGCGACTCCAATCAAGCAATCCCACTAAGTCAGTGCCTTGTCTGGGATGCCCAAGGAAAGCCCTTATTTATGTATTTTTATGGCAAGTTATAATCTGGATGATGAACCCTTGTATAACACCCCTCTCTTAGAATCCCCCTTGACCCCACTGAGCCAAGAAGTAGGCTTGTTTTGCAAATTTAAAAGGTTTATTTGAAAAATTAAACAATATATATATATATATCACAGTTCTATAAATAAATTGATAATGGATAGCACACTTGTGAATATGAGCAGTAATCAGCAATAGGTAACCCTACGGTAGCACAGTTCTTGGTTACTTATGAATAGGAAAAGAAGAATAAGGTGGCAGAGAATGCTTTATATGGTTCAAGGAAATGCAATGATGAATGAAATGCAGTACAGAAAATATCTTGATATGGCTTCAACAAAAGACAATGTAATCACCTTTCCTTGAAAATTCACTCCCCCCCACCCCCTATGCAATGTAAGAAATGGAAGGAGAGCACACAGTCTTCGAAGAATCCCAACAAAATGCAATACGAAATGCAGTCCCCCCCCCCCAGCAAGCTTAGAGGAAAACAGGTAGAAGTTTGAAACACAGGCCCAAAATGCTTTCAATGTGATGACAATGAAGTGAGAAATGTGCTAAACATGCTTTTAATTCCCTCTAGAGGTTCAGGGTGGGTGATATCTAGTTTATATTAGTTCAGGCTCACTTTAGCAATGCTCTATGAGTAACTAGCAGGTTAAAACGAATCTTAGCAAAGGAAAGCAAGGAGCTGCTGATTTTTACACATGGCTGAAATTGTGCAAAATGTCAAATTTCTGCAAATTTAATTGCGTGCGTCGAGCATAATTACGGAGGCCCTATAGAGAGTAGCAAGTCAGTTCTAGGTTCGTTGGAAAGCCTAGAATCTTAGCTTTAAGATGACAGTTGAAACTCACTTCTCGCACAAACGGTTCCAGAGATACGGATGATTTTGTGAAGGTAGTTTTTCGGATTTGAAATTTAAAAGTTCAAAATGACAGGTGACCGTTTTCAGCTTTAAAAAGGACAGAATGACACACACGATTCCTATGAGGTGGTTCTAAATAGGTTAAAATAGTTTTGATTAGATTATTTTAAACTAAGAGATTAGTCTGGCACAGTCCTAGAGTACTCACACTATCTTTTGAACAGGAATGGCTTTGTCACCGATCGGATCAGGATTGGCTGGACTTATGCTAGCGGTTCTTCACAGCAGTCTGGTCTCTGGTTCTGCTCTCAGCACTGCACAGTTCTGGTCTCTCTGGATCTCTGGTCTCTCTGGATCTCTGGTCTCTGGAGGTTGATCGATTTGAAGTCTGGAGTCTCCCGGCAAAGCGTCCCGCAAGAAAGTGGAAAGTGAATGTCCCCACCTGTCCTGCACTGTCTGCTTTTATGTGTTGAGAAAGTGGGTGTGTGCGTGGCATAACTGAGCCTGCCCCTCTCTACTTGTCATTGGCCCAATTCTCCCCTCTCCCATGATTGGGGGAAGGAAATGGATTGTCATCATGATGAGGTCTCTTTATGGGTCAGAGGATCCTCCCCTGGTCAATTTGTCCACAAATCTATATTTGATTCAAATACATATTTCCCAGATACACAAGTGGTTGACATTACATGTACATATTACAGATGAATTAAGACAGGTCTCTGTTCAAGCCCCATGTTCCTGCGAGCTGGGATTCAGAAATGACAACATTTTGCGCTTTTTGGTCGGTTTACCAATATCGGACATTTACCAAAAATTACACAAATGTGCGCAAGGAGTATGGACATTAATTGATGAAGTGTCAGATTTTTAACATGCAGACATTTGGAGTAAGACCCTATTGTCCGCTATCAACCCCCCAGAATACACCACAGGGTCTTAACACCTCTTAAAATGTGCACAGAAAAATCCCAAGAATAATATTATTTATATAATTTTGACCAGTCCGCACTATGAGTTATCTGTCTTTTTAAAATTATGCCCTGGTCAAAAAGGTGTGGTGCTTCCCACAAGCACATGGTGGAGTTTCTGGTTTGTCCACTTCCCCCAAGCTCAGCTTGCTAGCAGAGGCACTGCCCCTCCCAGTTTCTCCCAAGAGGAAGACACTTTACGGCCCACCCAATATAACATTTGCCTGAGTCCAGGACAGGGCTTTGTTCAACTTCCTGCAGTCCCCAGGTGCTCCTCCCCTAACCCAATCAGAGAGGTGTCGTCTCCTTTTGGCAGGGGCAGCAGGATGCAGCTAGGCCTGGGAAGAGTGGCTGACCAGGTTTCTCCTGTCGGGGGTAGTTGTCAGGCAGAATTCAGCTAAATGTTACTTTAGTTCCCAGTTTAAATCAAACCTACAATTTCTACACATGCAGCTAGAATGCTGATTCTAAGTTCAAAGCCATGACATTTAACAGTTGCAACTATGTGACACTCAAAAGTAGGTCACTCATTTAATTTAAACATTTCGATTTTAGTGGTTTTAAATCCAATTTCAATTAAGCTGCAGACATCCACAGCTCAGCCAGTTTTGTTATAAACATTGTTTTGGGCTCTTCATCTTCCCAGATTTTGTATGCACACAAAACTTCATTCTGCCAGATGTCTGCTGGTGTTCAGTAAGATTTTTGAATATCCTGCAATGTTCGAAATAGGCACTTTGAGCTTGCATTCAGGAAAACAAAGGTGATTTTAAGGCACTTTTGGTCTAACAACACTGTTATTTTTCCTTTGACACCACCTTTCACCCCTGGCGCTTCCGGTCCATCATGCTGGCACTGGTGGGTGGCAGGTTAGACAACCATTTTGGTGTGCGCACAACCACGCGGTTTTCATGGTTCTGGGATAGAATGATGGGCGGCGACAGCTCATCCCCGCATCTACCCCGTATAATAATTCAACATGGGTCAAAACCCTTGACAATATTTGCCCTTAAATCTCCCCATTTTGGGGTGAAACTCTTACACCCTTGCCTTTCCTCCCAGAGATCTACCAGGTAGAGATTAAAGAGTTCAGGGGCTAAAGTGCACCCTTGACACACACCTTTACTAACACCAGTAGCACTAAACTGATCCCCTTGGTGGTTCAGTCTAACCTTGACTGAGTTTGCTGTGTACAATAGCCGAATTATTTCGAGGAGACCCTTATCTATCTCCTTGGTTAGATTTTGCCACAGTCTATTAATATCAATGTTGTCAAATGCTGCCTCGAGAGCAATGTGTGCAATATAGTGATTTGCCACATTTCCCGCCTGTGTCTGAAATGCAGGCACAGAGTGTTGGCGCACTCATGATAGTCCCAACCCCTTTTTGAAAGCCTGTTTGCAAAGGGCTACGTATCCTTTTCAACTCTGCACAGGTGGTCATATCCTTCAATATTTATTTGGGAAAGAGTTTTGCAGAGGAGTCTTTTAGAGCGATTGGACGATAGTTTGATGGCATAGCTCTGTCCCCTCTTATAAATTTGAACAATCCATGCCCTCTGCCAAGAACTAAGACAGGCAGTAACTTCTGCAATGTGTGCATAAAGCCCGAGTAAGATATCTGACCACAACCCTGGTTTTCCTTTATAAATGCAATTTGAGAACCCATCAGGGCCGCTAGCTCTCAAGTTATTTAAATCTCTGATAGCCATTTCTATATATGTTTTTATCAAATTGATATTTCAACCTAGTCCTCATCCCAGGGCTCTCTTCTAACGGTATCAAATATCCCGGATCTGTTTTAAATTTGTTGGTCAGATAATCCACCCAGGCATTCTCTGACAGGCACAAACTTTGTAAACTAGCCTGTAGGTCATCCGCCCCTTTTAAGGTTCTCCGAATAGCACGTGTGTCCTTTTTGATGATATTCATAAAGTGTGCCTGATTTTTCTTAGTGTGTATTCCAAATTCATAGACTCTGAGCCACCTACTGTAAGCCTGTCTTGCCCGCTTTATTCCACTTTTACTATCTACCCTACTTAGACTAGGGTAGCACCCATACACTACCTTGATACACTTTCACAAAAGTTTCTTTTTCTCGTTCATCTGGCTATCAAAAGGATTCTGATTTCCAGGGATGAACCCCCACCCACACCCCATGAAAATTATTATGCTCAGTCTCTGCTAGTCCCAGGTTTAATAGAACCCAATGAAAGTCATTAGGATGGGTTCATGGACTTTTGGTCGTGTTTGATAGAGAATCCCACGATATTATAAGTTTCGTGTTTGTTCTTTTACTATTCCTTGATGGCCCTAGCCTATTATTTTTAACCTTTGCAACAAGATTTTGTGGTCCCCCAGGGTCAACTATCCGTAGACGACCTAGGTCCAGCATTGCATGATCACTCCGCCCTGTATGAATTATTTGAAACATACAAACATTTGATTAATGAATGGTAGATGCCCCTAGCAAGTTCTTCCAGGTAGGTCATTTCTCATCAAATAACAAATTTGTCTACTAAAGACACATCTTGCAAATAATGAGGACCACATTTTACCATAGGAACTTCTCTTAGATCCATCATTGGTTACAGCTAATATGGCGATTTTACCCTTTGCTCAATAACTCTGTTACTAGGACAGCTTCAGATCTAGGTACCCGTTTTTGATGGAGTGCCCTCAGACCATTTTTTGCTAACTTCACATTTAACATGAAACAATCAAGTACTGGACAGGTAGAGAGCCATGTATCTTGCAACAGAACAAAATCATATGTATTAAACATTTGTACACTTTGTTAAAAGGAATTATATCCTCATGAGTTCAAATTTAGAACTGACATTTTAGAAACCTGGCCTGGAGAATGGTATTCCTGGGAGGGAATTTGCAGGCCATTTACAGCCTGTGGAAATTTGTTCTCTGAAAGAGTGCCTGCACTGATCATTTTCAAAATGACAAGTTACTGTTAAGTTCCTTTGTTGTTCTGTCTCCCAATTTGTTCTTATTGGCTCCATATAGTAACTTTCAAAGCCTTTCAGCAGAATATCCTCTTGATGGTTGAACACAAGCTTTTCCACGAGTTTTGAGACAAAGTGAACCCATACATGCCTTGTCGGATAAGTGGAGACATTTCAAATCCGCAGAGGAAATAGACGACAGTTCGGGTACTGAAGAAAGCAGGCTCAAGATCCTACCCATATTTAGCGGATATCCCCGTTCTTCATCAAACACGGATTCAAAGATGATGGACCATAGACTAGGTGATCGTTTCAAGGCTTGTTCTCCCAGAATTCTGTTTACCCAAATTTACAGCCTGCGTATCAGCAGTCATTACTCGCATGCCTCTGGCCATAAGTTTAATTCTAGAGTCAGGGATATGACCAGTCCGAGCTCCAACCAGGACCAAATTCCCAGCTGAACCTTGGGCACTCACATGTGACTGTTGGTGCATATAGGGCCCGGCCCATTCATTTCCTGAGCAGGCCTCCCTGCTGCCCATGCTTCCTAAACCTCTTACTAGGTTGTTTCATGTGGTGCTTTATTCCTAAGCTTCATTTTAGCTGGTATGGGCATAGTCTGCAGACCGACCAGCTTTGATTTCCGGGATTCCCGGATGCATCTCATTCTCATTAGACCCGGGAGAGGCAGATCTGCCCCTCATTAAGGGGCTTCGTGCTTTCTCATACTTGGAAGCTAATGAAATGTTACGCATACATTTTCTTGAACCTCTGTTGTGCTTTGTTAAATGCCAGCAACAACAGGACCTACGAGCTGGACTGAGATCAGAGGAAGATGCTAGCAATACAACAGCACTTCACACGAGTCACAAGCAAAGAACTGTCCTGCTTACAGCAAGCATTGTGCAGCTTGTGCGAGCAATAATTATTTTGCCCAAGTCTGTCAACAAGTACGTAGTACTTCAAGAAGGGGTAGAACAGTGGCACAACTAGAAGTAGAAGAGCAGTATGACCTGGATATGCTCTTACAAAAACGCACAATGCCATCCCATTGGTACAAGAACTAAAGGAATCAAAAGGGCCACCTCGACCAGCAGCAGTCATCACAATAGCTGGAGTACAAGAATCACTACTGGTGCATTCCGGGTCACTGTACACAGTGATAGCATGACGCGTTTTCGAAGGTGCACAAAAGAGATCCGTAAAGGTTTACATATTCCTGATCTCCTTCCTGAGAAGATATTCAAGTCATGAGTTAAACCTACTCGAGTCGTTCCAAACAACCCTGACTTTCAAGGACAGGAAAGTGGTGTGTAGTCTTTGAGGCCACATCAGGAGTTCCAATCTTGGGTTGGAAACACTGAGCTGATTTCAAGATGTCCTTTAAATGGGGGAAAAAACAAGTACTCAGTAAACTTTGAGCGACCAAATGATCCAGGCGATGAACTTATACAGATGTTTCCATCGGTCCTCAAATCAGCAATTAAGGAAACTAATAGGATACAGTCATCCCTAAACCCAGTGCCATTCCAGCCAGACAGTTAGTCGGAAGAGGACCACTGAGACTAAAACTGGAATTAGACTAGCAGCTTAAACAGGGAGGCTTGGGAATCATACGACAGACTTGCCAGCGTGCATAGACCCAATAGTCCTGGCTGCTGGAGCTGGATCTGCTGAAATGAACTCATGTGTCGACGTCAGATCTGTAGAGCAAGAACATATTGTTAGATTCATACCCTTACCACAACATCAATGAAAGTAAGTTCATGCGTGGGGTCAAAGTGGACTCTACACTGGGCGTAAAATCGGCCTTTCATCAGATTGAGCGGATTTCAGATTCTAGGAGCCAAACAGCATTTTCTGACCCCCTTTGGGACATTCAAATGCCTGGGAATGCCTTTTGAATTAGCGAGGGCAGTGGCTAAGGAAAACGATATTTAAAGGCATAGCCTATGTTTAATGTTAGCAAATGACATACTGATGTATTGCAAGAATGTGGATGAGGGTAAGTGCACTCTTATCGAATTTCTCAATGTTTTACAGGGAAAAGGAAAACTGGGTGAGCAGGAGCTGTAATGAGCTAGGGCTGATCCCTAGCATGTACCTGAGGATTCTGAAATTTGAAACCGTTATGGTCTTAGTGAGCCAGGGCAGAAGCTCAGGGTGCTCTTTTTATAAATAAAGCTCTGCACCAGACTCGCTCGCTTTTCATATAAGACAGTTCAGACTGTACAAAAATATGTTTATATTCTTTATTACTATACTTCTATTAAATGTTACCCTTTTCTTTTCTTTCCCTCATGTATGTATTGAAGCATATTTAGTTAGTAACCTGTATTACGTTAATCAGGGGGGGTCAAAACTTCAAGTTGCAAGCTACTAGCCTGCAGTGGCGTCATCAGGAATCAAATTTAGGAGGGACACAGAGGGGGCCAAAGACAAATGTAGGGGGGGCACAGACAAATGTAGGGGGAGAACAAGGTCACTGGTCTTCTTAGGTGGGGGGCATAAACGGGGGCACAGGGTTTCACAGGGGGGGGGGGCCTGCCCCCCCCAGGTCCGTCCCTAGCGATGCCACTGCAGTAGCCTGCCATAACAGCACTCTCCGCCGTAATTCTAAAGATATATACGGCACACCATTTCTTACTTGCCAAGATGTCAAATATCACTATGCAATGGCAAGTGAAAGTTTTGCACCCTGGCCATTATAAATGGTATTTTTATTTATTTGTGTCAATACTGCACTTTCATCAAAGAGCTTTGATAACGAAAAGAGAATGGCACAAAACATTACAATGCAGAGTTAGCAGTAGAATCCGTGGATTATATAGCTGACCGAGGAGACAAGAGGTGAGCCTTTAAGTGGGTACATACATATGTAGAGGAAGAGTGAATAGTAAGGGGGAGAGAATTCCATTGAAGATGAAAGATGAGTAAGGAGGGCGAAAGAGAGAAGAAGCAAAGGGAGTTTGGTAAAAGCTAGGTGATGGGTAAACTGGCAGCAAAGAGCATGAATAGGGGAGTAGAAAGAGACTAATGAAGCAAGATAGAGTGGGTAAGATCACACAGAAAATGGAAACACAATAAAGAGAAACTGTAACAAAATACGAGATTCAAATGGTAGGATAGAGGCAGATAGATGTGAGGAGGAATTTGAGGCATGGGTAGAGAAAGGCTGAGGAGAAGATGAGTCGTAAATAGAGTGAAGGGGATTAAGACGAACTGCAGGGAGTCCAAACAAGAGTGCGGAGCAATAGTAGATAAAGGAAAAAATAAGCGCTGAGAGGAGAGGGTTAGAGGTATGGAAAGAAAGAATGGGGTGAGAGGGGCGAAGATTAAAGAGAAGAAAATGATAATACTCCTACGTCCCGTCCCTTTTGCTCCATACTTTTGCGACATTCAGTCCTGCGGACAGGACCAGAGCACTTTTTGAAGCATCCAAAAATATTTGTTGTACTACTTTTATTTTCACACGAGGCCACTGTGCGTGGCTGTAGCCACGCTTTCCTGAGCCCAGCCCAGCGCATCGGCCTTCAGTCCTTTTCTCTGAGCAGTCGGCGTCGGATGCACTTACATCGTGGGGATTTTTGTTTTTCCCATCTTGTCCTGCAACTCTCCTGCTTTGGTTCTGTGGTCATGTTCATCTCCGTCTGTGCCAGAGCACCTGGTTTTCATGTCCTGTTCTTCTTGCGGGCATCGCTTCATGAGGGTGGATCTTCATTCTCTTTGTCCGGCGTGTTTAGGCCTGGAACTTCGGTGGGACTCCTATCTTTACTGCGACTCACTATCCGTTCTGGTACTTCAGTGTAGGCTTGTCAGGTTGGAGGTCGTGTTCCAGCAGTTACCTCCTGCTCACCTTGAACAGTTCATCGATGAGATGAGGAATCATCCAGTAACTTCCTTACTTTATAAGGTACCCTGGTCAGGTGACTCCTTCCCGGGGTCGTCCTGTGCTGGCAGGGGCCTTAACAGCTCTACCCTTACCAGGGCTCGCCCTGAGTTATCCCGAAAGGGATCTAACATGGATACCGGAGTAGCCTCTGAGGTTCCCCATCAAGGGTCTAAGGATACTAGGGTCACCCCTGAGGTTCCCCGTTCCAGGACAAATTCTACCAGGGTAACACCTGAGGATCCCTAGTCAGGGGCTAAACGTACTGAGTTTCTTCTCAAGGTTCCCCAGAAAGGGGCTAAATGAACCAGGCTTGCTCCTGAGGATCCCCAAATAGGGGCTAAAAAGAGAACCAGCAGAACTGAGTGCCCCCATTTTGGGGGTCTTGACACCAGGCATCAGCTTGAGGTTCCCCTCAAAGGGTCTAAACTCCATACCGGTCTTGCTGAGGAGGTAAAATAGACAGACAAATATCTGAGGTCTTCAGTACAGGCTCTGCCGAGGATCCCTCTAAGGCTCCTGTAAAATCTGTGGTGACAATGGCCTCACCTAAGCCTGTGCTGCAGATCTCCACAGGGAGTGACAAAATAGCGGCTTAACCTATGCGGTCAGTGGCAGCCATTTTGTCTGGTCCCTCAAAATCAACCATTGCGTCAGGAGGAACTGGGATAGGGGCCGAGACGCCCTTTTCATTGCTCAACCTGGATAGCAAAAATCCTATTAGTCGGCAATCGACTGGCACTCGAGATTTCCTCTGCCACATTCAGTTGTGCCCCCCAATGTCCGCTGCTCTGCATTATGTTGATCCAGCCATGGGCGGACCATCATGGCCGCCTACCTCAATTGAGTCGTGGGGATACTGTCTGTTAGATCGTCCATTACCCACTCCTCAGCTTAGGCCTTCCCCCCGAGGATGCATTATTTGGCAAATTCCAGGGTCTAATGTACTCGGACCTGATCAAGGCATATTTTAGGCATCACTTCAAGGATATCTGCCCTGAGCCTCTTGAGCCTCAGTCTGCTCCTCCACTCCCTCAGCAGGCACCAGAATTTCCTCCTCCACTTCCAGCAGGGCCTCCTCCTCCTCCAGTGTCTCCCCTGCCTCCATTGCCTGACCTTTCTCCAGTACTGCCAACTCCAATTGTGCAGCCACCTGAGCTAAAGCGGCCTGATACTCCACGTCTTCCAGAAAACACCCTTCAGTTCCTGCCAAAAAAGGACAAGGGGCAGATGGAAGATGATGAGGACCTTCCCCATACCATCAGTGTGTTTCATAAAATGGTATTGGATTTGATGGCGTTGCTAGAAATTCCAACTCCGGATCCCCGAGCCCTGCAGGAGGGAGCTCTCTCAGAGGGGGCAGAGGGGGTCCTGACCTTAAAGTCAGAAGACCTCTCAGGTCTATTTCTTCAAAAAGACATGCTCGTAGAAGCCCTGCACAATTTGGGAGAAACCTCATGCCGGACATCACAGTAACAAAATAATTGACACTCGCTATAAGCTCCAGTCACCAGAAGACATTCCTTTAGCCTCCTGGCCACGTCCTCCTTCTTTGGTAGTGGCAGCGCTGACTACGCTTCAGTCAGCATCTTTGCATCCATCCCTACTTATTTTTTCACCCGACTTTGTACTGGCTCAGGCAATCCATAACATAAAATGTGGTAAAATAATGTCACTGTCTTTTCCCATGACTCGTGATTTTCAAGCTACCAATCCCCCTTAAAATCCTGAATGTGAGCAATAGGGTCTTCATCTTCCTTCATTTTATGTGTCATAATTGCACCCATATCTGATGTCAGGATACTGTACCCTGAGTGTCCTCCAAACATCTGCTCTACACTTTTTAAGCAGCACTCCATCATGCGCTGTATTTTGTGCAGGCACACTTGAACATCCCGCTCTCCTCCATATGTCATCAGCCCTCTCTCCAAGAATGGCTGCCAAGAGACATTGTATGTCCTCTATGGCCACCGTATTTCCTTCTATCATTTTTTCTAATTCGTATATCCATTTGCCAGCGCCTGAAGTCAAACTAGGAAGCTTCCAATCAAAGTTATCCTTGTCCATCTGTGGCCATGGAACATATTGCCGGCTTGCGCCCCCTTTTTCTAATGAGGGACACTGTGTAAACCCCGTCCCAAAGTTGGATCCCACTATTAGCCTATCCATGACAGGGATAATCATCCCTATCAGTCTCCTTGTGGGTAAGAACCTTAACCTACTCACATGCTAACGACTCTCCCTTCTCACTATGTGATCGTCCTCGGGGACGCTAAGCATACGCTATAGGATCTGGTGTTCTATCTTTAGGTTGTTCCAGATCCGACCACCTTACTTCCTTATCAATTTGCAGGCTTCCTTTAGGGGTGCATGCGCTCCCTCCTTCTGCCCCAAGACCAGACTCCCTTTCCTCATCTGACATGTATAGTCACCAACTAGTGTGACTATCATCCCCTTCACCCTTATCCAAATTCAGTCTGCTCAAAGATAATGATTCGACAGGTTTTCCTCCTCACTTCATGATTGGCGTACTGGGGATTGATCACTATTCCCTTGGGTTCCATGTTTGCTACCTCACCTTAAATGTTGATATACCTTATTGACCTTTCTCCGATGCTTTCCGCATTATATATTTCTCTCCTAGCACTACTCTAGATATTGCTGGCGTTATTTCCTTTATTGGAAGAATCTCTTCCACTATGTCCCATCGTATTTCTGTGCTCTGCCTCATTTGTTCTTTGCAGATGTGACTGGCATTGAGACTTCATTGTCTCCTTTTCCATTCGATTTCTTCATCTACTTCTCTTCACTTTCTCACGTGCCTTCTAAATCTTTCTTCCTCTTGCCTTCATTCTTCTCCTACTCCTTCCCTTCTTTCTTCTTCTTCCCTTCACCTCTAATCTTTTGTCCCTTAATCTTTGTGCTTTGCCCTCCTCTTCTCTCATTCCTGTCTATCCCTTTCTTCTATCGTTCTTTGTCTATTGTCATACTTTGTTCTTCTGCCCGTTCTTCTTTTTTCTCTTGTTCATCCTGATATATCTGCTCTCATCGCTCCCTGCTTTTTCTTTTTTGCTCATTTACGTTCAATTTCTTCTCGTTCTTTCTTGTTCGTCCTTATCTTTTCTTTGCCTAACTTCCTCGATACTTTTCCCATCTATCATAAGTAATATCTGCCCTCCCATCCATTTGTTTTGTGCGAGCGCTATCTCGTCAGCCTTATCCCTCTCTCCTTTCCATCTCTTAAAATCCCTGTCTCTCTGTCAACAATTTTGACAACTCACTCTTGTCTTCCATGTCTTGTATGATCATTTAAATATCTTCCTTTCTTTAATTCTCCTCGGGACTATCGTCACTACTGTAAGTGCGGGGGTTCATATATTGGATTACTATACCCCGTCTCTGCTTTCAACTCCTTTAAAGGATGTACCCCTATTTCTTCTGTAGTAACACCCTTTGCTTCAAGTGAAGTAAGCGGAGATGAGGGCTCAACGCCATCCCCTTTTATGCTGACTAAGCATCCACTCCTCAGGTGGCGGGTCTTCTTTCCTATGGGTACATTTCCCAGAGCTGTAAAATAGCGAACCTTTTCTCTAATTTCTTCCCTGTGTACGCCGCATGCAAGTATGTGGTCATGTGTTGTAATACCGCTTTTGACAATTATTCCCCTTGTAGCCACGGCATGAACTTTTATCTGCAGTGCCTTTTACCCATTCCGCACTATATTGTTTGAGCTTGGGCATAAGCTTTGGCAGTGTTTTGCACAGGTGCATGAGAGGAGTATCCACCATAATGACAAGTATCAATTGACTGTCTGTACTTACCAGACTATTAAATCAACTTTATACCTTGGCTTAAATCACCACTTTTCAAATGTTTTTTTAAAACAACAAATATGAGCAAGCTCCATCAATTGCTGCTCAATCTTCTTATTTCAACGGCCTGTCTATACTTTTGATTGGCGCCAATCAAGAGAATAGATATGCCAATCGCTTTACTATTCTTAATCACTGTTGATCCTCAGTGCGTTTCCACAACTCTATCGCTCTCCGATAGTTTACTCAACAAACAATATCCAGACTAGTCAAACATTACACATTTATAAACCTTGTGATGACCTTATCTCTCGCCTTTATTTATACCCTAAACAGGGTTTGAAACATCACCTTACATAATCCTGATTATGTGTTCTATATTTCACTCTACTCCCATTGGAGTTTGAGATGTCTCTTTCTGACTCCCTTGAGTCAGGACTTCTGGGCGCTACCTCTTCTCTTCACAATGTTTGCTGTTACTCAAAAATTATCACAATCCAGTCCTCTTATTTGCCATTCCCCTTAGTCTACTCACCATTCATTAATTGACTCGATGTCTTCAGTATCGACTCCACCTCCAATCCAACCACTTTGCCATACATCTGCTGAGCGCCCGTGGAAACCGGACAGGGATTTCGTCAAAAGGGAACCTACCCACCGTCTCGGTGGTCCTTGCAAGTTTATTTTTATCAGCCGCTCTCCAAAGGAAACCCTGCAATCTTCCAGCTAATGAAAGAGGATGCCCAATCATCCAAAATACTGGAGACAAACTAGTTTGGAACTTTTTGGACCATTTGCAACACTACCATGTGAGCTTAGGGCCCTTTAGGAATTTGCATGCAATGGATGGGTTCACAGAATAATTGAGTCCAAATAACTGAACCAACTCAGATAGATGGCAAAGATACTGTTTTATTAAGAATTATCTAAAACAGGGAGTTACAACGAACATTTTCTCAATTTTCTCTCTCAGCAATCTTTTCATAAAACATCGACTTTATACTAAAAATACATCAGAGGTGACGTCCTACTACGTGGCAAATAATGAAAAACCTACCAGGGATTATAATTGGCTTAAGGGCAACATCTAAGTATACATTACATAGGAACTGTACTTGTGATTGGCTGCCCCCTGTCAGGTGGACAATATATGCCTGCCTCTAAAACATATCTTCAAAATCATTAAGTACACAGTTTTCAATTGGTCTTCAAACTATAAGGTCCTTCATTTTACAGGCCTCCTACAATTGTTTGCCATGCTTGTGCCATGTCTGGAACATTCTGTCCACTTAGCAGCACGTAAGCCCGGACCCAGGTGCAAGGAGGTGGGCCTGACTCTACCTTCCCACCCAATTAGCCCAACAACTCTCATCGCCCATGCCTTCTGCCATGAGGATTGTCCTTCAACTTGGCCTTGCAAACTATCCTTGTCTCTGAGAATACATGGGAGTGCGACCACTCACTATCAGTGTTCTAGGACTCAGAGTTCGACTCTATTTTCATCCTTGACTCGTATGACAGGAGTCCACGATTTGGTCCATTTTGGAGGTTTTTAAATGTCTTAAATTAATACAACTTGGCACTCTTTGTGTTCTTTTTCTGCACCTTAATAAGAGATGATTCTTCCTCACTCCTTTGAAGAAAAGATAACCGACCTTGGCTGCTTCTGTTTTGGTACCAGGCCAGCCAGCCTTGCCATGCAGCTCCACGATTTCAGCTTATTCTTGCTGTGACACAATTCTCGCCTTTTCTCTTCATGGGTCCTGGCTTAGTAAATTCATGACACTGATGTACAGCTTCTGTTAAATGGCAGCTCTGCCTGCATTCTAGTCACTATGTATAGCCAGCTTCTATGATGACTTAAATCTACCTTGCATTTCAGAGTCTGTACACTTATTAAATGGTTGATTCTCTGCAGCACTGCTTGCATTTGTAATCTTCTTTTTCGTATTTAAAAGTTCACTTGACTCTGTACTTCATTCGTTTCTGTAAGATCCATCCATCCTCTTCAGCCAATATCCCGGGATGTTGCACGTGTCTCGTGTGATGACACTAGCTTCTCTTTTTGCTCTTTTCATATTCCTTCAGGGAGTTCTTCCCTCAGATTGTCATCTCTTCAGTGATATATTTGATAGGGTTGTCTCAATGGGTATTTTCTTTGAAAATATGCTGCGGTATTAGCACAACTCATGGTGTCAAACACGGCGCAATCTCAGACTTCCAACATATAGGAGGTAGTGGGCGGTATTTCTTGCAGAGGCATGTAACTGCTCCTCTACATTACATATTTAAATATTTTTTGTACTAAAAACAAAAAAGTTATTATTACGTTTTAAAGCAAAAATATCTCTCAAAATGTACACATACTTGCTTTTGGGTGTGGGTGTCTAGGATTTTCTACTGGAAGTAGTACCAGATTGGTTATGCTATATTTTAGTGTTGTCAGTAGGATGTGATTGGTTGTAAAGTATGTGATTTTTTTTTTTCAGCAAGGTAGCAATTTTTTATTCAGCTTCAAAGTCTCCCCCCTCTAACAATGTGAATGGTGTGCTCCCATACTGCTTCAGGTCTGCAGTGCAGACAACCTCCTCACCTATATCTGTGCAAGGGAATCCACCTCCTCCGCCAGTCCACTCACCATGTAGGGTCCTTCAGCAGGGAGGCCCTCTATGCGAGACTCCTTATCCGGGTGCACAGCGGGAGTCTCAGAGTTCCCTGCATGTCATCACCAGCCAGGCCGAAGGGGCCGATGATCTCTCCTCCTAGTTTTAATTGTTGTCTATGCATCTTTTCTAAGCCCACGGCTGAGGAAGGGCAGGCCCCTATATTGGAACTTGTGCGGCAAAGGATTTCCCCACATTGCCCTACAAATCGGCCTGTGTGCTCAATCTCTCACTTTGCTATGGGTTGTGTGGTGCGCTGCACATAAACTTGCATTAGTTTCCTTTTGTTTTCCCCATTTGCTGGCAGTCATTTCTTTTTCCCCCCACATTCACACAGCCTGAGTTCAAATCTTAAAGTGGGACGTTCAATCTCGATCTGTTGCCCACTTCTTGCCTCTCACTGGCAGTTGCAGCAGGGCACCTACCTAGATCTTCTCCTTGAGTCCCCATCAACTTGCTCCAGCCGGTGCTCTTTTTTGCATGCTGCATTTTTATCTGGCCCTGCCCTACTGTGGTCTTGGATGTTTGGGTGGACTTGGTCATGATGCAGGATATTAAATCGTTGTCGGTAAGGCGTTGCAGGGTTTGTTTGTTGACCGACTGGTGTTTCCATTCCTGGGACTTGACTTTACAGATTCCCACATTCCCGGGTTGTGTTGTTGGTTAGACCTGATTGAGCGTCCTAAATGTAGGCGTCAGATATTCGTTCTTTGTAAAATGGAGTGTTTGGGGCATAATAGGCCCCTCGCTAAAAACTTCTACAGTGCTGGGTGAACAAAACAAAAAAGACTGGATCTCAGAAGCTGGATTTCTTTGCCAATATGGTTTTGCTGGTTCTGTTGATCACATTGTGGATTATAAAGGGAATTTTGCATTCCACGTGTCTGAGCGTGAGCAGTAGGAAAGGGGTTACCTCTGCCTGATGCAGGAAGAAAGAGTGGTACACGTTGAGTTCAGGCCATGAGATTTGAGCTGGCTGTTTTCTTCACATCCTTTCACTTTTTTTCTGGTGGGGAGGTTGCGGCCTTTGGCTTGGAGGATGGGGCAAAGGTTAACCTAGCAGGTTCAGATCCTTTCCTTATCTTAAACCACAGTGGGATTAAGGCAATGGGTCGTGGCTGCTTCTGCTGCCTCCCAGTGGTCGAAGTCTACAAAAAGAAGTGGTGGAACTATGTTCCCAACTGGCTGGCATGCCCTGCTCCCAACAAACTCCATCACCACGCCACCTCCCACACACAGTACAAACCCCCAAACACATGCACCTGCTTTTTAAGGGAATGTTCAGTTCAGTGCACTCCTACACTTTTATTTTAAAACAAAACCATTCTGGAACAATTTATTTTTAAAATAAAAATATAGGCACAGTAAAATTTTATTTTTTTAAAGTAGAGGAGCACCGCTCCCGCCCACTTCGACCACTGCTGCCACCACGCATGTTAGGAATCCTAAACCTGTGTTAATTTATTGCATTATGTTCCGGGTATGTCTGAAAGTGGTGAATGTTAGAACAGTGCTTGACTAGATGTTCTGGGCCTATGTTATTTTGCATTCTGTTGCTTATCGTTTTTCTTTCACTAGGTGGGTAGGGAAAGAAAGAAATTAATCTGCAGTAATAGTTAAACATTTTATGTTGTGATTTATAAAGTCAGGTTGCTAAAATTGAGCATTACTGTACATCCGTTTGGAACCAGTGCAGTAGTGGTAAGATGAAGGGGGCCGGGATGGGTTTTGGAGTAGGAGAGAGCTAATGAACATGGTTATGAGGAACAGGTGTGCAAATCATTATTACCTTTAAGGTGGCAATACCTATACCGCCACCTCGCTAGTCATCTCTCCTGAGTTGATCACTGTTGCTGAGGCACCATTCCAAATGAAGAGAGCTGGGCATATTCTGCGCTCGATGAAAGAGCACTGGCAGATGTCTACTAGGAAAGGTGGGCACTGGCAAATCAGATTTACACTGCAACTATTTTTTTTCCAACATACACATAGTCGGGATATTATCTGTGTCACAAGAGAACATTGAAACGGGAGCCATTCTGCCTGAGTGCTTGCCATGAGTCTGTATTATCCCCTATGTTAAGGATTTCAATAGGGCACCCACCCAGGTCTCGCCTAGAATGTAGTGCGCAATGAAATACTTAATTTATTTTTGTCTATATGTTCAATATTCTGAATGATATACCCTTCTCAAAATACCCCCAGGTCACACTGGATCAGGAATCAGGCTAGTTTGTAAAGGTGAATATGTATTTATTTATTTAATATTCAAATCACACATACATTTTAATATATATACATATATATGGGGCAGCAATCACCAAGGGGTGACAGTAAAATTCAGAAAATCAGTAAAGCAATTGAAATAACTTATAATAATGTAGAATAGAAAACACAGGAAAGAACAGTTTTGGTTTGTGAACAGATAGCTTTTAGGTTAATATTTCCCCTGCAAAGTTCCTTAAGGTACAAATGAGCAATCCTACACAGATGTAAGTAATCCACAGGTATTCAGAAATGAAAGACAATGTCTAGAGTTTAAATGCAATCTTCCCTCCCCAACAAGAGAGTAAACTGTTTTTGAAATTGACACTTTTAAAATGACAGGTGAAAATGGCTTTGTGAAATAATGCAAAATGTTGCAAAATGCTTAAATGGAGCAGAATTCTTAGGAAAGCAACACTAAACAGGTCCTAACAAACGTGAGCTACAAGATAAACCACAGTACACACTTTAGATCAGGATGGAATTGAAGAAACACTTTAAATGGGAAAAAGACATTTGTAAACGTTTGAAAACTGCAAATTCGCTGCAAGATTTCACTATGCGGTTTTTGATAGAAAATGGGTCAAATACACTGTTCCTAGTTGTGGATATAGCTAAGGGTCCTGGGTATCCGTGAGAGTTGAAATTTAGTTTCATCTTTAACATTGAAGAAGTTATAGAGGTTTTAGTGAGATGTGTTTTTGCAAAATAGGCGCGAAAATGAAAACAGAAATTTGGTTTTAAAAATGACATTGGTGGGACATGGCCTGGAGAGCTGACTATGCAGTCGCTTCCTTGATGGCCTCCGTGGGACGCATCTCAGCTTCCTAAGGCTCCCATGCAGCGTTTTTCGAACCTAATTAGATGAGGGGGTGTAAGAAGGTTCGGAGCCCCGCCGGCGTGCTGCTGGGACCCAGAATCGCCAAGATGAAGATAATCGGGCTCTCCTTATTCCGCGGCCCCTCCGCCGCGTAATCCAAGATGGCGGACGGGACCCAGCGACAACAACCGAGATGTGGCCTCGCCATCGGAGCTCCTCCTGTGGACCCCTGAGTCGATCTGGACCCAAGAGCCCCCCGCCTCACATGACCGGAGGGACCCGAGCCACACGCCTGTGCTCCAGCTGATACTCCCGGCGGCGCTCCGGGGAACGCTCTGGGAGGCGCACGGACGGCGGAGGGCGAGGTAGGTGCCCCGGGCCCCGGGCCTCCTCTGTTTTGGCCCATCTCCCCGGACATCCCCAGGGGGATAAAAAACCTGCAGCCACCCCAACCGCGCCTGTGGCGCGCCACGACACGCAGCGGCGGTCTCCCTGCTCTCGCCCTCTGCTGTATCCCTCTGCCGCCACTCCAGAAGAGGGGGCTGGAGCCGGAGAGTCCTCGGGGGTGCACCGCAGAACAACCCTGCCTTCAATTGTGAGGAGGCTGCAACACCTGATTGCCCCCGACACCTCTGCGGGAGTGGACCCACTGGCTCGTGGCTCCGGTCGGCGGCGCCATGCTCTGTTGCCCTCTTTATTGAGCAATCCGCCTTGAAATAGACCCTCTACTGCCACCACTACCACCAAGAGTCTTGCTAACACCCGTGGCGATCTGGGTCCTCGCCCTCCACCCCAAAAGACTACCCTGGACTGGTGTGCTCCAGTATCTAAGTTGCTCCCTCTCTTCTCTCCGTTTGCTTCCTGGGGCGCCCCGGCCCACATTCACCCTCCCCTTGTCTGACTTGGTACCAGGGAGACCGGGACAACACTGCAATCCTCTTCCTCTTCACTCGCACTGAAATCACCTACGCTAACCAGAGTCCAACCAAGACATCAGAATCCCTCATCCCAACCCTGAGAGGCCTCAAGCTACCCTCAAACCATCGCCACCATTGCGACTGAGCTACCTGCAGCCGTTAACCCACTCCTGTCAGACCACACTATGTCTAGGCAACCGAAATCCACCAAGTCCTCAGACATAGCAACAATGCTAATGTCATCCGACAAAGCGAAGAAACTGGACATTCTCCCCTCCATCTCACGAGAATCCCTGGACAACAAGGGACCTCTAGCGACCAAGGAGGATAACCGTGAATTCATGGCTGACATTAAAACTGAATTTCGATCATGTATGTCTGCGCTTACCGCCAAGTTGGAGAATACTGATAAAAGGGTTTCGGAGATGGAACAGAGAGTGGGAGAGATTGAAGATCGCGCCCAGGACCACGCCTCCTCCCTGACTGAGGTCCAGCGTTCCATTGGGCTTCTGCAGGACAAGTACGAAATCCTGGAATATAAGCAGGAGGACATGGAGAACAGAGCCCGGCGCAACAACCTCCGCATTCGGGGGGTTCCCATGTCAGTCCCAGACCAAGGGCTGGCCGAATATGTAGGCCTTTTCTTTCAATCTCTTCTCCCCGATCTGGAGGACTCACTACTGCTACTGGATCGCACCCACAGGCTAAATCCCTGTCGTGGGGTGGAGTCAGACGGCCCACCTGATATCACCAGGGTGCATTTCTTTACGACAAAGGAAGCCATATCGGCAATAAGTCGCTCCGAGGACGAAATCACCTTCCAGGGGACTCCCCTTCAGATCTATCAAGACCTAGCTCCGTTGACCCTTCAGAAAAGGCGAGCCCTTCACCCACTAACCAACTTCCTCCAAGCCCAAAAAATTCGCTACAGATGGCTCTTTCCCACAGCTTTGCAATTCTCCTATAAGGGTACCATACGTAGGATCAAACACCTGGACGGCGCTGAAAGTATATTGCATCCGGACTCCGCTAACGCCTCGTCCCCACAGGCCACTGAAACGGCGGCTGACCCGGACCCCATAGCCTCCCCTAGGCCCACACAAAACACATGGTTGAAGGTTCCGAGATTTAGGAGGAGGAAATGACCCAGAGCGACCCCATGAGGGACTCTTCTGCGCCCTGAGACCCGGCTTAGCGAACCCGGCGCTGTGGAGCCGACCGCCACTTTTGGAAACATGGATGATCTCCATCCCCGATGCAGTGGGCCTCCCCCACGACCCATGCCCAGCTCCAAGGTACATTCCACCTATGAGTCCTTGGAGCATTTCACTCAGACTATTCATACCTTTAGCCAGGTTGGCTATTCTCTGTTATACGGCCCCGTTGGCCAGGGGAGGGCCTGACCCCATAATAGGTCCCCCGCCCCCAGTTAAATCTTGGACTTCCCGTTGGCGGTCCGAGCAAAAACCCCGAAAGCAGGATAACAGATGGTCACATCTCCCACGACATAATGGCTGATTCTTCAGTAGCTCCCCCCTTCCACAAGTCTCATCAGCGACCCCAGGTCCCGCCCCGGACCAGCAAACCTGGAAGTTTGTCTCTCTGAATGTCAAGGGACTGAACTCACCGGCTAAACGCAAATCAATTCTACAAAAACTTCAGAATGACACTACCGCTGTGGCCATACTACAGGAAACTCACCTGCTCCCGGCAGACTTCAGCCGCCTACACTCTGGCGACTTTCCAAAGCAACTCTTCGCGTCTGGAAGCTCCAAGCGGGGTGGTACAGCAATCCTGTTCCGGAGGGGGCTGAATCCCCAGATACTGGACTCCATAAGCTGCCCGAAGGGACGCTACATAGCAGTGAAATGCCTGCTAGCGGGACAGCTGTTCCCCTTGGTCTCCGTGTACGCGCCGAACTCTGGCCAAGCACCCTTCTATGATTCGCTAACCACAACTCTCTCTCCCTTTCTGGAGGGCCAGATAGTGATCGGTGGGGACTTTAATGGGGTCCCAGACCCCATAAAAGACAAATCGCATCCACCCTCCGCCGGGGACTTCACCACGGCCTTAGCCCTCTTGCGATTATTTAGAACTCTAGGGGTGGTGGACTCATGGAGGGTACTCCACCCGTCTGAAAAAGACTTCTCCTTCTATTCTTATGTTCACCGGACATTTTCCAGGATAGATCTTCTGCTGATATCTCCGCAGATCTTCGCTTTCACTGAGGAGGTGACTATAGGCTCCAGAATCTTATCCGACCACGCCCCGGTAACCTTGGAAATCCGAGTCCAGGGACCTCCTGATCCCCAGCGGCGTAGATGGACTCTATATGATCCCATCCTTAATGAGATGCCACTCAGAGACGCAATCGCAACCACGATCAACAACTTCTTTAAGGAAAACCCTAGCGGAGATACCTCCTTAGCCAAAAGCGGGGATGCAATGAAGGCAGTGGTGCGGGGAGAACTGATTGCCAAACGAGTAGCCTATCATAGGCATAAACAACAAATTCGTCAGGGCCTTGAAGAGGAACTTGAGAGGGCGGAGAGGATCCATAAGGAGAAGGGCTGGACCCCTAAAACGCAGCGAGCTCTCCGAATAGCAAAAAAGAAAATTGAAGCCCACTACGCTGAATATACCGCCCATCAAATGACGAAGGCTAAACAGTTCTATTATGCCAAAAACAATAAAGCGAACAAGCTACTGGTGGCTAAACTTGCCAAGACAAGAAGGAATAAAACAATTGTGGGCCTTCGGAATCAGCAGGGCAAGACTCAGTACTCGGATCACGACAAGCTTCAAATCGCATCGACCCACCTGACCCAGGTAATGACCGCCCCGGCCCGAGACGTCAAAGAATAGAGGGAATACCTGCAAAGGGCGGCGCTCCCCCGACTGGAAAACACAGCTCAGGGCTCGTTGGAAGCCCCAATCACCGACGAGGAAGTCGATGAGGCGATAAAATCCCTTCAATCTCGAGCCCTAGGCCCAGACGGCTATACGACGAAGTTTTATAAAGTTTTCAAACCCCAACTCCTGCCACCTCTGGCACCGCTGTTTAATTCATTCAGGACCACGGGCACTATAACCCCGTCGATGCAAGAATCAATCACAGTTTTGCTGCCCAAACCTGGCAGTGACCCGAAGAATCCTGCGTCCTACAGACCGATTGCTCTGCTCAATATAGATGCCAACATATACTCCAAAATTTTAGCAACCCGCCTGTCCCGGATTTTGCCAGAGATAATCGACGCCGACCAGAGTGGCTTCATCATACACCGCTCTACCCCTAATAACATTCGTAGAGCTTTGAACCTGGTGGAACTTGCCTCCCGAGACTCCCGAGAGCTGGTGCTTCTGGCCCTGGATGCAGTTAAGGCCTTTGACAAGGTGGACTGGAACTTCATGAGGCTTACTCTCGAGGCCTTTGGCTTTGGCCCAGAGTTCTGCGCCATGACTTTGGCTAACTATACAGCGCCCAAGACCCTTCTCAGAGTCAATGGCATCCTCTCCCCCCCTATCGACCTGACCTGTGGAACCAGACAGGGCTGTCCGTTATCGCCACTGCTCTTCGCACTAATCATCGAACCATTCGCCCAATGGATCAGGCGAAACCCGGCAATTAAGGGCTTCCAATCGAATACAATACACCATAAACTGGCCCTCTACGCAGACAACGTCCTACTAACCATCACGGAACCTCGTACTTCCCTCCCTCAGGCCCTAGCTGAGATAGAGAGCTATGGAAAGGTCACAGGCTTTGCCATCAACTTCCGGAAGTCAGCTGCCATGGGGGTAGGCCTATCCCGGGAGGTCCTGGCCCCATTATGTCCGATACAATGGACGACTAAGAGCATCAGTTATTTGGGTGTCCAGATCCCAGCTGACCCTGGGGAAGTCTATCGAGCAAACTTCCTCCCACTGTTCACGGACCTCGAGGCAGACTTAAAGCGGTGGGCGGCACAAGAGATCTCACTGATGGGCCGCATCACGGCCTGTAAAATGAACTTGCTACCAAGGCTCCTATATGCCTGCTCTTTGCTTCCAGTACCAATCCCGGCACCTGCCCTTCAGAATCTACAAAAGAAAATGTCACGGTTTATTTGGAAAGGGAGGAAGCCCAGAATCCCTAGGACCACGATGCTGGGCAATGCTAGACTGGGTGGCCTCGGAGTTCCAGATCTACAAAAATATCAGATGGCGGCCCAACTCGCCTGCATCCGATCATGGCAGATACTTACCAACCGCCCGAGATGGGTGGACCTCGAACAGGCACAACTACCGCTCCCGCTACGTTTTCTCCCGCATATCAATCCCTCCGAGCGCCGACAGTGGCAGAACCTCCTGATGACCACCAGACACACTATTGCTGTCTGGGATAAAGCGCTGAAACAAAAGAAAACCCCAGTGGGACTCAGCCCTTCCTCCCCGGTGTTCCTGAACCCAGCTTTCTCCCCTGGCTGGTCCACCCGGAACTTCAGATCCTGGATTGCGGGAGGCCTGGAGACCCTAGGGCAACTATACGAAGGGGGACAACCTTGCACCTTTGGGCGTTGTAAAGAACTCTTCCAACTTCAGGAACAGGATAGATTCACGTACATTCAGCTGCACCACTGGTGCTCCCATCCACAGACCCGCCAAGCCGCCACCCGCCCTCCCACGGCTATTGAACTGACCCTAAATGACCTCCCAACCAGGGGGAGAATCTCCACTCTGTACAAACGCCTCCAAAATGACTTCCTAACCTCTAAAACCTGGTACATGGCCCAATGGGAGGCGGACCTAGGCCACCCAATCGAGGACCAGCTATGGGTTGACATTTGGTCGCGGGCCCACACTTCTTCATCTTGCATTACGAACAGAGTAGGCGCCTACAAAATCCTTCTTCGCTGGTATCCTCCCCTAAGACTACACCATATGAACCCCACACTTAACCCGAACTGTTGGAGGCAATGCGGCCAAGTAGGGTCTTTCTTTCATATGTGGTGGTCCTGCCCGAGGGCCCAGTCCTTTTGGAAACAATGCCTAGCAACAATCACAGACATCACTCAGGTACGACTTCCCCTGGAGCCCGAACCCATCCTCCTGGGAGCCCCGGTCCCCGGGATCTACCCTAGATCTGGCCCTATGGCCAAACTACTATCCCAATGCCTACTGGCAGGCAGAAATGTAATAGCTCGCACTTGGAAAACCGCAGAAGGACCACTAATGCCTTTTTGGTGGACTAAAATTTGGGACATCTTAATCGCGGAGAAGGTGACGGCTGCCGGGGCAGGCCGCCTACATCGCTTCCAGAACATCTGGGGCCCGGTCCTAGACTTTGATCAGAATTATCCAGCCCTGACATACAAGCCCCAATTAGCCAGGAGAACTTTACGGGACGATAATTCTCAGCTGGGACAGGAAGAGGAACATTAAGACCCGGGGGAGGGGAGGGATGAGCAACCGACTGCATTGCTTTTGTACCATATGTCGTGACTGAGCAAGTTTTATATCGTCTTATCCTGTCTGTTTAAAATAAATATTTTTTAAAGAAAATGACATTAGTTTCATTACACTATATTAATGACTATGAAAAAGAGGATGCCACCCGGAAATCTACACAGTTACATGGCCAGTGTAACCCTTCACGTGGTGGATACTCTATTTTTTTTCTGGGATCTACTTTAGTTACTCAAAATCACTAATGCCTTATGGTTTTGTAATACAAATGAGTAAAATCAGCGCAAGAATGGTTCTGACAATACTAGGGTTCTGAAGTTGAAGAGGGGATGGGTTAAGATTGGGATAAGACAATGCAAATATACTATGGGTCACTGTTCTTCCTATTAATACTTACGGTCCCTTGTGATTAAAATTAACCGTCAAGGTTTTGGTCATCGATCGGGTCAGGTCTACCAGCAGCAGGGCACTTCTGGAGGGATTGGATCAGCGGTGTGGTTTTGGTCAATTTTGGACTGCACCTCAGACTGGATTTGGATGAGCCCTTCTGGTCACTGGACATGGTAGGTAGCGGGATGCAAGTTTCAGCGAGCAAGCCTTAATGGTAGCAAGCCAGACTGAATCAGAATGATTCTTTTAAGTTTTGGGGTGGTTGAATTTGGGCCTAGCTAAACAGAGTTCAGCACTGCTAAGGCCTGGATTCTGCAAAGAAATCTGCAATCAGCTGCAAGGTGAAGAGTTCTGGACAAGATGAATAAGTCAGGAACAAGACGCTGTGCGGAAATCTGGTTGTGTTCAGGAAGCAGTGTGTCTCTGTGTGGTGAAGCTCCTATATTTATCCTACCAAATAACATCACCAAGTTTATGGTGTGAGCAGAATTTCAAAACACATCCCCAGGCTGTGAGTAGCCACAGGCACTTGCCATATCCTGTTTGGCAGTCAGAACAGAGCTGTCATCTTTATGATGCTATTTAGTAACTCCTACATTGATTTTGACCAAAACTTTTGCACAAATGTACCTTTCTAAAATTATGTCTCCTGATAAAATTGAACATATACATTTCATATTTTATGGGCTATATTCCCCTTCAATCCCCATCTCTGTGACAGCTGTCTTTCTCAGTCTATAGAATTTTATCAATTTTAATCATAACAGTCTGGACTAATAATTTCAATTTCAGTACATCTCTAGGCGATTATCTCTGGAGCGTGAATATACAATCTTGGGCTTGCAACATTAATAGTTCTGCTACAATTAGGGTTTCCCTGTAACTTTGGTTCTTTAGGTGATACAGGTTTCATCAAGGTCTTCAAAGCAAAAGCCTAAAATTAGGTTAACATCTACCAATTTTCAGACTTATCCTTCTTCCGGTTGCACAGTTAAAGAGTTTCAAACTTAACCACAAATAAGGATTTAAACATCAAAGTTCTCCTTTGTAACTTCCCCTTCCCAAGCAGCAGCTGTCGCAGTCCTTTGATCAGGTAGGTGTGTCCTCTTCCTGGAGAGGGAAGCTCCCCTGTAGAGATCAGTCAGGCAGCTTGCCATTGTTCTTGGTTCAGCCCCAGACGAATGTCTGATGAGGTCTCATTGTGCTCCTTGTCAATATGCGCAAACCATTAAGGCTTCCTGTATCAAGGGAGTGTCAAACTGAAATGTCAAACTTTCCCAGGCTGGTCACTGTCCAATCAGAATTAAGCAGTTACTTAACTCCAATACACAGGGTTGGTTTAAATTCACAATAAAGTCTTTTCTTTAACATATATAAAAATAAGCACAGTTTATAAGGGATTTGGACATTTAAGCCCTTCACAAACATGCTTTAAATAGGCAACTTTTGCAATTTCTTCAGGAAAAAGAAACACTTTAAACTGGGTTTGACAGCTAATTTTCTTATGCAGCTGTCAGTCAGTGAGGCCCGGATTCATCTGACTGCCTAGAGAATCTATGATTTCAGCACACTTTTCCTTTCAATAATTCACTGGGAAAATAACTGAATTTAGCGCCAAACCTGCATTTTGAAGGTTGCCATTGATTAGGAAGCTGTATTTAAAGGCATTTTCGGATTTTAGCCCACTTCTGTGGCCTTGCTTCATGTGACAGGTTACAGCACCCCCTGGCATTCTCCTTCAGGGAGTTTTGTTTTGACATCAACTTTGCCTGTGTGTGGCAGCCTTTTGTGATTTATGAACCATGCGCAGTTTTGCAAATTTGGCACATGCAGGGGTTAGTGCCTACATTTTTGGCAGTTTCTTTCCCCTATTGGCAAAGCGTTGTAGTAGGGTGCATTGGCATGGGTTGAAATATCCCACACCTACTTCTGACAGAACGGCATGGCCAGTTAGGTCCTGTGGTGTGAGTAACAGTTATGGTAGCCCTGGTAGGTTGTTTGTACAGTGCTGGTACTCCACAGGTTGCCTCTTGGTGCTAATGCTTCCTACTCATCACGATGAGTTAAGAAGTGCTACCCTGTTGCTACCCTACTGCCTTGAAGAGACTGGTTTTCTGGAACTGGATATGATTTTCAATGGTGCATAACTGCTGAACCCATATGCATGCATTATTGTGGGCCGACCCCGAACCCTCACCCGAAATAAATTGTCTCAACATTTTGTCAAGTGTTGGCAATAAAAGGCCGTAGGATTTTATTGTGCAGATATGGTTATGGAGATAACAATAATCACCTATCATAATAGTATCATACTTTTGGGCACCGGCTCCTGAGGTTACCCCCTCTGGCCCGTGCCGCCACACACGGGCAGGTTACCGGCTGACCGTGTTTTTCCGAAAGAATCTCCAAGTAACGGCCGCTGGAGGTTAGGGTTGCTGAAATTTCTCAAAATAAATGTTCCATTCCCTGGTTTGATAAGTGAAAGCCGTCTTTTTGAAAAAGGTCCGGGTCACCCAGAGTAATGGCCGGATGCTTTATGAAGCCCAGCCCTCTTGCCGTACAGAATTTCTCTAGCCCCCTGTTGAGTTTTCTTCTAGCGCTCTCTACAGATTTGTAACAGTTGGCCCCCTGCCATTTCTTTCTGGTTAGGATGGCTGAGAAGTATATTTCGGTTTCCCTCCAGTTGTGTGAAATGCCCACTAGGGAGGAGCAGATTTCCTCGAATAGGTTTCTCCTTCCTGTGGTAACCAGGTCATTACCCCTAGGTGTATTATCAGAAATTCTGGCGGGTCTCTGTATGCGACCAGCTCTGCTAGTGTTTTGTGGATGTCGGCCCACCGTAGGCCTCTGTATCCCCACCATGAGGCAATGGTGTTTCTAAATGGTGGCCCTTCTTTGGTTTCTTCCGCCCATCGGCCTGTCCTGAAGACAAATAAGTGGCCGACAATCCATGCTGATCTGAGTGAGGTCCTCCCTTTGCCTGTTGATTCTGCAGGGGGCAGGGGGGGGAAAGAAAGATGAGAGGCGGTGGCTACATTAGCTGTGGTCTGATGTATCTTTTGTAGCAATCTGCCTTCCATCCCCCTATGTTTATTAGCTGTTGTGGTGCCAGGCCTCCTTGCCATGCTGAGGTGGCGGCACCTATTCTAAAGGAGTGGGTGCCAAAGCCCTTGGGGTCCCACCCTGCTTTGCTGATTGCTTTCATCAGCACCCCTTTGAATTGGGAGCGGCTTAGTGCTAAGGCGTCCTTGTGGATTAAAAACCTCCCCCCCACCTTGGGCCTTTGTGCGTTATAAAGGTTGGTAATAGATACTGGGCAGTTTGTTACCTCATCAATACAACAAATGTTGATGGTTCTTTAGGCCCCAGTTTTTGACTGTTGGATTTCTATGTTGACGCTGTCCTGTCTGACCCTGACCTCCATAACACCTAAACCGTTTGTGGGCTTGGTGCTGGAGGCGATAAATTCTCCCACCCGGAAAGCCCCAAAGTAGGCCAGAAAAAATGCTGTTTTGAATAATATGATCTCATATGGGTGCCAGAATATGGCTTCCAACTGGTCTGCTATTTTGACCAGTTTGCTGAAATCAAGGGGGTGGCGGGTGTCTACCTGGGGCCCCTCAACTCTGGCCCATCCTTTCATAGTGTAGGAAATGAGGGTTTTCTGGGTGGGGTCTGAGTCACCCTGCATGTTTGAGAAATATGAGATTGCTACTACGTGTCTTTTTGCCCAGTCTCTTTTAAAGCCACGCTCATGCGCCCATTTTAAGAATGTTTCTATGTCTTTAATCGTTATTAACTCAACATGGTTTAACCATGTGGCTCTAAATACTGTTTGCAAACACTTATTGTACTGAGCTGCAGTATTGCTTGACAGTGCTTCTCTGCCATCTCTGTTAAGAACCCTGAGCCAGGGTTCATATTTTATATGAGCAGCGAGTTGTTGGCACCCGTTTTAGAGGTGCCTGATTCTTGTTGGGCATCCCGGCCTGGGCTCTCTGGTGCAGGTGTTGATGCTGTTATGTTGTTGGCACCTGTTTTTGAGGTGCCTGGTTCTTGTTGGGCATCCCGGCCTGTGCTCTCTGGCGCTGGCATTGATGCTGTTATTTTTGTATTCCCATTATTGCCCAGCATTCCGCTGGTATTGGCGTCATCTGTTCCTGGGTGTGCGGCGCTAGCTCCCGGAATCTCGGCCACTGAAAGCGAGATAAAGCATCTGCAATATTATTGTCTGCTCCAGCGATGTGCTTTGCTTTGACCACAATGTTTTCTTGTAGTGTGACCGATGTAAGGGCTCGTAGGACTTTCAGCACTAAAGGGCATTTAGTCAATCTTCTGTTTATGGAGCCTACCACGGCCATGTTGTCGCACCAGACAAAGAGTTCTGTGTTAGCTAGCTGCCTGCCCCAGATGTGTAAAGTTAGCCAAATGGGAAATATTTCTAGGAGGGTGATATTTTTTGTCCACCCTGTAGATTGCCATGTTATGGGCCAGTGTCCTGCCACCCATTCTGAGTCTAGTATGGCTCCAAACCCCCTGCTCCCAGCTGCATCAGTGAAAAGGAACCTTTTTGTCCATGTGTTCAATGGCGTACGCCAAAGTGATGTCCCGTTAAAATCTTTAAGGAAATTCCCCCAAATTTCCAGATCTTGTTTCACTTCTGTGCCTAGCCGGATGTGAAGGTGGGGTTTGGTGTAAGATTTGATTTTTAGTTCCAGACTTCTGGAAAATACCCTCCCCTGAGGGATGATTCTGGCTGCAAAGTTCAGACTTCCTGCTAATGACTGAATTTCTTTTACTGTGCCTTTGTCTTTTGTTGTCAGGCTTTGTATTTTCTCCAGGAGTTCTGCTGTTTTTGTTTTCGGGATTTTGCATAGGCCCCTTGCGGAGTCTATTTCAATACCTAGAAAAATTATGTTGGTGGCTGGTTTGGTCGTTTTTTCCGCTGCCAGGTGGATGCCCCACTGTGAGACCATTCCTTCTAACTTCGCCAGGGCTCTGCTGCATTCTTCAGAATTTGCTGGCCCCATTACCATGAAATCGAGGTAGTGTACTATCCTGGTCCCTGGTCTCTGTTTTTGAAAAGCCCATTGAAAAAAGGAGCTGAATTGCTCAAATAGGGCGCAAGATACTGCGCATCCCATGGGGAAGCATCCGTCTACATAGAATTTGTTTTTAAAAGTAAAACCTAGCCATTGCTGGGAGTCTGGGTGAACTGGCAATAATCTGAAGGCGGATTCAATGTCAAGTTTGGCCATCAGGGTGTTCGTGCCACATTCCTGTATGAGTATTACCGCCTCTTGAAAGTGTGTGTGTAGGATACCGCGGATTCCATGTGCGGAATGCCGTTGTTTAGTGATTGGCCCTTAGGATAGGATAGGTGATGAATTAGCCTCATTTTCCCGGGTTCTTTTTTGGGGACCAGACCTAGGGTCGATATTATGTACTCCCTGAAAGGCATGTAGTCCCAAGGTCCCGCAATCCTGCCTAGCAGTAATTCCTTCTTAATTTTGCTTTGTACCATCTGCGGGTTGTCGCTGGCTAACTTCAGGTTATTTGGAACATTCTGAGACCCAATGCCCTTGAAGGGGATGACAAAACCCTTGGTGAAACCCTGCCGGATTGCTTCGCTGGTTTCTCTGTCTGGGTAATTCATGAGAGTCTCTCTGAAATTGTTTGCATTGATGGGGGTGCTGCCCGGTGCTAGACATGGGGTTGGCGGGACGCTTTTGGTGCTACTCTTTTGTATTTTTGGCTGGCAGTCTGGTGCAGTTGCTTGCTGCGTGGTCACCGTTGTAGTTTGTGCAAGTGTGTTTGTACCAGCATTCTTTTCCCCATGTGCACTGATTTTTTCCAAAGTTCCTACATGGGATGTTGGCTTTTGGTGAGTGGTTTTTGTTCTGCCTGTGGGCATTAGACTTAGCCGCCCATGGCTGATTCTTCCGAAAGGGCTGTTCCCCTTGTTTGCTGTTTTCATTGTCGGAGGATCTGGGGCCCTCTGGGTTTTTGCTATTTTTGGGAGTTGTTTGTGCGATCTCCTCTTCTGAAGGAGGCTCAGCATTTCACATGTATAAATCATTCTGGACCTCGTCCCATTCAATGGCGGCCTCTCTGACCTGCTTCTCCTAAATCTAATATCATATGCTAGCCAGGTCTTCCATTTTTGAGCGATTTTCACTTCTCTGATTTTATCCATGTATGCCCATAATTTTCTGCCATCATTGGGGAATTTTTCTTCATATATAGTTGTCAAGATGGCAAAGGCCTGTAGCCAGTTGTCCCAATTCTGTTCTACTTGGGCGTTTCTGGCTATGGCTTTCTCCTCTATCTTTTTGGGATCCCTAAAAGCATCTTTCCCTTTGCGTTGGGCTTCTATAAGTGAAATGATTTCAATGAACTCCTTTGCCCATATGGCTTCTTTGATTGTGATGTCAATGTTCCATGCTAAACACCTTTTGTATCTGTTCAGTATTTCTGTCTGAAAAGAATTAAGTTTTAGGTCTAATTGGGTATTACTAATCATTACTGTGTCTGATGGGTTGTTGTTGCTCGCTCCTGTCTGTCCTGGTGTATTTGTATTGGGGATTGTCCATGCTTTTAAAGCACCTGTTGTCAGGAGCTGCCGTTGTAGGTAAAACTGTGGTGGCTGCTGCTGGTGCTGTTGGCACCTGTGTTATTCGTGCTGATAGGACTGGTGCTGCTGTGGCTGCTGCTGGTGGGGGGGCTGGTCACTGTGATGTCCAGTACTAGTGGTATGGTGGGAATTGCTCCCCTAGTCTCGGCTGTGGGAAGTGTTTGTTTGCCCTCGATTTCTACCAATAATTGCTGCATTTCACTCATATTCTCGCATAATTTAGACCATTTCTTATTACCTTTTTCCATGCCTTCGGTGGCCTTCCTTTTCTTTGATGGTGTTGTCTCGTCCTCTTGACTGGTTGGTATGGGGACCCCATCTTTTGGTAGGCCGTACATATTTTCTCTGACCCAGGCCCAGACATAATGCTCAGCTGCCTCTATGGCTGCAAGTAGGTGGGGTGATTTGGGCTTCTGGGAAAGTGTTGGAGGTTCCCGTGATTTTCGCTTGGGACCCATGATTCTTAGGCCTGAAAAGCGAAAATGACATGGCCGCCTGCGCCCGGGTGCTTTGTTTGTTTTTCCCCCACGCTTGCTCGTGTCGGCCTGGGATCTTGCTTCTGCATGCGTACTTCCTGGGGATTCTTCTATTTAAGCAAGGTTTTCGCCACTCGCCTGTAGTGGAAAGTTCTGAACAGGACAATGTTCAAAGAGGGGAGACAAAGACGCTGTGTATGCAGTGAACTTTTGGAGTCTGCTAAAGAAGCAAAGTATGGAAGACGCTGAGTGAACAGCGAACCTCCTGTTAGTTTGGGTCCCCGTTCAGGGTCCACACACAGATTGTGTTTTCTTAGAGCATTCTGCTCTTATTTATAAGACCCAGGGGAGCCCTGGGTCTTTGATGTGTATAGTAGTGGGGGCTGTGCGCCAGCCCCCGGCCGGATAGCCCACTTGTCTGGCTCCCTGATGGGGGGCGGTCTTTGAACCTGGGCCCTGCCTGACTGTTGGTTTTCCTTAGGTGCTTAGCACCTTGTTGCTTGGAGGAATGGTGAGGTGATTGTTCACACCTCGCCCTTCCTCGACTTTGTGCGACAGAGACTGCGTGTCTCTGTAGCTTGTGGAGGAGAGGAGCAGGTGTGCGGGTGGGGGCTGCCCCTCTCCTGGTCTGCTGAATGGTAACATCAGTTACCCTGCCTCGCCTTGGGCGGCCCTGCGGCATTGGCCAGAACTGAGGGGCCGGGTAATTGCAGATGATAGGGGCAATATAATGGAAGGCACGGTCTCGCTCTGGATTTGCTGAAACATGACTGTAGTACACACAGTAAGAGGCATCCATATGCCCACAGTGAAGACAAGTATTTCTACTTAGTCTATTACTAATGGCTGTGTCAGCAAATGTTAAATTGAAGGCATGTTTAGAATTACTAGATAGATATAGCCCAAGTACTTACTGCATCCTTAAATGTAAATGTAAAATGTGATAAACTGAAAACGCCAAAACTATTGACATCGCCAATGCTTGTTTTTAATGATATTAGTTTGTCGGTTAGCACACATCCATCCACCAAAAGCATGTATGGATTCTGTACAACGTGTTCAATGGGAGAAAGAGAGGTGTGTCAAGTATACAATCTTCTGGGCACCCTCAACATAGTTGTGCAAAGTCAGGACATAATATTTCCACTCTAATGTATACCTGCAACCTTTTGACAGGCTGGTTGAAAGAACCGAACTCTGAGGAGCACCACATGTTACTGGTTTAATGTCTACTGGGAGTATGCAAGGGTATTTTGACAGCTCTACAATGGTCTTTAAAGAGATGGTATAAAAAAGTGGACGAGAGTTTGCTGCCGCACTATGGGGACCTGTTGAGGACTTCATTCCCTGTCAAATCATAACATTAAATGACTAGTCCTGGAAACATTTTACTGTAGGTAATGAAACCCTCAAAGCATTTCATACAGTGAAGTTTTCATTTTGTGAGTGATTCACATGCGGGAATGCAAAGTAGCTTGTTATGCAATTTGTAAAACGCTATTTGAAATTCTGACATGTCCATTGGTGGGAGGAGGGGTGATTTGCAATGAATAGGAAATAGAAAGATTAGGATATTTTTATCCTGAGCCCTCGTAGCCTGTTCAGTGATTGGTGGATGCATGCTCAGGATAATTCTAATGCGCACATGCAAGTGATGCTATGGTTGCACCAGTTGACATTGGAAGTTCATGGATGCATTGTTGGTTGATATTAAACGTGATTATTTTATTAATAAATAGACCTGCACTACTGCAACCCTCCGTATTAATTGTACCGAAGTGTGTGGGGGTGTAGGGATTACATATTGTTAAATTCGGGGACCCAGCTTCATAAAAAATAACTTCATTAAATAAATGAACATTGTGCATGCTTTTCTTGTGGTGGTGGAAAATTACCCCAGAATAGTTGTTGCTCGATTAAAACATCCTACAATCTGGGGATGCTTTCTTGAGGCGCCATTTTTTAAGGTTTGCCTGAATCTGTCAGAATGCTTGTTGATAAGAAGTGAGTTTTGAACACATGCTGCTGTTTTATTCTGGGTGTGTAGAATTCCTGGGTTAAGTGCTTACATGTTACAGGGAGCTTTCAGCTCTTCACAAGTTCGGATCCTGCCATTCCTGGCCTGGCCCAGCCCTTCCTCCTTCCGCTGGCTGATAACTGAGTACCATTAATTGGGTTATAGTAACTGGATTTTTTTTTTTTAAGAAATGTGATCTTGTTGTTGGCACACAGGCGTCTTGACGGCCATCATTGCATTGTAGCAGGGAGATCCGCGGACCCCTGCCTCTCTTTCTCGTCTGAAGCCTGCAGGGACAGTGACTGGTCTGCTAACAATGCATTGTAGTCTTCCTTCCATGCCATTTAGACGCAGTGATTCAAGGTCACCGATCTCGTGTATTCCTTTCCCCACAGCATCCCATCCGTGGGGTGAAATGCCTGCTTCACCTGCAGTCTTGCTTGGCGGGTGGGAGGGATTTGCGGCAGTGGCAGTAAGTTCTGCCGGTTGCTGGCTGGCTGCCAGAGCAGGGCTGCTTTTTAAGGCAGCAGCAGCAGGTCCCTCCTGTGCCTGACGCGCGGGCACGCACACACTGTCTTCACTCAGAGCTGAATGTTGCATTTCGTTCTCTGAGTGTACGGCAGCCGCGTACACACCTCCCGCAAGGAGAGACACAGCCGCGTGCTGGGCATGCAATTGTGATCTTTTGTGAGGTCACGAGGGTGTTGTCTTTGGGAAGTGCATTCCTTTGCGAGACACAAAGCCTACTGTTCTGTCTGAATGCTGTGGGATTTGAATGGGCAGATCCTGAAGGCTCGAGCTTGACGCCGCAGGAACTGCGACCAAGGGCTCCGGGAAGGGGCTACCCCATGGAATGTGACCGGACATTGGGAAGTGGACGTGCAGGTGCGGGGCGATGTGGAGTCGCCCTCCTTCCAACTCGGTGTCTCCGATGGACTTTCCGTTCTACCAGGCGCCGTCCAGGTGTGTATCCTCCCAGCCCCCTTTGTGTCTTCTCGTTGGAACGTGCTGTCCTGTGCACCTGCCTGCGCTGTGGCTACTGTCTGCTAGTGTTACAGACTAGTGCTCGGGGATCCTGTTGGCTTATATAAATCAGAGCAGCTGTCAACACACTGGCGTGGCGTGGAACTGATGGTACAGGGGCCCCTCTGCGCGTGTTCCTAGATGTGGTGAAACGAACGTTCCTTTTTACCGAACATAACTGCGATGCCGAAGAGCGCGGCTTTCCGCAAAATAAGTCCGTGTGCGGTACTTGGTGTTCTGGCTGGACTTGGCGCGTTGCCTGGAAACATGATTACAGGCTGGCTGTGTGTGCAGGTGTTCTAGTGCTGAAAGTATGCGGTAGTGCTGCGTGGAGTTCACGTCCGGTGCATGTTCACCTGCACATTGGCAGGTTTGAGGTCTCTGCCGTGCCTCTTCGGCGGCGGCGGCGGCAGTGCCACTTGTGGCAAGAGTTCACCTGAGCACCCCCTGCCCGGGAGGCCAGCCGGTGCCGTGAGCATCGCCTCGTCACGGCGAGTGGCTCCCGGGCAGGGGAAAGGCTCCGGGTTCCTGGCACGCCTTCCCGCCGGAATGCCGTCTCTTTGTTTACAGCCCTGGCCTGCACCTTTATTGAGCAAGAGCGGCAGTGGGGCCACGTTTCTGGGCCATTACTCACCCGCGACAGCGGCAGGTTAATTGTGAATGCTTTCACGGGAGAGCACCTGGGTGTAGTAACAGTGAAAGGCTTGTTCTGATTCCGCGGGACACGGAAGGAGGTTTCGGTTGCTGAGCGGGGCTGATAACCGGCCCCCGCTTGTCCAAGTGTCATCCCGGGACTCCGGGCGCTCGGAGAGGGAGGGGCCTCCCGCGCAGACTCTCAACTTTGCTTTCCAGCGTGTGTGCTCGCCCACGCGACCCTTCACTTTACCGCATGCTCGCAAGAGTACTGCTATTGCCGGATGTGCGATTGACAAGGTCCTGTCTCCCCCAGACGTGTCCGTCATGCGCCACTCGCCTCTCATTTTTGGTTCTAGTTTATTACCGCATGTATTGGCAGTTTCTGTAATGGCGTAATAATGCACGCCCCTCGCATGCTTGACACCACTGTGGAGACGGCGTATTGTTATTTTGGCTTCATTCTCCTATACTGTGCACACGCGGACCTCTAGGCTAACACTATCACGTTTTAACGCAATAGCTTGACCCACAATGGAAGACATGACAATGGTATGTTGAGATGCTGGAGTTGACGTGTATATTCTGGCCTCGCTCGCCCACGACAGGTGCTTTCGGTGAGTGAATGACTGGCTTGGCTTCTTACGCCAATGTCACACATGAAAAGGCACGTTTCTCACCGGAGCAGGATGCGAGGGCGGGGGTGAGGGGACCTTATCAGAGACGTCGTTTCTTTGAATGTGGACTTTAGAAGCTGCCGCAGCCTTGGCACACATGCAGACCCATAACTGCTGAACCCATATGCATGCATAATTATTGGCCGACCCCATACCCTCACCCAGAATAATTTGGCTCACACAGTGTTTGTCAAGTGTTGGCAATAAAAGGCCGTCGGTTTTTATTGTACAGATATGGTTATGGAGCTAACAATAATCACATATCATAATAGTAACATACTTTTGGGCACTGGGTCCTGGGTTTACCCCCACTGGCCTGTGCCCGCCTTCTCATGTCCCATGACTTTTCGTGGGCACCGTACAGTGCCTTGTACCTCTTTTTCTTTGTTCTTCTCCCTTGTTTGTAGGGTGGGAGGGTTCTGTGGTAAAGAATCAAAGGTTGGAAGGCGCTGAGTAAACAGTGTACCTCCAGTGTGTTTGGGTCCCCGTTCAGGGCCACAAACTGATTGTGTTTTCTCATATTAGCCGCTCTCATTTATAAGACCCAGGGAAGCCCTGGGTCTTTGATATGTATAGTAGTGGGGGCTGCTGTGTTCCAGCCCTCGGCCGGATAGCCGACTGTCTGGCCCGCTGGGGGGGGGGGCAGGTGTTTGAACCTGGGCCCTGCCTGACTGTTGGTTTCCTTAGGTGCTTAGCACCTTGGTGCCTGGAGGAAAGGGTGAGGTGATTGTTCGCACCTCGCCCTTCCTCAGCTTTCTGTTACATAGACTGCTTGTCTCTCTAGCTGGGGGGAGGAAAGGAGTAGACGGGGGGGGGGGAGGGGCGAAGCTGGGCTGCCCCTCGCCTGGCCTGCTGATGGTAACACCAGTTACCCTGCCTCGCTTTGGGCGGCCCTGCAGCATTGCCCAAAAGTTGATGGCTGGAAGGGTTTGAATAAATCATAACCACGGCACGGCTCTGGGCAAACCTCCATACCATGGTTTTTCAGCCTGCTAAGCCGTTACAGAAGGGGAAAAACCCTATGCAAATCAGGCTAGGTCCCACCCTAAAAGTGGCAGTTCAGCCCAAACTGCTAGGTCACATCTCTCCTGCATGAGACCACAAGCATCCCCAGACATGTTTCTGCCTTACATCAGTGCTTGGACACAGTACCAGGATTTTTATAGGTGGCATGTGCTCAGCCTAATACATCTATTCGGTTGAAAAAACTCCTCTGAACTTTGCGAACTATGCAAACTGAAAGTGGCACATACAAAATAAATGGCAATGCAGAAAAGTTGAATGGCGGACTAAACACAAATCCCAGGCATGTTGCAAGATGGCATTTCAAAAGCTAATTAAACATGCCTTAGCAGTGTATATGGCGTGTTTCTTAACTTTCATATTACCAAGGGTTTCTGCAAAGCTCTAAAAGGAAAGTTGCGAGAAAGTGTGCTTCTTATTACGTTGCCTGTATGCACACATTTCCCGCGTGATGGTTTGCAAAAACATGCTGCCCCACGGCCTAACTACACCCTACATGTGAATATCCAACCGTGGCCCACCCCTACGACAGGAAGTTTGAATACGCCATCCCAGTACTGTTTACATTTGCTTAGCGTTGCGGGTAGCCTGCGCGCATGCACTCCCGCAACAAAAGGGCTACCTGATTCCTGCCTGCAGTTCCTGCCATTCCTCTAACCGGTTTCTAGAAGGCACACACCCATTGCAGACTTTCCTCTGTGGTGGTTGATTGTAAACGGCAAGTTTGTATGGTGTCGTCCACTAAGAATGACTTGGTGGTAAGTTACTTCTTGTTCATTTTCATATTGGCTTTTTTTTACTTTTGACGTGGGTTCCCCTTATGTCCCCCGCAGACGTCACTGCCTACCCTGCTATTTCATATCCCCTACCCCCTCTATACCACCCACCTTCTCCGTGTATCCCCCATGATGAAAAGACAGTAAAGTAATTTACCACTCAGTAATTCTAGTTGATGAACCCCCAGTGTACGAGCGTTAGACCTCTATTAGTCTCCACCCTTTTAATGAGCATTAACACCATGTTGATAAGTCAGTGTTTAGTGTAGCTAAGGTTGAATGAGCCGGACCATCGGCAGATGCCCAACTGGTAAAACCGCTGGTGAATTGTGCCCTTGCCCTTCTTAGGAATGGCTCCAGGCTTGGCCTGTAGCCCCACACACACGTGGGCACAGCAGATCAATAGAATTAGGACTGCCTTGGTATGAACTTGCTTCATTTGCTTTAGCTGCAGCTTTGTAGGACAGGGACAATGTGCCTGAAGAAGTGGTGTAACAAGAAGCATTGACAAAACCAACAGGTCTGGCTTTTCATCAGATTTAGTGTTTATCGGTGGATTGAAGGTTGGATCGTTGTGTTTAGTTGGGTGGGTGGAGGATGGGTGGCTGAGTTGATGAGCATGATTGTTTAGATGGATTCTGGATGTCATTGTGTGAATAGAGATTGGGTGGATGTACTGTGCTGCACGTGGCAACACTTTTTCGGCTTTGCTGGAAGCTGGACATAATGTACATGGTTTGGATATGGGAGCTGGGTGGTGGGACTGGGGCAAGCACAGGGCAGTGGCGTAACACAAAATGTGGGGGCCCCCCTGCGAGCCATGCTGAGGGGGCCCCCCAACTCGGCAACAAATCACGGGTTGCCCCACACTCTGGGCCGGCCTAGACTGTCACGCTTGCACAATACGCATGAACGTGCTGCTGAAGGGGTATGCCGCACACTGCACTAGGAAAAAGATATAAATATGTGTTTTAATGCAATATACAGCACACTTTCTGAGATAAATTGGCTATAAAGCCAGAGTGTTTGCAATTGTTTTGTAGGGTAACACAATCCAATACATGCAAGTCACCAACAGTGCACAGGAACATTAATGCTTCCAACTGGCTGCACAATGTAGACCAGTGTAAACACGTAATAACATTATAGTACAGAATGCCAGGCCACATTTAGACATACCTAGACTGTTTTCAGCAAAATGCCAGTCAAAGCAATAACACTCATCAAGAAGAGAGCACACAATAAAGCATGTGTCTCCATGGCCTCGAACAACACGGCCAAACTCTTTAAAATCTGCAAGGAACTGGTCAATCCTGTTGTGGTCTATACCTCTTCTGTTCCCTCCCATGGCCTCTGTACAGCTCTGGCCTCTCATTTCTCTGCTAAATCTCAGGACATCCTGTCCTCTATGTCCTCTTCCTCTCTCGCCCCATTTTGGCCATCTCTTCTCTCCTCCTCCTTTTTCCTTTTTCTCTCTGACAACACCTGACAAGGTTTCTAGACAAGTCCGATCTATGAAAGTGTCGTCCAAACAGGTGCTCCGCTGCTCCTCCAGAACCATCAAAGCCCATATTGACACCCTCGCTCCAGCCTTGACCGATTTCTGTAATCACTCTTTCGCCACTGCAATGTTCCCCTCTCCCTTTGAGCACTTCCTTGTGCACCCACTCCTCAAGAAGCAGTCTGCTGATCCTACCTGCTGGAAAACTATCGCTCAATCTCCACCTTTCCTGAGCAAACTCTTGGAAAAGCTTGCCATCTCCCAGCTTACTCTCCACACTGAATCTGTTGGTTGTCTCCATGACCATCAGTCTGGCTTCAGAGCTGCCAGAGGCATGGAAACTGCTCTCCTTAACACCTGTGCTGCTCTCTAACCTTGATTCCAGCATTCCTTCTATTCTCATCCTTCATCTTTCCTCTGCTTTCGACAGGGTCAACATCGCCATCCTGATCAATCGACTCTGTGAGAACCTGGGCATCACAGATCAGACCCTAGAGTGACTGACCTACTTCCACTTGGACCGCCACTCCGCTCCCAGGTCGATCGTGGTCCCATTCTCTCCGCCACCTCTCTCTACCTGTGGCATTCCCCAGGGCTCTATCCTCTCACGCTGGTTTTTCAACCTCTACTTGGCCACTTTGGCCTCCCTGATCTCTACCTTATCCTCTAACGTTCAGTGTTGTGCGGATGACTCAGCTTTCCTTCAGGCTCCCCTCATCCTCCTCTCCTCTCTTGCTCATTCCTGACTGTCTATCCACGATTCAGGATTGGTGCGCCTCCAACAATCTGTGCCTTAATGCCAGTAAGACAGAGATCCTTCTCATTGGGACCCTTGCCACTGTGTTTCCTCTCTCACTATAGCAGACCACCTTGGGCCCTCTTCCTTTTGCCTTCCTGCGAGGCAAAAAACCTTGGTGTCATCTTCAACGCCACACTCTTTCTCTCCTAACATCTCGGACATCACCAAGAAGTCCCACTACCAGCTGCTCCTCCTCAAAGGGACTCTTCCCTTTCTCACTCTCCACCAGACGCTCACTGTCTCTAAGCTGGACTACTGCAACAGCCACTTTCTCAATCTGTCTTCCTCTAGTCTCCTTCATATGCAAACAATCCAGAACAGGACTGCAAGACTTAGCCTTGGCCTCAAGCCCTGGGATTGTATTTCTCCAGCCCTGAAATCTCTCCACTGGCTGCAAGGATCAAGTTCAAGAACCTTTGCATTGCCCACAAGGCTTTCTGGGGCCAGTGCCAACACTAAATCCAATGCCCTCTTCCAAAAAACCTTCTTTCTCTAACCCTTCACTCAGCTACCTCCAACTCTCTAAGGCTTAGACATTTCTCCAGGCAGAGAGTGGGGGTAGACCTCTCTCCTCTGCTGGTGCCTCCAACTGGAATGGCCTCCCTGCCCCTCTCAAACTTGAGGCGGACAACCTGAAGTTTCGGAAGCAGCTAAAAGCTTTCCTCTTCTTTGCTGCTTTCGCTCTCTCTCCCCCCCCTGCTGACCTACCTGACCTACATGTCTGCTGTACTGATGGCTGCTTGGCTACCCTCAGAGTCTCTCTGAGTCCAGGCTCTTTCTTGATTGGTCACCCTTGCACTGCCTCCGGGCCTACCATGCACTTAGGGGCTGTAACTGTAACCCTGCAGTCCATTGTTCTCCTTGCAGAACCAATAGCTGCTCTGCCCTGGCTGCACTTACTGAGAGCATTGCTGCCCTGTTTTCCCCTCCCCTCTCACTTGCACTTCCCTTCTCCCTTTTCCCTTGCACTTCTCGTTCTCACAATGACACAAGGCCTAGTGAGATTGTTTGTCTTGTCCTCCCTCTATCATCCCTCCCTTGTGTACACTTGTGTACAGGCGCATTATAAATGACTTCAATCACATCATATCATTTTATCACAGATGCCCAGAAAAATATACAATGCCGCAGTAAGAAATGGCTAGACTGGCAGCACCCAAATGCCAATCTAGCCAGGTAATTAAAGTTAGCAGGACTACTTTATCAGAAATGTCCAGTTAAAAGAAAGTCATACCAAACTGAGGAATGACTAGACTGGCTAAATCAAAATGCCTCTCTAGCCACTAATACCACATATCATGCCTGCTTAGCCTGGACATGGACAACCATTATGATTTATCACACAATCCTGCCCCCCAACACATCCACTCTGCCTCCCACCCACCACCCCAACCTCCACAATCAGCTCCTTGGCCCAGAATTACCTCTGCGTCCCTCTTCCTTGTCCCAGAGCTTTTGTATGAGGCTCCTTGCCTCATAGGTAAGTACTGGGATGAGGAACAGTGGGACTAGGAGTGATGAAGATTACAGGTAGCTAAATCAGGCATTACCTCCATGTACCTCTACCTCTTCCTAGTACTTTTGTATGAGGCAGAGTGCCTCGAACACACGTACTGCCTCGTATATAAGTACTGGGACGAGGAAGAATAGGGCTAGGAGTAAGCAAGGCCTTAAACACAAGTAGTAGCGCAACACCATTGAGTTGACTGGGCTTCAGCACTACCCCCCCTGACATTTTGGGCTATATTGACTCAACTTGGCTAACCTTTAGAGCAGTTGCCAGACCGAACAGGACACAGATTTTAAACGGCACCTGGTTTTTGCTGTTAACAAGAACCCAGCAATTACCAACGTAAAGCATTTCACTGTTAGTACCTGCATTCAAATTCCACATTGTTTAGGCGATTGAAATCGTGATGTTGGTTTAGTACTTGCATGCCAGGGGAGTGATTGGAAGGGTAGAGAGGGAACAGGAGACTTATAGGAGAGAGCTAACTGCTTGTAACATTGAATCTGCACTAGAATAGTCTCATTAAAATGCGTAAATAATTTGGATGCGCCCACAAAAATAAGTTTCCCCCTCCCCACCGCATGTGAAGTTAGCGCCTCTCCCAACATTTGAAGGGTTAGCCCCCCCCGAAATGAAGGTTTTCTTGTGCCCCTGTACACAAGCACACACACCATTCACCTTATACACACCCAGTCATCCACACATTTAAGTGTGCACCCTTTCACCATACACTCACACAGGTAGCCACCTATACATTTATGTGTGCACCCTTTCACCATGCAGGCACACCCCCACAGCCACCCATACATTTAACTGTGCACCCTTTCACCATACACACACAGGCAGCCGGCTATACATTTGAGTGTGCACCCTTTCACCATAGACTCATACACACACACCTCATGGAGTTGAGGGGGGGCCCTATTACTTAAAAAAGAAATTGGGGCTCATTACGGGTCCAGCGGTAACCGCGCCGGTGCTACCGGCGGGTTGCCGCCAGACCCATAAAAAATTACTATGGCCTGACTTCCCGGTGCCACCGTGCTATTTCAAGTCCGGCGGCTGGGAAATCAGGTGCCGGTAATTTCGTTAAACCCCAGACTCCACGGGAATGGGGACACAGAAGCACCTGCACCATTGTTAACGGTGCCGGTGCTTCCGTGACAGGTCTGCCTACCGTGGCTGCTGTGTCTGGCAGGGTCAGACCTGTCGGGCACGGCAGCCCCACCAGGCAGACCTGTAATATGCCGGTCAGGAAAAAACAGTGCCTGTAAGCTTACCAGCACCGTTGTTTCCGGACCGGCATGGTCAGAATGCGCCCCATTGTTTCTTTTTTAAGTCACTATAACTTCATTAAGAAATTATTTCAGTTAAGGACCGAACCATAATCAAAATAATTTCTTTATGATGGCTGAGTGGCTTCAAAAACAAACAATTTCTTTTTGAAGGCATAGGGTTTCCCCCCCCCCACCACCCCATGACATGGAGGCCTCCAGCCTAGGGTCTTCCATGTCATGGGGTACGGGGGCCCTCAGACTTCAAAAAGAAAATTTCTTTTTGTAGTCACTCTGCCTTCATAAAGAAATTATTTCTGTTACAGAAATGTTCTTTATGAATGCAGAGTGCATTTCAAAAGAAACTTTTTTTTTTTTTTAGAAAAAAATATATATATATATTTTTTTTTTACTGGGGCCCCCTCCCAGCCATGTACTGGTGGGGCCCCCCACACCGCGGGGGCTGCGGGGGCCCCTGTTACGCCAGTGGCACAGGGTTGACGTGCGGGGGCCAGAAAAGCTACAGAGAGTTGCGGGTGGGTTAAGAGGACGAGCTGCACATGGTTGGTGTGCGTGAGGGGAAGATCTGGGGGTTGGTGTGGGGGTCATACCGTAGGCGGTTGGATCTGTAGGTAACAGGCATGCTGCTGGGCTGTGCAGTCTGGGACATGTTTCAACTGAACGGTAGTATTGCTGCGAATTACCAGCCAATATCACATGTAGCAGAGGCCCACAGAAAGCTATGCTTGCTGGGAGACGGGAGGAAGGATAGCTCAGGGGCAACACATTTGTCTCGGAAGCAAGACAACACAGCGCAACACAGCTTTGAAACCTGATCCCATGCTTAGAAACCACTCATGGTATTAAGCACATTATAAATAAACAATTTTAATTATACTTTATTAGTTATTGGTCACAGAGCCCATTCGTTCTTTTTGTCTATCCCTTGAGATTTAAAATTTGACACGTAGCGACCATCGTCCTTTAATTGTGGCCCACTGTGCCATTCCGAAGCAGGAAAAGGTTAAATGTTGCTATCGACATCATTTTGTGGCAAACAATGGTGGTACAACAAGACTCCGTTTGACAGAGAGACATATTCTAAAATTCAATGAGGATATGAAACTAGAATTTAATAACCGAACTTTGAATATGAGTTTTTTTTGGTGAATGATTATACGAAAGCTCTTGTGGCCTTCTACGATAAGGTGATGCCTATTAAATCTCTTAATGTAAAGAAGAAGCACCAATTTGACAAAACAGTACAGATTCATAAAAAATATGCATTTTTGATAATCGATAAAATGAGAAGTATGCTGCTGGAAAGCGACGACTTAAAAACCTATATAAAAACTGGTTGTTTCCATAAGAATATCTTAGTACATAGAGTTTCAGGATATATGCTAAAGATGTTGGCCAGATCGAACTCTGCGGCTTTGTGGCACCTGGTAAACAAACATCTTGAAACTGGAGGCCCTATACAGATAAATCCCATCGAAAAATCAAGATGCTTTTTACATTAAATGCCAAGGACGAGTATGCTCGTCCTTTTTGCATAGACTTGCATAATAGCCTGGCACTTAAGGGGATAAAATGATCTATTCAGTGAACATAGAAAACTTATACTCCCCAATTCTTCGCCCCACAACGGTCTGGACTCTCTCTCTTGAAGTGGATGACATTAGTAAGCTAATTGTAAAGTGCACAAATTCCTGCACCCCCACCCTGACAGGCTTTCTAGCGCCACTCAAATACGAAATCACACTTATGTAATTCCAGAGTCATGGAGATCTTCAATAATTGTTGCTATTGTTAAAAAGGGGAACAATGTAATCCGCCCAATTATCGTCCCATTGTACTGCTCGATATTCCAATCGAGCTCTTTGCATCTGAACTGGAATTTCAAATTTATCAATGGGCAGAATGTTCCAGCTATATGGGCACATTTCAAACCGGTTCCACCGGGGCACTGGGACATCCTTAAATGGCTTCATCCTAAATTTGATAAAAGTAACACCATCACTAATAATAGAGGGGTTTGTGTGGCGATGGTAGATTTTACAATGGCCTCCGACAGTGTGTGGTCCATGCTCAACTGTCAAGGAAAACGAGACTTATGGGCTGTCCTGGTCACCTTATAGAAATTATTTCCGCTCTCTACTCTAATATCACCATTAGGATTCGCCTTAATTGTGAAGGTCTCTTATAAGAGCCCATTGAAACACATAAAGGCCTTAAATCGGGGATGATTAAAGGAAAGCCATCTTCTTCCCTCCCCGTCTTGGTCTAAATCCTGTAAATTGGCGTTTATACGCAGATGACCTGGCTTTATTACCTAAAATGCCCATTTGCCCGCAAAGGCAACATTTAATGTTACAATTGTATGCAAATAAAAAATAATTGATCAATTTGGAAAAAACTAAGATTTTAATATTGCGTTCAAATACGATAAAAAGGTATGCACATTTTAAGTGGTATTTGAATCAGCAGGAATTGTTGGAGATTTTAAAACCATTTACCTATATGTGCTTTCCATTAAGTGGTGGGGCTAATGACACAGCTTATCTAACCTCGATAAAACAAAAAACAAGATTAGCGACGCAGGCCCTTATACTTGGCAACAAATATAGGTGTTTTTCTGCCCTTCCTTTGATACTTTTTTATACAGTTTAAGCTTGACCTATTTAACGTATGTTGCCTAAATATCTCCACTAATGGACCTATTTCATTATCTGCTACAAGTCACCTGGAGGTGAGCTTTACACCTTCCGAATGGCATGATGGCTCCGGTAATTAGATTGGAATTAGGCCTCCTATCCCTCGAGGCTACAATAAAGTGGAAAACGTTATCACTATACAGGAAAATCCTAATGGCAACTGAGAAGTCGCTATGGTATATTTTAAAAGAAATGTATGCTACAGATATTATTTGTAATAATTGGACTTGTTATTGTCAATCTATGCTGTCTTCTCTTGAGGCCTCTGTGGACATTCTTATTACGAACCCAACCAAGGCGGAAATTTAAACTCTAGAGACACAATTGGGTATCGACCTCCTCGGTGTGTAAAACATATACATTGTGCCCATATATTACTGAGGAAGAGAAACCGTTACACGCTATTTCATCGTATTTAGTGACATTTCCAGATGCACATGCTCGTTCGAAGTTTCTATGGATACATTTTAATCGATTTCCTACCTTTCGAAATTCTTGGTGTCCACTCAAAAATCCCAACAGAAACACGTACCTGTGGACAATGAGGAAGCCCTGAGGTAATGGAGGCATTATTTCACATTGTTGCTGAATGCTTTACCATAGAAGATCTGAGAATGCCTTGTTTCGATCATCTGATTTCTCACTTTAGAATGATGCCTCCAAGCTTTCTATGGAATTGAATTGTACATGGGTCTCGACTTGCTTGGAAACTAAGAAGCGTAAAGCTGCAAAAGTCTCTCCTGAAAAACTTTAGTTTTTGTTCGTCAATCCTGTTATTTGTGATGATGAATTCTGGATAATTATACTTACTGTGTTCTTATTTGAAGATGTGTAAAGCTCATCTGTGAACCATTTCACAATACATAAATAATAAAGATATGTGCAGATTTTGAGAACAATGGAGTAAACAGTCATACAGTTTACACTTGTGTATAGGTGTGTTATAAATGCCATATCATATCATATAATAACAAATGGTTTTCTAATGTAGCACGTGAAAGTATCCAATAGATGTCAGGCCACCAACAGTACACAGAGGCAGTTTACAATATTTTCATGATGCTTGCACCCAACAATGTATGCCATTATTGACGCTGGATGCTTTCATAATGGCGCCTACAAAATATTGCAGGATGACGCTGCAAAACAGTTATCTCCCCTTTTGCCCACACACGTTGCACTAGAGCACACATTTACAGTTACTTAGTCTCGCACACACTCATTCACTCACTTGCATGCACACTCATCTAAAAACTTGTGCACACACATGCTGCAAAATCAATTGCAACATGCATACAATCACTTAAATATAATTACCCTTTTCACATTTTGGGGATAGTCTTTTCTGTAGTATCCTATCCGAGGCTCCAGGGCCGTTAGAACCAGGAAGACAACCAGGCATGTCTCCCTAATGGCATCGGCAATGAAAGAGGCCCACCAGTGCCCACGGAAGTACAGATTTTGATTAAAAACATGCTCTGGATAATAACATCATGTGTTGTCTTCCATAGACCGGGATCACACTTTGATTGGTCAGAGCACATTCTGGGCCTGGAGCACATCAAAACATATATAGTGTAATGCAGCCCAAAAAGGTAACAGCCATCAGTGTACCAAGCAGCCTTCCAACTAAAAAGCTCTTCAAAGCTCTCTTCCTAACGTACCATCCCAGTGGCTCTTACAAAATGCAGCTGCTGTGACACATCTTTCAGGAGTATACAGCGATTATGCATGAAGGAGCAGTTGATTTGCACAAAGGCTTCTCTCTTGTATGCATCTTCATTAGATCTGGCAGTAAGCAAAGATTGTTCGAGACAGACCTAAAAAGGCTCATCCTCGTGCAGCCTGGAAGATCCGGAGGAGAGTGGGACGCCAAGATGCTGACCCGGTGTGTAAGATGGGTTGCAGCATGGCGAGGGAGCCGTGTCTCCAAGGAGCCGGAGTGGCACAGATTTCAACCTACTGGCCATATCCAAGCCAGTGCTCCTTCCCCTGGTACGTGTGTCTGAGGGGCAGGTGGTGAGACCCTGACTCACATATCCTGAGGAACTGCTCGCCAGCACCCGCTACTTGGGTGAGTTTTGTGTGTGTGAGAGAGAGAAACTCAGTGTGCGGGTGGGTGGAGCAGGAGAAGAAGGAATTAAAGATGCAAGTGATATGATAAGCGGAAAGAAAGAGCAGAAAAGCAAGAGAAAGTGCGCTAGCAGTGCAATAACAGAAAAGGATAGAGTGAATTTAAAGAGAACAGAAAGCAAAGAGAAGGTGCAAGCGACCCAAAAGCGGAGAAAAAGGGTGCGAGCGACCTGAAGGCAGAAACAGTGTGCGCAAGAGGCATGGTAAAGTGGAAAGAAGGTGCATGTGTGCACGGCAAAGTAGAAAGTGCACAAGAGGCACCGAAAGACAAAAGGTGGAAAAGAAACAAGTACAGAGTGAAAGAGGCACAGAAGGGAAAAGGTGCCAGACGAAATGTATGCAGAATAAGGAGCGGGGTCAGAAGTCAGAGTGGTCAGGCATGGGAGGAGCAAAAGCCTGGCATTCTCAAAAATCTCTGATACTGCCCCTTGAAATAACTGTGCGTTGAAGGGTACATACTGACATGGTGAACTTTTGTTTTAGACAAGAGGGGCCTAAGCTTGGGGAAGGGAACCCTGAGAGGCCTAATGGGAACTGTGTCTTTTTTGTTTGGAACTGGAAAGATCAAACCTTGGGGAAGGGAACCCCAAGGGACACAGAGACATTATGAACTCTATTGACTTGCTGCAAGAGCCCTGCGTGGAGGGTTCAGAGTGCAACGGTTTTTGAGACTGGCAGAACTACACCTGATGCTAAGGCTGCCTGAAACCAGCTTTCGTTTAGATTTCTTTTTGAACCACCATTTTCCCTTTAACAAGACCCCATATCACATTTGGTTTGAGTGAGGGCAAGCATAGGTTTTGACACAGACAAACTTTGGTTTTGGAGTTGGACATTGAGAAGCATCAGTTGAGGGAACAATCCCACTAGTTAGGCGTTACCCCAACCCTACCAAGTTTTATAATAAAGGTTTTCAAACTGTTACTTTTGAGACTGTGTCTCTCTTGATACCATGCCTGCTTCACTGGATCTAGTATTCACCCTAAAATACCAAACGGATGATCTGGGCGATCGTGGAGAATCTTACAATCAGTGGTATCAAATGCAATAAATGGATCTAAGAGAATCGATGCTTCTGGCTTGCCTAAGCATTTCTCTCCAACATCCAGGATGGATGTGAGTGCAACTGTTTAGGTGGAAGCCTGATTGAAGAAATGTGTGAGTTTCAAGATCATTTTGAAACTATACTGTGGTGATTTCCTCCAGAATCTGGGCCACTGATGGAAGCTGCGATATAAGACGATGCCTGCTGACACCCTTTGTAAAATATTTTTTTTTAAAACTCATCTTTTACAGCTTGAGGGATATAGCCATATCTAGATACACAATAATCAATTAGCAATATCAATGATGACATTAGGTCCTCAAAGTCATTTTCGGGAAAGTATCAAGAACTGCTCATCACAGTGAGACTTTTACAAAGGGAGGTTGGTCCAAGCAGCTGAAAATTTGGAAAGGACATATTATGAACCAATCCGTGATAGTAATGTCCTCACGGCAAGCAACCTGAGTGGAAAGTGCAATGTCCACTTGATTGAACTCCCCTGTTTTTCCCCCACTCAAGGAGATCATGGTGACAAAAATGTTTAACAAAGTTTGAAAAGCTTGAGTGCCTAGCATGAATAAAATGAACTGGGGGCCGACATTGGGGTCTTGTGAAACGTAAAAAGCTGACTGACCCTGTTCAGGGCTGAGTTGTGGGCACTGCTACTGCCTTTTTAACACATCTGCTGGAGTTGGGGAGACAATGCACCTGTCTTTTAGTAGCTCTGCTCTTGCGGGACTCTGACAGTCTTCGGCCTTCTTCTGGTGCTCTGCTTCTTGACTCCACTAATCCTCTCCTGACCGTGCTTCCTGTTGGCCTCCTCCTATGATGGTATTCCCATAGTCCTTGCCTCGGTTGAATCCCTCCCAGTGTTACCCTACAGTGCTTCGCCATGCCAGCTTGGCACTATTAGTTGGTGGCTGGTCCTCTCCTGTCCCTGTCCTATGTTAGTTTGCTCCGGATTCTGGCTCACCAATGGACACCCCTTCGTCCTGGCCCTCATTGTGGTCCCATGCCATTCCTCCCTGCCACCGGATGTACAGCATTTCTACCATTTTCTTTGCTTTCCTTCTCCTGTTCTGATGGAGCTCTGGTTCTTTTTCATCCAGCCCCCTTTTGCGTTACTCTTTTTTTTTTTTGTGGGGTGGGGAGGGTCTAAAAAAAAAATAGGTCGTACAAATGGATGCCAGGGCACAGGACAGGTTTTGATCACTTATTCTTTATACACCAGGACCAGGTGTGTCATATGCTATGTGCTTGTACGTGATCGCGTGAGTGGGAGGTTTTCATATTTCAGTAACGAGGTTATAAGCACACAGAATGTTCAGGGGAACTGCAGAGGTGAACGTTTTGCTGTTTCATTCCAGCGTGAGACGTTTCACGGAAACTTCACAATGCCCTTGTTTGTTAGATACCCAGAAGCACTAAATGCGCAGCCTTCAGATGGCGAAAGGCTGCAGATGACCGTCAGATGAGCGCATCTGCTGCGCCGTGGAGTGAGAGCAGCCACCGTGTCAGCGTGGAGATGAAAGTCGTTAGGCAGCTATAAAATTAATTTCTGCAGTTGCCAATGCTACTTCAAGGTCTGGCAGGAGAGGGAATGCGCAGGCCGCGTCTCCCTGGATCCCTTCACCCTGAGCTGGAATAAGGCCTTCAGGGCCCTAGCCATTGATGGGCTGCAGCCACGTCACAGTAAACACGTATTTAAGTCTCGGGAGGATAGCTCAGTGGCAACGTGCTCGCCTTGGAAGCAAGGCGACAGGTTACAACACAGGTTTGATCCCCGGGTCCGTATAACCTATCATATCGTAAGTTAGGGCTACTGGTTTGCTGTCACCCAATTCAGTGGTGCTCGATTCATCGACGTTCATGTGTTGCTGTCAGGATTTGAGGCTCTAACCTGAAGATTACACGCCGATACCTGCAGCCAGCACCGAGGTAGCTCACTGACTCGGCGCCGCAGATTTTATGCATCCACCATAACTCGCCTTAATAGTTTGTTAATTTCTTTGTCATTATGTTGTTTTGTCGCTCTGCTGCAACACTGAGACATGTTTACATACTAGATTGAGGGGAAGCTAAGGTCAGACAGTGCCTCATCTATTCAAAATCTGCTGAACTTCTCTAAATAGAATCGCCCTGCGTAATTCTCCTAATAGACGGGACTAGAGGGGAGGACGGAGAGCGAGAGTCTGGAGACGGGTGGCGGGAGCTAGTGAGAGCAGGTGCCTGGCTGGTGAGGGGAGGGTGGCGAGAAAGAATCTGGCGACTGCTGGAGGGAGCTAGTGAGAGCAGGTGCCTGGCTGGTGAGGGGAGCACAGGGAGCGAGAGTCTGGCGACGGGTGGAGGGAGCTAGTGAGAGCAGGTACCTGACTGGTGAGGGGAGGACGGAGAGCGGGAGTCTGGCGACGGCTGGAGGGAGCTAGTGAGAGCAGGTGCCTGGCTGGTGAGGGGAGCACAGGGAGCGAGAGTCTGGCGACGGGTGGAGGGAGCTAGTGAGAGCAGGTGCCTGGTTGGTGAGGGGAGGACGGAGAGCGGGAGTATGGCGACAGCTGGAGGGAGCTAGTGAGAGCAGGTGCCTGGCTGGTGAGGGGAGGGTGGCGAGAAAGAATCTGGCGACTGCTGGAGGGAGCTAGTGAGAGCAGGTGCCTGGCTGGTGAGGGGAGCACAGGGAGCGAGAGTCTGGCGACGAGTGGAGGGAGCTAGTGAGAGCAGGTACCTGACTGGTGAGGGGAGGACGGAGAGCGGGAGTCTGGCGACGGCTGGAGGGAGCTAGTGAGAGCAGGTGCCTGGCTGGTGAGGGGAGCACAGGGAGCGAGAGTCTGGCGACGGGTGGAGGGAGCTAGTGAGAGCAGGTGCCTGGCTGGTGAGGGGAGGATGGAGAGCGAGAGTCTGGCTACGGGTGGCGGGAGCTAGTGAGAGCAGGTGCCTGGCTGGTGAGGGGAGGACGGAGAGTGAGAGTCTGGCGATGGGTGGAGGGAGCTAGTGAGAACAGGTGCCTGGCTTGGGTGAGACTAGACGAGTGGGGAGAACACACGGGTGGACTGGTAATCAACAGAGGCACTGAAAATAATGTTCAAAGTGGTCCCCATATAAGACATTTTCAGCAACACCAACCCTTTTCCTATGAGAAAATGTGGACATAAAATGGGTTAAGACACAAGAGGTCCAGGGTGCGGAGGCCTACTGGGAATTCTCCAGCGTTCCCTTTAGGGCAGTTCACCTCTGGGAGAACGGAGCGCAAGCGGGAGAGAAGTCAAGTGAAGGCTTATATTAATGCAGGTTTTCAGGGCCATTTACAAAGGGCCGAATCACACAAGTTCTAAACTTATTTGGGCACTGTTTTAAGATCTCGATGTAGAGGGATCCTAAATTATCCTTTCCTTCTTCACCTAATGTGGTGGCTGCTAATTGTGGGATCCTCCTTCATCCATCCATCCATCCATTCATACGTTCATTCAGCAGAAGAACCATGGCCTTCTACCCCATGCGATTAATATAAGGTCCTACGTTCGGTTTTATTACTAATTTGAAGTCAATTTTGCTCACTCTTTTACAGAATGTGAATAACGCTGAAAAGCTGGTATCTGATTACCCTCTACCCTGATCTACAGTCCTTTCATGCTTGTCCGGTGATACTTATTCAGGGCTAAAGAAGATTATTATAAATGTATGCAGGGCTGTGTGTTAGCCCCCCATCTGTTTCTGCCTTTATATTAATGGCCTTTCCCTTGATCTTACTAATATTCAGGCAGATTTTTTAGTCCTGGGGGGACGGGGTTTCCCAGTCTTAGCATATACTGATGATACAGTCCTGCTAGCAAGAACCCCAAGAGCATTACAGGCCCTGATTAATGCTTACACAACTTTCATGTGTGAACTGGGTCTAAAAATCAATACCAATAAATCGGCAGTGATGGCATATGTGGGCCAAAAACGGCCTACGGCTATGAAACCAATGCTTTGTGCCGGAGAAATAATACTCTGAGTTAAGGCATTTGATTATTTGGGCATTAGCCTTTCGGAAGCCATGACTGGCAGGGCACATGTGGCTAAAGCAATCCGCCAAAAGGAGCCAGCAGATTGGGGGCATTTTCCGATTTATGTGAAGGTGCAAGGGCCAGCCTTTTGAAGTAGTAACCAAGATTTATGGAGCCCAAACTTTGGCGGTCACTATGTATGGTGCCCCTATTTGGGGTTTTCAAAAGGCTGCGGAAATCCAAATCAAAGAGAATACGTTTTTTAGGCAACTGTTGGGGCTCCCGAACTCTGCAGCCTGCGCATCAATTCATAGAGAACTGGGAATGGGGTTTTGGGAGGACCAGTGGGCGTTGGCCCCGCTTTTATTTTGGGTCAGGCTGTGGGCCAATGAATATGCATCTTTGTGTCATTTTATTATCCGGACTCTGTTGGGCAGAGTGGGGTGGCAGAAAATCCCATGTCTTGCCTACATATCTAATGCCTTTGGGGAAGTTAACCTTAGTGCTCTTTTCCCGCCTACCTTACTAATAACCAAACTTGAGGGCTCTAGCCACAAAATTGTGGTACGTTAAGCTATGGCAAGGAAAAAAATACTCAAGGATTATGGTAATAAATCTGATGAATGCCATTCCAAGATCAGTAGGCCCTCTGGGATTCAACACTATTTAAGGTGGAGTCCATATAAAAAAGACATGTGGTTAATAACGAGGGCACGGTTTGACTCTCTTCTCTTGCAAGCCAATACAGCCAGGTGGAAAGGATTCCCAGATGTGGCTGGTTGCCCGGTTTGTGGCCATCAGTTGGAAGACCTGGCTCACTTACTGCTTTTTTGCACTGGTTACGCAGGTATTCGTAGGGCAACTCTGTTACCGGCCCTAAAGAAGTCTGAGATACGTCACCATAAAGCTGCTCTTGCTTTTCTTCTGAGCGCAGACGCTGTTCTTACGGCCTGGGCCTTACTTATGTTTTTAAAGAGAGCAATATATTTTAGGAAAAACTTGATGAGGCTCCAGGGAGTCGAAAGCCAATTATCAAAAGTATAACATTGGAGGAATAATTCTGTTTACAATGTTTTAAAAGTGTTGTTGTAAAAACTGGACTCTAGGGATTGGTGATCATGAAATAACTATTGTTCTTATTCTATTGTGCCCCGTTTTTAGTCTTTTTTTTCTTACTTTTCTTTTTCTAATTGTTGTTTGTTTAGGATTTTAGAATTTTTTTTTAATGAACTGTGTAATATTTGGGCTGCCTGTATACATTTTTATGTTGTTTAATGGACTTTTAAATCCAAATAAACTTGTTTGACTGACTGAAATATATGCAGATACAGATCATACTTCTTGGGATGTTTCTTGCACTTTTCTTCATTAGGTTTGGGTGCAAGGAAGGCTGCTCAGATCCTTGGACTGACTGGTCAAGGCTTTTTTCAAATAACCACTCTTAGTTTTTCATGGGCTTCAGACTGCTTAGAAGGTTTTGTACTCGTGGATTGTGGCCAGGAGGGCCGTTTGTTTTTTAGGGTAAAGCCACAGAGGCTAAGCTATGTCTTAAAGAGGCAAAGGGACTCATTTGGTGCGTATAAACCCTGCATTAAACTTTGTATGCACGTTTCTTTACACACACTGTAATTTGTCTAGAGCTGTCACACAGAGTCTGCGCCTTCTTCTAATGTGTGTCACAATCCGACAGCATCAAGGCCCAGCTCTGCCTACAGAGATGCTTTGGATCCCTATGGAATTGGCATGTTTCTTGCACGGACGTGGCAGATGGTATTTAATTGTATTTGCATGTTTAAGTGAAATCATAAAAAGAAACCCAGGACGGCCCGCATTTCTCAACATGCAAACAGATACTAAATAATCATGCTTTTCTCCTTCTATACTGGTTTCTCCAGAGACCACATCCAGCGGAATTCTATCCCTTGAAAGAAGGGCCCATGCTTTCAGCAACGTTCCATCAACCAGCAATGGAAGCATATGCTAGAATACAGTGATATATCGCACCACTCTGGCTATCTGTGGATCACACAACCATTGCATCCTTAAACGTCATCTGAGACTAGCTACTGGAGGGCTTCCCACAAAACGGTTCCACTCAATGTACTGCTCCCCGCCTTTTTAGACACTCCTAATTTCCCCATTTCATTAAAAGGTTGCACCCTTTTTTCAATAAAGCTCACAATAATAGCTCACAGTGCTTTGTGTTTTAGAGAATTTCTTCTTTTGCCCAAAAGATACTTCCTTGAAGGTTGTTTCCTGTGTGAGGTCGCATTTTAGAGATCTAAAGATGATTTCAGGGTTTTTCTACTGCAGGAGTATCTGTGACTTTAAATTGGTAAATGTTCCTCACCTTAAAAATAGTTATCTGGGAATCACTGTGGCTTGGATGCAATTCTGCACATCGTTCGTCGTGTCATGGAAATCGATCAAGAGTCAAGACCAAGCCTGATGGACAGAGCTTTGTTTTCTTAATAACCATTGGGCAGAAAGAACATATTAGTCAGAGACTTGGGCAGGATGCCAACCTAGGTTCACTCGTGCTACGGTCGACGTAAGATGGGCCTGGCTGCCTTTTCTCAAAGTTCCCTCAAAAAGATTTATAAACACTCAACATAAATATGCCCCCTCTTGGAATAGTCCGGATGGTTTCTCCTTTGCTATTTTGAACGCATCTAAACAAAGTGGTATTTGGTCTCTGTCTCTAGGGTGCACCTTTGCAGCCCCGGTCCCACTCTACCTTAGACTGAGTGATCTGCTCACCCCCGTTTCCTCCCCCGGTTGCTTGTAGTTCCCTTGATGCCTAATTGTCCCCACTCCTCCTCCCCAGTGGTTGGCTCCACAAGCTCCCCGTTTCTCTGTTATCCCACCATATGTTTCTGAAGCACTCCATTACTTCCCTAAGCTAGGCCCACAGTCCATAAATACCCTAATAATATTTTAGTTCTACAAAATGAAAGGTTCACGCTGTCAAAGTTCTCCTTCCGAGATTCACAGTATTTTGAGGCGCCTTTCTAACCCTCAGTCTCTAGGAGACTCTCTGACATGCCCCAGAATAATTTTTGGTTGATGATGGGATACGAGTGTAGAGGAGGTCCCAGACATGGCCTGCACCCCATCTCCTCATTTCGAGGTACCAGGAGCGTACTCGCCAAGGTCTGTGACGTATGAGGAGCAAATGAACCAATAAAGAGCAGCACTGGGACTCTGCCCAGTATACATCAGAAGATCCATACCTGTTGAAGCGCCCATAACCAGACAACCCTGGGCAGCACGGTACCCTATCGGACAGCGGTACCAGCCGCTGATACGAAACGAAGAGTACCTACAGACGGTCCATGAAGAGACCCAAAGAGCCCTAATGGAAGGCCAGTGGAAATGACACAAGGGCTTGAACAGACTCGTGAATGAACAAAAGCGGCTATCAAAGATAGCACGCCGGTGCGAGTAACTACGAAAATACATGTAATGGACACAGAGAAGAGACGATGTTAAAACGCGAGGAAACATTGCTACGAGACAAGATGGAAGCAACCAACCAGTTAAACGTTTGTAAATAGGCTTGGAACGCAAGAAGCTAAAGATATCAATACTGCTTGCAATGCTTAGTAGAACATTAGAGCTGCAAGCGCCAACCATATATCTACCTCAATAAGGCACATTATACAAGTGCGACTCCATTTTGTAAAAGCAGAAATGTACCCAGGCTGCCAGAGGCCTGACAGGCCAAGTTTCGTAACCCAGCCTAAGGCAAGAGAAGGAGCGGAATCGAAACTCAACAAAGAGCGGCTCATGCCTAGGAAATCGAGGTGAACCAGAGAAAGGGAGGAGAGTGTCAGCTAACAAGACTCAAAGTTCAGACCATACCAGCCTGCCCCATAAAGGTCAAGATAAGGGGGGCCCATGCAGGTGGCGAGGCTGAAACAGAATAAATGCACTAAAAGCTGGAAACTGAAGCAGATTCATGGTGAACGAACACGTGACCAGCCAGGCGCGAAGAAGTACCACCGCCTGATGTCATCCAGGTCCCGAGGATGCAATAACCTTTCCTGATAAGAGACTACAGTTTCAAGGTCATACCCTGCCAACTAAATGACACATAGCCCTAAGATACTGATTGATGGAAGGGAGGCAGGGTGAAACTTGGGACACCAGGCACATGGGTGTCCATTCTGCATGCCGCTAATTAAAATGGGGATTTATGTCTATGGGTGTAATCTGCCCAATCACAATGGACCAAGTTATCTGGAGTCCTATAGATAGTAGAACCAATAAAACGTCGTACTTGTGGTGACATCAATCACGTGTGATGTAGTGGGATGGTCGTAGACGCCCACCCGATAAGTTATCCAATCCGCATGCCCTATTATCATATACAGATATAGCACCTATACTTAAATTACCTTTCCTAACCAATTGTATTGCATGTCGAGTTTTTTTTAGAATTAGACGTCAGTGATGATGAGTTTTGCCTATAACTATTGCTGTTCAACTGAAGTTCGAGGAAATCGGAGCGAGACAAGTGATCACAATGCTGCTGATTTCCATTTATTTCTCTGTTTGATGTACTTGTCATTAAACGGACTTCCCTTTGCCAACCTACTGAGTCCTCATTATTGAGTCGTGTTGGAGTAAGTGAATCGTGCACCCCCAATCCTCACATGGTGCAGCTATCTTGTCTTACAAGTACTAGAGGGTGCGCACTGATCTATGGGCCCGTCAGTGAAACCACACTCCTCTTTACCCGACCACCTCGAATCTCCTTGCAGTTCCAGAAGACAATGCTGTGTCTTTGCCACAAGTTGCACACACTGGTGTAGTTTCTCTTCTACTTCACAGCATATTCCACAGGGCTTGTTTGTCCCAGCTTACACAGGAAAGCTTAAGATAGTTGTAGTACCTCTCTTTAATAGGGTCCCAATTCTACCTTATGCAAACCTTTTTTACTCCTCCGGTCCCAGCCCTCCATGATGGCATGCCATGAGTTTGTTCCTCCTCCCATCTTGGGCTTAACACCTTCTGATCAGAGTCTCCCAGCCACCACTTGCCTTGCACTAAGCATACCCAGTTCCTCCCTGATCATAGTAGCTACTACTTTGCTAGCCGATTGCACTCTCTGTTGGTTACCAACCACCTTGCGATGTCTACTTCTGCCCACCTCTGGGGATCCCCCTCCAGCTGCTTCTGGACATCTCCCTCCTACCACCTCCCGATTAACCCCTAGTACCAGCTTCAGAAGTCTCCCTTCTACTACGTCCTGAAGTCTTCCTCATACTACCTCTTGCTGTCCACGTCCTGATGCCATCCTTCTATCACACCGTGTACCATGTTGAGCCTGGGTTGGGGGTAGGTGGAGCACTGCTCTACTTGAGGTAGTGGGTCTTCTGGCTAGGCCCGGAAAGAGCCAGTAGCACTTTTGTCCAACATGTGGCTTGCCTTGTGCCAAATGGCAGTGGCTACATCAGGGTGGTCATGGGATCCTTCGAATGGGTCGTCATAATTGTGCACGTAGCCTGGGTGAGGGAGAATTCTCCTTTGGTAAATCCATTCTCAAGGTTCCTGAGAGAATATTAAATTCCGATTCTGATGTCTTTGTGTGAGAATGATGATGGGAATGCTGCAAGAAGGGCTTCAGTGGGGTCTTTTCTGCATACCCGGGTGCTTGATTTTCTCTCTTCCTACTGCTGGCAATGCAAGAGCATGTAATGCAGATCACTGCTGCACTAGAAAAGGCAATCCTCCTTCAGAGTAAGTGCTCCTGCATTCTTTGGATATTTAGGGTACACAAATCAGTTTTCATCCTCCGATGATGAACCCCATAACCCAGCCAAAGGGCCCACTGCTTTCGCCTGCTCACATATTGATGGTTTGGTTGTATACTAATTGACCTTTTCACAATTGACCTCGGGAGAATTGACCTAATTTAGAAGGTCAATTAGGACATATATGCGAGGGGAAAACTCCCCGCAACCCCCACCCAATAAAAAAAAAACGCAACCCCCCACCCAATCCCTTTATATTATTTATAATCCAAAAACAACCCAATACATATATAAAATAACTAAAATCATATAAAGGTCAATTGTGCAGAAGGTCAATTAGGACCACTATAATTAGGTCAATTGTGCAAAAAGTCAATTGTAAAAGGTGAATTTGGGTAATACCGATGGTTTTGTCTGGCTTTAGCAGAGATGCAGCATAGTCTGTCTGCAGTGTTCATCGATGTAGCAGCCAAGGTCTCGTTTGGGTATTCACAGAAAGGATCCAGTGTGATGTAGAAACAATTCTCCATGATGTGCTGGAGAATTATTTGGAGGGATCAGTTAATGTAGGCCACAGATACGGGGCATGTCAGCCTGTTTTACTAGATACAATCAGCCAGTGTCTCAACAAAGAAGTATAGGGAGAATTGTGCATCCATATGCGCCTGATCCTTTATGCCACTTGCATTGCTCAGTTGATGTATTCTGGCCAGTGGCATGAGGGCATGCATTCAGACCGAGAAGGCATCTGCTATATGCTGCTGCCTGATGTGAAGACAACCTGAATGATGACAATGCTTCTTCTCATTTACTGTAGTTGCTACTTACAAACGCTTGGATTACAAGAAAAATATGTATTTTACTTGCCTAATAATATGCCATTTGGGAAGGAGTACTTTGTTTTTACTACTTAAAAAACGTTTTACTGCAGCTTCCCAAAAAAGGGAATAAAATACTCTTTCCACCAATTCCTATGAGGAGCTCCTGGTCTTGGGTTGTGGGGCAATGCAAGGTTAGTTCGTCACCTTGTGTCACAAGCGGGGTAAGGCAACTATTGTCCATAGCTATGGGCGTGGGGGCACAAGCTGGCAACGTTTCACTCTTCACTATGCACTGCAATCCACACAGCTTTGAATTGCCGGCATTTATGCTGAATGTGTTCCCAGAATGGTTTCCTTCAAGCAAGTCAATTGGACTTGAGAAATATAGGCAAGTCATTGGTTGAAGTGCAGGAAAAGAAGTAGTGGAACTACGTTCCCTGCTTGAATGCGCTGCTCCCCACAAACCCCTTCACCACACCCCCTCCCACACACAATACAAACCCCCAAACACATGCACCTTCTGTTTAAGGGAACGTTCAGTACACTGCACTGAAGTGCAAGTTTTAACTGCTTCCTACACTTATTTTTAAAAGAAACCATTCCCGAATGGTTTCTTTGTTTCTTTTTAAAATAAAAGTATAGGAACAGTAAAACTTAATTTAAAAAAGTAGAGGAGCACCGCTCCCAACCACTCCCGCCCACTTAATACATATCACGTGAGTTGGATGCATCGAGTGCGCATGTGAATTACTAGTCTCACACCTTAGATCATTGTTGCATAGACATTGTTTACCTATTTAGATGTACATTTCAGCTAGCAGAATCAGGGATTGACGCGTTCCACCACCATACAACCAATCTATATTATGGACAGTTTTTCTGGTTGCAAACTCCAGAAGGTGGGGGGTGATTGTGCTTGGCGGTTTGCTAGCAGTTTAGGCATATCATCGTCATGCACAGTGTCTCTAGCTATCTTTGGGAAAGTGTGTGTCCTGATATATCATGCTTTTGGCTTTACACATTTAGTTAATATCATGAGTTTGTCTGTTTGCAGAACCCAAAGGGCATGGCCTGTAAACATGCTCCCTGTTGGGCAGCGAGCCAAGGGCACGACATGGATGGCTGCGCTCCCTCTGCAGTACCCCAACCTTCACTATCCACCACTAATTCCATTGGTTGTCAAATGTGATGCCATCAGTGATGCAGGTATTGTCACTTGTGGCATCCTCGTGTATGATAATGTGCGAGTACACGAGCAGTGCATGCTGGTGAAGGGAATCGTGGTTCCTTATGCTCCCATAATTGAAATATGCCACTAATGTGTAGGTTTTGGATTGGAACCCCAACATGTCTTCAGCTGAATGTTTTTTCTGGGGAATTTGTAAAGGTTTGCTCAGTAGATCATTATGGATATTGGAGTGATATACTTGGGCCGCAGTAGCCACAGGACATCCCCTAAGAGACTTTGGATAGGAAATGCTACTTTTGGGGAGATCCAATCCGTTTAACCCCTTCCATGATAAATCCACACCAAATGCTACAAGTAATTCAGAGGTGGATGCAAGCATTTATTTTGGAAAGTATTATACAGATTGTCAAATGGGGTCAAACCTATAAGGGTCGTACATTTTTGGTTCTTATAACGAGACCGACTTAAACTATAACTACAGAATGGTGATTTGAAGGGAGGGAGAACATGAGGGCAAAGCATAACTAGTGTAGGAGGCCCATCGGTATCTCTCTGACCTGCCTTAGTAGTGTTGGCATGGGCAGCATCTTTCCTTATGCACTGTTGGCCTCTCTATGAAGCCGTATCATACAGTGAGAACAGCACAGCGTCTTGACTTGTATAGAAGCCATCACTTTATTTGGATTTTGTTGCATTCTTCTCAAAGAAAACAAAGGGCGTGTAAAGCCTGTTATACCAGTTCCTGTAACTGTGAGTGAAGGAGTGATCGGAGCCAGGCATTGAGTCTTGGGCACTCCCCCTGCATGTCTGGAAAGATTGAAAAAAGCTTCTTCTGTCAGAGGGAGCTTGGGCAGGACTACATTCTTCTGCGGTTTTGTGAGGTGTTTGGTGTTTGTTACTAAATAGTTTTCGAGCTCTGGGTCAGAAGAGCAGTGCGTGTTCCACCTGTCTTGTGTTCTAATGACTGGAAAGGGAGGGTCAAATAGTTTAGTTAATGAGGGAAGTGCATTACTGTTTCAGGTGCTTATGGTCTTTAATCGGGATTTTTGTGTTTTTACTGTATTTTGTATTTGCTGAAAAAAGTCTGTATATCTGCACGTTTTCTTTGAAAGCTTTGTCAGAAGGCATACTCATCCAGCTGCCTAGAACATTTCAGACCCAGCTTGATCAAGGTCACGCCCCCGATGCACACCCTTTCTGAATGTTTGTGATTACTCCTACTTCTATTGACTTTAAAGGCTGTCTTCATCCCCTCCTCCCCCCCCCCTCAAGAGGGATAGACATCCAGATTTTGTGCTGTTGTAATAGCAATTCTTTGCTGTGTTGACACTAAGATTGCCAAGGTATCATATACTTTGGCGTGGTTTTGTGCTCTAGCACTTTGGGCAACAGACCCGCGCGTTCAGTGCATAGTTGGATCAGAACCCTGCTTGGAATGCACCTTGTCCTCAAATCGCCGTCCCGATCAGTGTGATGATGGGATCTCTGCATATTAATGTTGTGTGGTGTTCTCAACTTTTATTTGTTGCATTCTTGCAGACTCACGCATTCTATGGCCTCTGCCACGTATGCTACTTGCATTTCATTAAGGTCACTATGCAATCGGTAAAGGTAAATTCTTCCTTGGAGGATGCGTAATATCTAGTTCATCTACTCCCAGCCCACAGTATGTAATATCGGGAGCACATGAGAGGGAGTCCTTCGCATGGTGTTTTTTGCTTTTTCTCCAGTTATTTTTTTTTAGCAGGACCCAAACACATCGGCAAGAGATGAGAGCAACATCTCCAACATAGGGCCGTGCCCTGCACCCCACAGGCCCTGAGGGAGGTAGGAGTTATGTGTGTACAACAATTTGGTCTATGGCATAAATTCCAGAGTCTCAGAGGCGGCCACCCTACTCCCCGATTGCCGTACCTCCACTCATTTGCCATCAGAATGCTAGTCCAGCGTTTTTCTGAACTTCTGGCAGTTAGATTCCCTGAGCTAATTAATTATAGGGTATTCTAAGTGAGTTTCTGCCGTTAGCACCTCCAGTGGTGATAGTATTGTGATATTATTTTGTATTTAATTAATGCAAGGACATTTTATTTGAGTGTGAATGAAATCTGGCTGTAAGACCCCCTTTCTCTCCATGTGTGAAAAACCTTACGTGGGATGGAAGTCCGGGTTACCCTTAATGGGAGTGGCAGGCGAGCCACCCACCTCTGCTATCATCATGACAGGGAATCCCTAGTCATTTTCCTAAGTGCCATAAGCATGAGGCTGATAATGGAGTTGCTTCGGTGGAAGAAAATGTAGCTGGACATAAAGGAGATATCCTTGAGCCAGGCTGCGTTGCGGCCACCTTTATTCCATCAATTTAGGAAAACTTTTCAACTCTGCTTCCTCCACCTTATGTTGGATACCTCTGCCTACTCTTTCTCTGGGGTCCCTGGGAGTGTCTTTCTTGACATCAGCCCCCCCCCCCATCAGTGCCACAAAAGATTTCCCACTTCACTCCCTTCCCTAGAATTGTCCATCTTTCTTGGGGTCTGGTGGGGCATCTGTTTAACTCAATGGAGTGAGTGGTAAGGTGCGTACAGTAATAGGTGTATCACTACCAAATATAGATAGGAATAAGAAGTTGGGGGGGCTTGTTGATAAGTGTATGGTGTGAACTTTACACATTCACGCTATTGATTGCATTGTTTTCTTCCTTTTAAAGTCTGGGCGAGAATCATGCAACATTCCTACTGCCTTTTTGTCCAAGACCCTAGCCGCTGTGTTAAATATATCTGACCAAGAATGTGCTCTCGGGAGGAAAGTCACCCTAAAATAGGAGATCTTATACTCATCCTTTGCCTGATTGTGATGTCTATCACCACCCGAATATCGCCCTCCAGTGCTTGGAGCGCTCTGGCATCCAAACACAGCACCCTGTGGTTGATAAGGTGGGCCTGGCCACCTCTGCTACTTTTAGGGGGTCAGGCATACCCCAGGGCCTTTTCTCTTTTGATGTCATGATCCAGCACCGCTGCAGACTGCATTCGGCGAAACACGCCTGGTCGCTACGGTGACGATGGAAGTTCCCGGCTTCAGTTAAACCTACGGCCGTACGTGCCTCAACTAAGATGGCAGCCGTAACATGTTCGGTGCGCATGTTGCTTGCCCCAACCAAGATGGCACTGCACATTCATACGCCTCTCATTCCGGTATCGAGGTGGATATATGGTACTCTCATGTGCACCTTAGATTTGAAACTCTCTAGGGACTATGTTTTTATTTTTTGTATTTGTTTACTATACACAAAGTACATTTACACAAATCATATATGCATATATATGTAATATATATCATTGTGACTCAGAGGTAGCGCCTGCTGTTAAGATGGATTTCTAAACCCTGACCTGGTGGGCAGAGGTTTATGAGGCCACCATAGTTTAATGGAACAGGGGAACCCTCTGGACAAACCGGACCATTCTACGCTAGCATGGCAGGCGGTCAAGACGAAGTCTCAGGAGGGGTAAGGGTGATCGGAAGCCCACAATGAGCACACACTCCACAAATTACTCTTAGACAGATGTATATCAAAAATACATTTATTATAGGCCTGTATAACAAAACAAGATTAAACCACAATAATACTAAAACAGTTACCACACATGCCGTTTCACTATGTAACAGATACACAAAATGTGTTTAGCCTAATGCTGATGAAAGGGGAGAAAATAACCACAACCTCTAGCAGAGAGGGGTAATCAACATAGATTTCGCATTAGGCAAATCTTCGAATTTAATCCCTATTTTATGCAGTCCAGCCCTAAGAAGTGAGGAGCCTTATGCTCAAAGTTCAGCAGTGCATCAACAGCGTGTGGTCGTGCATAAAGCAAAAAAGCGGGTTCTCTTCTGGGAGCTGTAGCTGTTCAGAAAGGTGGTTGAGGCGATGGAGAATAAAGCCCTACTCCTTGAGGAGGGTCTACCCTTGCAGATAGTGATTTTCGGAGTTCGGGAATAGCTGCGGAGGGCAGGCTAGCCCAGCCAAGGGCAGTATCCTTTGAGGGATTCTCGTGCATAAAAACAGATGGATGGGCCAGGGGCCACCGGTAAGTGATGGAAGTACTCACCAACCCTCAACACAGTCTGGACCAAACTTTGCCATTCTAGTCCACTTCGCTAGTAGGTTTCACCCATGCAGTTACATTTCAGGACGCTCTGGTTCTCAGCGGCTGCAGGACGGGATGATTGTCTGTGGCTGGACAGTAGCCTTTTCTCAGCTCTCAAAGAAAGGAGGAGGATAGTTACGGTCCAGCACATCTCAGGACATGGCGGGGCAGGTCTGCAGGCACTTATAGCAACAGTCACCACATCGGGGTGAAACGGAGATTGCAAATGCCCATGGTGTGGCACACTCTCATAATTCTTGACCCAGAGGCACTAGGACAACTAGCTTTGGCGGCAGAGAGCCCAGGACCACAAGTAAGTGATGTCAAGCCTCGAGTCTCAACTCGGGATGGCGACACTCCTGTGAGATACCCCAGGTTTGAGTTGGTCACTTCACTGGATGGCCCAGGAACACTTCCGAAGAGGCTCTTTGCCAGGGTAAGCAGGAGGTGCCGAATGTAGTTGGTCCCATTACTCCAAGGGGTTGAAGCGCTCTTGCAGGCCTTCTTGGTACGATGCAAAAGCAGGGATCTGACGGCACAACAGCGGGGTCAGGGTGCCAAACCTTCCAGCATGTTCTCCGGTGCTTCCACTAATCTGCTCTTTCCTTCAGGATAACTTGGCTTCTGCTGTAGTTCCGTGTGACATTCAGGTGATCGACCTGGAATGGATGCAGAGCCCCTTCTCTTATCCAAGATTTGTTTCTTGCCCAAATCTCAATGACCAATGGAAGATCTGCTCTCTTGCATGTGCCCCAGGCGTGGGCCAATCATGGCCCGCGGTGGTTCCAGTCATTCAGCCCTACCAGGCATACTGGCACCAGCAGTGTGGATTGGGACCAGACAGTCTCAACCCTCTTCCTGGGCACTAGCACAAGTGACATGCAGGAGCCCGTGAAAGATGTGGCTTTCATGGGAGGCTGCATACCCAAATAAGGAATACCCGGGTCTACTGACCCGAGGGAAGGCAAAGGGGCACAATGGCCATAGAACAGAGCACAAGACTTTTTGGCACAGCCATTTTCAGGCCTGGCCACAGTCTTGGGCCAAACGCAGTATGGTCCATAGAAACAAAGTAAAAATACTTTAAAAGTAAAAGGGCCATAAAACAAAAGTACCCCATATGCGCGGTACTGTAAGGTACTTGGCACATAGATAAAAAATTACCAAGAAATGGCAACGTAGACAAAGACTAAGGGATACATAGTTTCCCAGTACTGACAACCTGAAGGACGTGTCAGTTTCCCCATAACAAATGAGTGAAAGCCCAGAGTGCAGCTGAAGGCTCTGCTCCACTGGAAAAGTCAGATTAGGTAAGCCAAACAAAAGCAAAAAGTTAGGGGGGGTTCACAAATGAAGGGAAATTGCACCTAAGGAAAATCTTTCCCAACACCTGCCTACTGGGTGATGCCTGATATCAAGGATCTGCTTTCAGGTCCTGCTCACTAAATTCTCATTTCTGTCCCTGTGTCCGGGTTGCCACAATCCCCTCACATGCACACATACATTTCTTCATTGCACATCATTTCTTTCTTATTCACTAATTGCTAGTGAGTAATGAAGACGGTAAAATAAATGGTGGAAACGTTTTCAATTTGTGTTGTTGAGGATAGCCCTACTCCTTAACATAAGGATTAATGTTAGCTGCTACCCACATCTCTTGTGTACTGGGTCACAACAGATGGCATCTTTTTTCAAAATGTTTAAAGCATTTAAATAGGCCTGCAAGAAAAATGACAAACGCCAGAAAACTGAACACTTAGAGCAAACACAAGATAAAAATAACTTTTATACACCACATGAGAACTCGGTCTATCATATAAAAATATTGTTTTAATCTATGAAATCTACACCACAAAAGCATCAACATCATCCACTCTCTGAAGGGAACGATGATGCTTCACTGCTTGCGCAGTGAGTTGACTTTTGCTACTGGGACTTAGCGGTCACACACCCTGCCCCACGTCACGTGGCATATCTACCTACGATTAAGAGACACAGGCTACAAAGAATGTGTGAATAAGCAAAGAGATCCTTGGGAACAAAGAGCCTCATTACGAGATTGTTGGTAATCTCGGTTTGCTGTTTCCACCGCCCGATATACCGGTATTACCACAATATTACAGGCCGCTGAGTAACTGGAAGTTCCTATTCCCTATGGGACTCCATGGGATGCGAACCACTGAATCACGAGCACGGTTGTTCATGGTGCCAGGGCTTCAGTGAATTATCTGCTGGTAGGGGCTTGAACCAGATCAGAGCTGTGCAGGAGCTTCCTTTTTGGAGGCTATTTGAAGATATTGTGCGACCAGGCAGTAGTGGTTCATTGATTGGGCGCTTTGGGTCTTCACCCAGGAGCTGCCCTTTTCATGGCTGCAGACTCACATTCTGCGCATTACGATCCCTGAAGGTCAGTTTCTTCCAGGATTTAATCACGTTCTGCCTGCGCGGCGGAATCCTTCTGCTAGCTGCTGTGTGTGAGGAATTCGACCCCCTTATATCCGGTTTGCTAATTATAAGGTTTGAATCTTTTGAAGGGGCTCCTGTGAGATTTGGACCCAATCATCTAATTTGTTCTGTAAACATTGGCACAAAGATGACATATACGTGAAATACCAGCTTTTAAAGGGCAGCTACTGGGAACCTTTTTCAATCACGCTCTATTCAGTGAAGACTGAAGGCAATTCTACCCTTTTAAATGTGAGAGCTAATGGGTTCTGCGATCTACTATTTATCGTCCTACCTAAACATTCATTGTGCCATTGTGTCACTGGGCGGAATGTGAGACAACATACCTTCATACACACGTTGACAAAGACAATAGTCCTTCATGCGTGCCCAGCTGGTGAATGTATATGCAGTGAGCACGGAGATGGGCTGTGGCGCCGAATTGCTTTGGGAGATGAGTAGGAAGATGTGTGTAGCAGGGAATGGTGTCTGCACGCTGGGCTGGAGACACGGGCAGAATGGCAAGGCAATGACATACACACTTTTCCTAGCTACTCACTTTTGGCCACCTCTTGCCTGTCTAAGTTATCTTGTGATGATGTCCGAGAGCCGCCCAGCCGGGACTGTGCCTTGGACTGCATGGAGGGTAGGTGCAGGAAAGTGGGCAAGTAGAATGGCTAGGACACGGGGTTAGGTGCAAGAAAGAGGTACCCGTTTCCCTAAATACAAATAAATACGATATGAGCACAATATGTATACACAGGATATCAACACAAGAAACGTACATACTACTTCGATCAAATGTACTGCTTCTTTTGGGATGGACTAAAGAACATACATAGAAAATACCTCAAGCTCTTTGCACCATACGGATTTTGCACAAAGCGTCTTCAGTTGGTTTGCTTTTTTTTCTAAAACCGGAATAACACGTTTTTACAATAGTCTTTAATTAAGCCTAGTTAATCTAAGTCTACAAAATATATTAAAATATATAATCACGGCACCGTTGATGTTTACCAACAAGAAAGATCGGCTAAGCCTAGCGATGGCTACATCCATGCCCCTTTCACCACCTATAGTTAATAGTGGTGCAAGGCCAAAGCCAGGGACAAATAAACATCTAACGTGATTGATTTGCCCCCGATGAGTCCTTCCCAACTCAATCCACCACCTATTTTTTACAGAGGAAGAAGCCTCAATGTATGAAGCCATGAGTTCTAAGTCAAGTGACCAATGCGAAGGGCCTGTCCGGGGGAGCAAATAAAGCTTCGTGGCAGCATCCATGAGGAATAAAAAGGTTAAACTGGCCACATATGCAATACATCCACACGCCTGAGAAAAGTTGGAGCAGCATGGTTGAGTGAAAGGGGAGGATCCCTAGTAGTGACCTCGAGGGCGGCTGGGAGCAGGAAGTCCCTTGTGCTCCCCCTTTGGTCTCTCTTATTAGTCAGCAGCTTATAGAAAAGCAAGGTAAGAGGGATGGTGAGCTGTCTGCTTGTGATCATGATTTGGTGGAGACATCTTTAAGACCTGATGGCCCTCAATCGAAGAGGTGGAGGACATTTAAAAACAGAAAAAAGGGGAAACTGAACGGAGCAAAGCCTTTGAGGAGGTTTATTCATACAGTAAGCCCTGTGAGGAGGGAACAACCCTCCCTCCCTTCCAAGAAATCAGACTGGAAAGCAAAGGGGGCAGGGCAACAAAAGAAAGGTGCTTTTGAGTCGCCCTGATGAAGATGGGAGTAGCAATGTGTTGTCTGAGGAGATGATTTCTATATTAATTGTGGGTGACTTGACTTTTTAGGAGCTTTTACAGGAGCAGGCCCCGGTCACTTGCATTCCTGCCAAAATTGTTAATGTTGAAATAGCGGGAAACACATGTGGGCTTATGATTTTAAGGTTGGGTGTTGGAGTGGTATTCAGCCTGGGGATATATTTAAGACTGATGATGGGAACCTGCCCCCTTGCAAAATAAAGTCCCCATGCTGGATGTGGAGTGTCAAACGCTTGCTCCCTCGTCGAATCTGGGCATGTTGCAAGCAAAACCCTTGTCTCTGGCTGTGTTACCTCAGGAACAGTGTGTCCATCATGAACCCGGGGAGGGTGCTGGACAAGGGGGAAGGCGAGGGTCTACCAAATTGCTTTTAGAATATATTTTTGAAACTCGGGGGCTGGTTATCCTAAATGGGTCAAGGGTGTCAGCCTTTTTCATGAGATCCCCAGCCTCCGGTTGATTACGTCTAAATACATCGAATCAGTGGAATTTATCGACCCGAATAGGAATGATTGTCTCACGCTGGCCATCTCATTGTGGATAGTATATGATGTACTATTAAGGGAGGTTAACTGCCTGGGACAATTGGGTGTGAATTTTCCCCCTTTGTCTCTGGGGAAATGCAAACAAATGTGGGATGCAGCAGTGTGAGATCGGAGAGGAAGGAAGGAGTCAATAAAGGGAGAAAAGGGTGGGGGAGAGGGCCAACCCAATGTGTAGGTGTAAAGGATGGGGATTGGGTGCCTGCTCATGAAGTTAACATACATGTGAATGAATGTAGCTGCCTGGCGATAACGTTAAAATAATCAGTTCACAGCTAAAAGAGCTCAAACAATATCATTAATGTAAGGAAAGGTGTTAAGCCTATCTCATGGAATGTCCAAGGCTTTAATGAACTTATACAAATGCTGCAATAAATACAATTTTATATTTCCTGCGGCAGTATCCTGGAGGGTCTGAGTAATGGGGAGCGATGCACAGAGACCTCACTCTCTACTCCTACTACAGGAAGTTTGGCTGGTCTCCTGTCCACATTTTGATGGATATTAGATAGAATTGCAACAGTCAACGAAAGGAAACAGCAGACGTCCTTCAAGTGGACTTATTGTGGCTATGCGGAATGACTCTGAGTTCACTATTATTAAACAAATGGATATAGCAAGTGGTATGTTAGTGGCCATCTTGAGGAGTACCTGCAAGGGGCTGGTAGGTTATTTCCTTGCCAAAATATCGTTAACATTTTGACAGTGATCTTGAAGTTGCATTGGGGCACTTGGCTGTGTTATTTGAAGATTTGTACACAACCTATCCGGGAGGGCAGATTATTGTCACTGGACATTTGGATTCCTATTGTGGAGTCGCCCAAAGGTCCAATGGTGTAGCCAGAGGGGTAAGTCGGTCACAAGGAGATTTAAGCAAAGTCAAACAGTGTTTCATGTAGTTCCTATAGGACTACATGAAACACTGAGACAATGGAGGATTGGGGCTTGCATATGCTTGATGATAAACTAATTGGGGAATTTGATAGTCACCCGACTTGGCATGGGGTTCTTCTTCCTCAGTTCTATTGTATTGTATTGTTTGTTTATTTATAGAGCACACGGGGCCGTTAGGCAACTGGGCACTTGCAAGAAATAAATACCTAGGTTACAGGTACATAAATATCTTACATTTCTTATGTTACAGAATCATATATCTTACATTTCTTATGTTACAGTACAGTGTTTGCAGTTTCAAATATTTTACATTAATATACAGAGTATCAGATACAGTTGAACTTATGTTTGATGGGGGGCTTAGCAGTCATTGGTGTGAAGCCACAGTTTGACGTTGAATTTGAACACATGAAAGGAAGGAGTGGCTCTTGGTGAGTCTGGGATGGAGTCCAAAGATGGGCTGCTAGTACTGGGAAGCTGGAACTTCCAGTTCTTTTCAGGTTGTAGTTGGGGATTTTGATACTATTTGATTGGGCTTTTCTGATAGGTCGTTCAGAGGTATGCTTTGAATTTCTCTGTGAGGTATGCAGGTGCTTTATTATTAAGACAGTTGTGTGTAATGTTCAGAGTTTTAAGTTTGATACGGTCATTGATGGCCAGCCAGTTGACAGCTCTTCTTTTGTTAAAACTGATATAATATTGTTTCGTCCTCATTGTATATGTTGGCCTATGCCCAGTCGCTCTGCAAGGAAATCCTCATCGCAAGGTCATAACCTTAATTTAATCGAGCCTCCATTTTAGGTTAAAGCCGCCATTTTGGTTTATCGTGCAAAGTCACCCTGTGGCCTAAAATGGCCGACCTGCGTTCTCTTGTTCTTACTTAACCTCTTCAACCTCTGTAGGCGAGTTAATGTCCAACCTGCCTGCAGGCTACATGTTAGGGTCATGTAGACCTTGTCCTTTGTTGACCTCGGGATCAGGGGATTACTTGAATCGGCGATGTTAACCTACAAGTATACAAGAACAATGACGCTGTTTAAACATTTCATACGAAACATCTGTTTGACCTGCATTAAAGCAAATGTGTAAAGAGTGTAAAGTTAAACCCAGAGAATAATAGTGTTTGTTAGTAAATGTATTAAGAAATAAACCGCATGCACGAGATATGTAAATTAGGAGTGAACCTGGCGCGACCCTAGCCCAGTACATGATTAACTTGTAGGAGGCTGGACATCGTTATGATGAAATTGTATAAATACGCTGATGTCCAGCTAGCAATTCCTGTTCACTGCTCACATTGAACCTGCCGGTGGTCTCTGTGATGTACTGACGGCCAAATAGCTATTTGTATACTTTGTTTTGTAAACTGTACAGTATTGCAATAAAGATTCTGGGAATCTTTACAAGCCCGTGTTGGTGTATTTCTCTTTGCATGGTGTAAAAGCCTTAATATTGTATTTTATGATTCCACACTTTGGTCAGATATGTGTTGCCCTTTAGGAATGCCTAATGCTGTTCTGAGGGCGTTGTTTTCCAGAGGTTTGGAGTTTGTTGGTGTTGGGTTTGCTAGTGCCTAGGTTAAGTGCATTGCAATAGTCTAGTTTGGATAGGATTTGGGCTCGCGCTATGGTGGTACAGCTGTCTGTGGACTTCATGGCTTGCAGGCATGAAGAAGTTTGCAAGTGTAACTGGTTGCTGACGCTGTAGCATTTACTTGTTTGTCAAGGGTGAGAGCTGAGTCTAAGTAGAATCCTAGGGTTTTAACTTCCTTGGCTACCTTGATTTTGATACCATCAATAGTGATGGATTTGTACAAATGGGATAATTTGTTTAGTTTACTGGTGGATCCGATGATTAAAAGCTCGGTCTTGTCGTCATTAAGACATAGGCCATGTGTTGCCATCCAGGTTTGGATGATTTGATCAATTTTATTCATGTGGCTGGTGTCATTGTCATAGTCTCCTTGGATTGGGATAAGAATCTGGGTGTCATCAGCGTAGTTGGTATATGAGACCCCTAGTTTGTCCAGGATATCGAAGAGTGGCTTTGTAAAATATTGTACAAATTGGGGGAGGCACATGACCCTTGAGGGACTCCACAGGTGATGGGGACTAGATCCGCTGCCGATGTAGGCGAGAAGACTCTTATGGTTCTATAATCCAAGAATGAGTTTATCCACGCCATGGCTTTTGTGGAGAAATTGGCAGCCGTTTTGAGGTGGTTGCAGAGTACCTGTTTATATGTTTGTAACTAAGACACTTTTAGAGATTTGTCTAGATTTCCACATAAAAGAATCTGGAGTTGGTGATCATATGTTTGTAGCTACCTTTTCCACTGAGAATAAGAGTAGGAGAGTAGGAGAAGGTGTGGCCCGGGGATGCTTGTGGTACATTGTAGCCAGATTAGGTTGAAATGGAGTAATAGAAACACTGCTCTTTTTAATAATATGATGTTCACTTTTATTAATACTACTTTACAACAGAAAATGCATCTATACTCTGTGAAGGATATCAACAGCTCTAGTCAACAATCTTGCCATCAACCCAGCAAATTCATAGCGTTCCTGCGAGAAGTCGCCATCGGCATAGGTTTGGAATAGAAAAAGAAAAGTAGGAAAGTGATATGAGAAATAAAACGCAGTGAACAAGATATTAGGTGTATGGTTGATCTAATTATAAAAGAAAAGCAAATGCTTAGACATTGGTCAAAAGCCTATTGCCATCAATTTATGCAACAGGGTGGTGAGGCAATGCTTGCAATTATAGCAGGGAACTATGAAGCCAATTTCTGGTCAACTATTAATGCCATAGAAATGAGGCAATAGGTGTTGCATGCAACCCCCATTTTAGAGCAGGTTTGGGTGCAATATTTTTTGGGTCTGTATGGTCAGGAAGGAGCAGTATTGGCTCAAATAACACGTGTGGCTGAGTCTGACTGGCATTTAGAATTTATTGTATATAAGATTGAGAAGTCATCATGTGGGCCTGTGGTTTGAGAACCAGCGGTCCCAATCAACTGTCAAATGTTATTTTCACACAAGCTCCTAAAATCTGGGCGAGCATTTTATATATGATGCTTACTGATATTATTACGAAACGGAAGACGCTGACGTCTTGGAAGAATGCGCATGTTATACCCATCTTTAAAAAAGGAAATAACCTGCTGCCGAATAATTACCACCCCCTAACACTTATCGATGCAGAAAGTACAATTCCTTCAGCATTGGTTTTGGAAAAAGTGGAGGAATGGCACAGGGAAAAGGGATTTTAAATACATTTCACCCCCGTTTTCAACGTTCTATGGGAACCCGCTGCAGTGGGTTTTTAATGAATTGTGTTCAGAAGCTAGCATGGGGTAAAAATGCAATGCCTATTTACCCATTGTCCCAGGATCTCTCCAGTGCCTTCGACTTGGTAGATAGGAATCTGCTGTGGAGTAAGTTATATAAGTGGGGGCTGCCTTGCGATTTGATACGAATCTTGATGTATTTGCATGATGGTACCTCCATGCAGGTGAGGCTAAACCATAAAGGTGCAATGTCAAGGCCTATAGCAGCAAGTTCTGGCCTACGGCTAGGGTGCGTTTTGGAACCCTGGCTTTTTAATGTATGTCACTGACATTGGAGAGGTTTTGGAGAAGATAGCTTTTTTCACTCCCAGGATGGGGCCGATCAAATTATCATGGTTCGCATACATTGATGATTTTATTATTTTAGATAAAAACACCTTATAGGTTTACAGCATATGAGAGCGGCTTTTGAGCGTTTATATGGGAGTTAAATTGAAAACAAATCCATCAAATTGTAATTGGTTCTTTATAACGTGCTTAATACCCAGAGGTTTGTAAGCGCGGACCTGGGGATCGAACCGGAGTTGCACCGTGTCGGCTTGCTTCCAAGGCAAGTGTGATAGCCCCTGACTAGTAAAGTGATTTATGTTTTACATTAAGTTGAAGAAAAGGACATTTGGTTTATCAGTGTCGTGGCACTGGAATTCACGGATAGTATTGTGTATTTAGGTCTCACAATCCTGGCTTACCCATGCAAGTTTTATCATTGAGAACGTTTAGCCAAGAAAATTATTCTCCTAGCTGCTCAGATGAAGACCATAAATAATACGTTTGGAAAGTTTCCTTGTCACCAGTTTTAACAAGTTATAGTGGGAACATTGTTCCTGAACTGCTATATGGGCTAGAAGTCCTGCCCAATTGATTGTAGGGTGAATTGGATCATGATGAAGCTATGATTTGGAGAAGGGTGCCTTTTTTCCTCCTGCAGTGTGTACCGCTAGTGGTTATACGCCCTGAGTTGGGACTTTAATCCCTTCAGAGCAGAATATTTTGGAAACTACCTCTATACCAGAAACGTTTGTGCTCCCCACTTAGTACTATGTATGTGTATAGTAGATAGGTGGAGAAGCCTCCATATTGACTGGTTTTTCTATGAGAGATTTTGTTGAGCCATTGTTCTAAACAGCTTCTTGTTTTAGATATGACCAAGGATTCTCTGGTTCTAAATCCCTGTAAAGTAAACTTGACAGCGTTATTAAGGGATTGGTTAGCCACGGGTGATGCAGTGGGGGGAGGGGGGTTCCTCCTGCGTAATACTTTTAATTCAATTTCGTTTAAATAACAAATGAAATTGCGTGCATCCGTAAAGGTATAATTGTATATTTATAACACTCTTAATACTAGAGATTGGTTTCTAAGCGCGGCTCAGGGTTCGAACCTGTGTTGCGCCGCGTTGTCTTGCTTCCAAGGCAAACGTGTTGCCCCCTGAGCTATCCCCCTCACCAAGGTGATAGCAGTGGACGGGAGGGAAGATTTGAAACATTTATTGCCAACTTGTCCAGCCGTAATGTTGCAGCATATTTGAATTCTTGGAAAATATGTGCATAATGTGGCTTGTGTTGAGGTAGATGACCTCTGGCTGACATTGTTGGGGGGAGTGTAGCTTTAATACTTGCCATGGTCAGGTTTTTAAAGTTGTTTCAATTATGTTAACGTAGGTTTAACAAATAATACGTTTTAAAACTTGTGTTTTACTATATTAATGTGATGAATTGTTTGTATTGGTATTGGTTTTTAAGTTTTAATACTGTTTTATGCCGATTCGTTTTTTTTAATCAGCTGTGTAAAATGGTAAAGGTTTGTTTTAAACCCGATACAATAAAACAAAATAAAAAATACATAAAGGGCACACATTAAAAACAAAGGAAATTATTTAGAGGTTGAAGCCGATACATGAATTTCCGGCTGAGGGGGCTCCCTGCACTGGCGTCACAATATCAAAATGTCGGCTTTGTTGTAGGAGTGTGCCAGGAAGGACTGGTTCCTGAAAGCAAGATTTCTCCGAACCAATTAAGGGAAACCTGAAGTCTGTCGTATCCCAAATTTAAATGGTGAAAGTGAAACAACGTCCTGCCAGTTATTACATAAAAACACCTGACCGGCTTCCTGACAATGTGGTTCCCCCGTAGTGCTTACTGGGGGCAATATATTTGGCTAAAAACAATTGGACGGCTGGCATATTATTATTTTTTATAACACAATACTTCACAGTATACTAAATTGGACCTAATCTTAGATATCCGTTTCTGTTCAAACACTTAAGAACATAGGCAGATGGCAACCTATTGCTGGTTCAAATTAGTTTAAAACTATCCCTAAAGTGGTTTGGATAATGACTGTATTAGTTGATATTGATGCAGAGAATATCGGAGCTATTCAATCTGAAGTAACTTGGTTCCCGTTAGAACTAATGCTACTTCAACTATGTGATGGTAAAGCCAAAAGCTTTATGAATACAAGGTTCAGGTTTTAGCGCAATGTTCTCCATGTAGCGAGCAAACGCGATTAAAGCATGTGGCTTGGTAGGCAGTGTGTTGCCACCATTGACAGTCACTTCTTCAGTTATGTTGGGCTATGGTTAGACCTTTTTTATTAGAGTTCATGTGTTGCCCTCTATGTACGGTAGCAAACCTGATGAATGCAAATAGACTGATAGATAGCCAGGGCCAGCTCACTGGGCTACCAAGACTTACCATGGGTTTCCATTTTTCTTAAGATGTTTCCTTACTCTATGGCTGTCTAGCCGGGGCTGCTTATTGTCCCAGATCTATTACAAGATGACTTCTAGCAGTGGTGCAGCTCAGGCTGCACAGGATTTACAGGAACCTGGAGGAGTGGCTGCGGAGATACCAGCATCCGACTTGGGGGCTAAAAGGAAGTCGTTCATGCTCTGGGTTGAAAGCAGTAACGGGGTTGTCATGAATGGTGACCATTCCTGAAGAATGAGTGCAGATCAATACAGGTGATGACCGAGCCCAGGGCAGTGCTTGCAGAGTGGCCTGTGTAAAGATCTGCAGGATATAGTCTGGGCCCCACAACTGAGTCCAGAACATCCCGGGGCAAAGATCATTGAAGGGTGGGGGTGCCCAAATGAGCGGGCTAGCTTTGGTGAAGGAAGCAGTGCTCCTGCATATAGCTCTGCGGTTTTTGCCCCGGTCTGGCAAGCTACCAAGCTCACTCCCAGTCCAGAGCTAGACCATCTCCACCTCCCACAGTCCAGGTGCAAAAGAAGAGCATTAGACAACCTTCTGGCATTGCGATGGATAGAGCCCAATGGAAGAAGGGCTACAGATCAGAGTTCCCTTGTCGTTCTCATCATTTTATCGAAATAAGTACACAAAACAACAATGTGTTTTTAAGGCCAAACCGTGGCCCTCGATTTTGATTTCAAACATAACTTGACTTAAACACGTCCAAGCCTCTCACCTTCCTATATACTCCTCCTTAATACACCTAGTCCTGGCATCAACCCTCTTTTAGGGTTGTGCTCCACCGGCACAACCCAGTGTCAACAGATTTGCAAAGGGGGACTTCCTTGGAGGGAATCCAGAGCAGTCCTACTTTTTCCACTTGTAGAGAAGGAGTCAAGTACCCCCACCTCAACCACGTCACCCATATTGTCTATATGTTGGGAGCCAGAGTGTGAGACACGTGCAGTACCAGTAAGAATACTGATACCAGAGAATCCTAGAAGCAAGGTTCCCATTGAGAAAACCATATCTGCATATGAGAAAATATGATGGCCATTTGAATGAAATCCCCGAAGAAGAAAAGCAAATGGGTGGCCAAGATGAATGGTGACGTCATATAGAGTCGAGCTGACGTCCATAGCAGAGATGCAGGGACAAGAGAATGGAGAAATTCTATAAGGCATCAAGAAAGTATCAAGGATAAGTGACATCTTGGGATCAAGATGAAGAAACCTATGCCACAGAATGAATGAAGATATCAAGTCAGTTTAGGAAGTGTATAGATGCAAAGAAGTGCAAGTAGACAAAGCATTTTTGAGGCTAGCTTTGTAGTGAATAGATTGCGGCATGCACCAACATATACGCATAGATGATTAAAGGATGGATGTTTCCACTATGTGTTATAGCACAGCAGGACTAAAAAAGAAAGGCCTTTTTTTCCAGCGTGTCGCAGTAAGAAAACAAATACATTTATAAAGTGAATCTCAAAGTCAAGGTTGGATGAGCCATGAAGCCAAGCCAAGAAGCCAAGGTCTTATCAGGCTGGGGTGAGCTGACATTGGATACAAAATCGTGTGAAAGAACAAACCCCTGTCCAGAAGGCATGAGCCAAACAAGGAAGACGTCAGAGGCTTATTAGAAAATAGTATTTTTAATACACGCAAAGCTCAAAATCATGATCTTCAATCACGTAGAAGGATGAAGTTGGACGAACAGGACTATCACACCTATGCATGAGGGCAGAGCATGCCTTCACTCCCCTGAATTCGCCAGAGCGAAGAACACTCCCAAGGACAAGTTCAAAGTCTTAATTGCCAGCAAACCACTGAGATGATGATAGAAGGATATGCTAATTGGTGGGAAGCTCTGTTCAAGACGAGCTCACCAGCACCTGGAGGTACAGTCTGCATGCTGCTAGATGTAGGTGGAAAAGTACTGACGAAGGTTAGAGTGCCAACAAATTGTAGGGGACCATGTAATAATGAAGGGTCCTATAATTTGTGTAGCCGATGGGACTTTGTGTATTTAGTGATGTTCATAGTGGCCATTTTGAAGGGAGGGCTTAGTTGCCCCACCTGACGTTAAGAAACCAATTACTTTCACTCACTGTCCAATACTAGTATAGAACGTACACTTAGATATTCCCTTAGAACTAATAACTTTGTTCAATAGGTTTTTGTAGTTTGCCACGTAGGATGATGCTAGTAATACGTAGGTTAACGTAACGTCATCAATGACAATTTTATTGTTATAAAAGACTGCTTTCTTTGTAATGCATTGAGAGAATTTGCGCTGAGACGTCAGTTGATGTCCGTTGTACTCCCTGTTTTAGATAATTGATCTTAAAATAGTTTTTTGCCAACTACCTGAGTCGTTTTGATTATTGATGTATGAATAAAGTCTGCATCCCCATCCATCTCAGGGGTATTGATACTCATTTTAAAGGGCTGGAGATCACCTAGTTCACACTCTTTTTTCCAACCATTTTACTAGTGGGACTTGAAGATAGCCCCTAGGGTGACTTCTCTCCCCAGATGACCTATAGCAGGTCACCTTACACTCCTCACACAAGGTTACCCAATAAAGACCATCCAGAACCTTAGGCCCTCTATGACCTCTATACATCAAATGTAAGCACAACTATAAATACATGTATACTATGTACAAGCAAATGCTCATGTACATGAGTGCTGCAGACAACCAAGCCACCACTCTAAACTGTACTCATGGTATTTTGTGGAGAGCTTAAGCAGCCCAGTGCACAGTACCTTATTTGTATTCTTCTGGGCCAGAGCCCATCACTTTCGCCCCCCTTGCTCCACTGCTGTTGGCATATGTCACCTCCATGGCAGACCACACGCTCTCGTCCAAGGGCTGGGCCTGCCTACTCATTGATGCTCCCGGTGGACAGACCCCCCCCCCCAGTGCTTTGATCATCAATCCAACCTGGGGTGTTATTGTTGCAATGCCCCCTGCACCCAATAGGGCACTTATATCACTGCCGCAGGCCAGGAAGATTATCATCGCAGTGGTGCCCCATAACTTAAGTGGGTGGTGCTTCTCACCATACAGGGCCCTGAATGCAAATTTCCTTTCACACCCCATGCTCTGTGCCATGGTTATGTTGTTCTCCAGGGGCAGTAGGAGAGCGGGCCACCTGCTCCTCACTCTGGACCTGTGCGTCTCCTCACACCCACAACACTGCAGTGGTGTCTTGGTGTGATTGGGCCCGAGGGTGCTGTACTCTCCACCTGGGCCACATTGCGAACATTGGCCCTGGACTTCTGCTGCCGCAGCCTGCCCCATCTTGCTCCAGAGAAGCTGTATCTGCACCACCAAGCCATTGATATCTCCCAGGCCCGGGGCACACTGGGGAGGTCTTGACCTGGGCTGACACAACCCAGGACTTGGCGCCTTCAGGGGCTGCCCCGTCTGCCCCATCTGACCCTGTGGCGAGTCTGGCTCGACTTTTAGGCTTCATCTTGTCCCCGGAGTGCACCACTCACATGGCTCAGGAGGAGGGAATCTTCTGGGACACTTCAACTGGTGGGTTTATGCTTTCAAAACTTCACTTCATGGTAGAGAAAATGTTTCTAAAAGACAGAAAATCTCTCAAACTACTATGAAGAGAATCTAGGCAAAAAATATATTGGCGAGGGGGTGGTCTCAGTCCTAGTCTAAGTAAGATAGTGGTCTTCAGTCCAAGTAGCTTATCTTAAACATTTTGTCTTCAGGGATCCACCTGAAGGAAATAGTCACTCACACTTCTCAAGATTGGTGCATCTTGGACTCCCTTTGTAGCTGCTGTTGGCACTACATGTCACCCTCTTGGGCTGTGGCCGCTTTGGCAAATTGATAGCCAGGCTGCATGATTTGTAGAGTACCTCATAGAAATGTGATGTCAGTTGCTGTGACAACTGTTATCTGTTGTCTTTAGCTGACCCCACCATATCTATCAAATGCAACCACCTGCCCTTGACTTGCTCTCTCTCCTCTGATGACAAAATGCTTCCTCCCTATATCTCTCCTCCAAACTCCTTATCAAGCTCCTTTGTCCTCCGCTCCCCTTCTTTTCCCTTCACCTCCCACCACCTGGATCACTTCTCAAACATCGGACCCTTTTCCAGTGCCTTCCTTTCACCTTTCTCTTTCTTTCTCTCACTCACCCCCATTCTCTACACTGCCAGCCTGTCACTCTTTCTGTGCCATTATCACCCCCTTTTTTAATTGGGCCCCACCTGTGGTGGGGATACCAATGATTTCAATGGGAGCACCAGTGCAGGCCTTGGTGCAGTATTGGTTAATTATCCTAAACCCGTCCTCTGAACCATGTGTGGCTCCTAGTGTCTGAATTACGTGTGAGCGGCCTGTGGCTCTCTGTGCTGAATCTGTGCAAACTGGGCCCCGTCATGGTGGACACATGATTCTGTCAGCGTCTCCTTCAGCCAGAGTGCGTAGTCTTCCTTTTCTGAACTGCTGCTTGTGGGTGGCTATGATCCAGCTGTCTTATCTGTGAAGACCTGGCAAGCCCATGTTCACAACTCCGTCAACATACTCCAGCCACATGCATGTCTTTCTCCCCATGTGACACTCTATGTTCATGAATGGGACTCACAAACCACCGTCATAGGGAACTTTCCTAACTAAATATCTTGGCATAAATGTTCTCCGATGTCATGCAGGTGACACAGAAGGTGACACAACTGTAGCAGCCGGGTCCTGGTGGACCCTCTATATACCTCCTGCAGGGTTGGCATCATGGAGCAGGTGGATTACCTGTTCCCCAGTCTCAATGATGGGACTCTGTCACATCTGCCTAACAGGATAATCCCAACCATGACTGGAATAAGTCCAAATGTTGCACAAAACAAACTCGGCTGTCCAATATCTTGCCGTTTTAGTGGTGCCCAATTATACATATAGTTGAGAAAAGGAACTACTGATTCAATAATATGCCTACTACTATGCTTTGGGATGCTGTCACTCATGGCATTAAACTATGCTCACTGATGCTGGGTAACATGTTAATCCATGGTTGGGACACAGAACATGCTAAACTGCAAGAGCATATGGTGGTTGTTTCAGAAAGTATATTTAATTGTGTTGAGAAATTGGACACACTGAAAAATGTATACTTTGGATGTGGAATGTTGGTGTTTTTTTGGAGGTGAGCCAGCCAGGATTGTTTTTGGGTGGGAGTTCACTGGGGCAGAGTGGCTGCGCTCTTGGGGACGTGAGTCTGATGGTATTTTAATGTGGCAGGTAGGGGAGTGGCGTCCTGCTGGTTGTTATAATTTGCTAGTGCTTTGGGGAAGGTTGAGAACAGTGGACCTGGGTTCAGTGGTCATGGATGTCTGAGTGGAAGTTGATGGTGAGGTCTAGGAGAAATCTACTTGAGGCTAACTGGAGGCAGAACCTTTCATACAAGACTGGTACAAGGTCTGATGGTGTGGGCAGTTGGTGGCAATAGGCAACTTCAATTAAAACGAGACATGAAGTGTCTGACTGGAGATCTAAGGAAGCATGGTATAGTTGTTAGTTGAGGGGTAACCCAGGAGTGTTGTGTCTCACAATGCCCTTATGCAAGGAATCTCATCTCTGGCCACAACCACTAGGCCAAGTAGGCCTTGCACATCAGCCAAGATAAAGAGTAGCATAAAGCAGTCTCTGAAGTCCAGCACTGATAAATGTGGTCCCATCCGCCTCTTCCTCGTATCTACTGTATTCTTTTTCTCAAGGTAGGCTATGGGGCAACATGCAGCTGACATTTCCTAAATGTCATGGTCAAAATGTAACTCTTAAATTGTGTACCACACAGTAGTGGGTTTCCTCTATCAGTGGTCATGTGGTCCATTACATAGGACCACAAATGCCTGGAAAGTTCTTCCCAGGGGAGAGGCAGGGTGGCGGTCACTGTTTTTTTGCTGTTTTCTAGCTATGTGTGGTGCTGGAAATCCATTACACGTTGTGTTGGCTAGAAAAGGGGTGAACTGGAGCAGGCTGTTGTCCCTTCTCCATAGCTGGAGCAGACAAAAGGGACAGGGCTGAGAGCACAAGTGGATCCCATGTCGGAAAAGTACCCAGTGGAGATAGCAGAAGATGAGAACCACCCCACTGTCAAACCACCACCACCAACAAGCATGCATGAGTGAAATGGTAAGACATAACAAATAGCACAGACCACAAAACCTATCTTTACAGGTCACACACTCTGCCTTGAGCAAAGAATGAGACCTAATCGGAGCAAGTGAGACCAACATTGCAAATGAGCAAGGGGACCACAAGCCCACACAAATGCACCCAAGCATTGAGAGAAAGAGGAAGGTGTGGAAACAAAACAAAAATAACCTAAAGAAATAAATGAAGTAAGAGTATGAGAGAGTGTGTATGAGCGATAGCAAGGAGAGACCCCAAGTGATGGAGAGAGACTGAGAAAGAGAGGTGGACAGAGCGAGGCCCTTGATGCAACCTGAGGAGACCTTGAACTGAAAAGGACCATTTTGGGAAATCATGCTGCCACTGGGGATTCACAGCCTAAGTTTCCAGAGTAAACTGATGGAGGAGCATGTTAAGAAACTGCTGCATTTTTGGACACTTGGTCTAAACCCCAGTGCAAATTGAAAGAAGCATGTGATAGGCTGTTGGAAAGCTCACAATGGAGACTGGCTTTACTGTGGGGAATGGGCATAATGGAATACAGACTTGCTGTGGAATTTAGTAATATGGAATCTGGCCTTACTGTTTGTTAATATGGTGCTGTTGTGCTGGCTGGGCATAGTAGAATCGGACATCTAACCTGACATTATCAAATCTAAAACTGCTGTGCTAAACGGACATGAGATTTGTCACTTTTCTGCTAAACAGTGGTCGAAGTGAGCGGGCACATGTCGGGAGCGGTGGTCCACTACTTTTATTTTTTACTTTTACCAGCTCCACTACTTTTTGCAACGCTTTTCAGCATTCCGGAACTGTTCTTTATGAAGTTAAAGCACACTTCTCCACTTTACCAACCAGATATCAGTTACAGCATGACTGCAACCCTTGAAACATGTGTTGTGCGTTGCTCATTTCCTTCCTAATTTGTCCCCCGCCTGAGTCACAGTTCTGCTACTTTTTTGGTACACTTCTATCGCTTGTGCTGTAGTGGCGTATTTGAGTTGGCTGTTTGTGCTATGTGTGCAATACGCAATCTGGCATCTAGCCACACTCTTCTAACTGAGCAGTAAGGAATCTGGCACTCTTTTCTAAATAGAGGAAACGAAATCTGTGTCTGCTGTGATAAGTGGGCATAAAAGGATTTAGGTGTGCTAAATGGGCAACACAGGCGCTTGCCTTATTGTAGTGGAATAAACCAGTGGCTTGTTAAGTGGCTGGGTCTGAATCTAGCACTGCTGTGCTAACGTGGCATAGTAGTATTTGGCCAAAATGAACAAACATTTTAACATTAATTCACATAGCGGAGGACCAGTGGGTGAGAGGATGTGGATATAACACCAGATGATGTAGGAGGGGTATAAGCATGAACCAGGGGCGAGGACAGTCACGTGTGATATAGGAACAGGATATTGGCAGAAGTGTTGCGTGTTAGAATGAAGGGGTGAGGGATAAGTGCCGTGGGGTTGTCATAGAGAGGTAGGGAGAGAGGAGAACAGGGAGATGGGGTAGTGTAGAATGCTATGCAAGTGCTTCTTCAGAAAGGAGGAGAGCAGGAGGTTGGATTTGAATACAGATAGAGTTGGAGTAGTCCAGTGAGGGAAAGGAAGAGTTTCCAGAGTAAGGGAGTCAAGAGAGGAACATTTTGGGAATGAGAGGGAGCAAAATGGGCACAAGAGGTGGCAAGGAGGTGAGCTGAGGATGATCATATGGAGGGAGGGTGAGAGTAGGGCGTGAGATGGGTATGGTGGGGCAAGACTCTGTATAGTTTGGAAGATAATGAGAATGAGTGTATACTTTGCCATCTCTCCCCTAGATAACCAGCCTAACTGAGGGGCTGGGGAGGTGGCGGTGAAGCGGGGAAGGTCAAAGAGTGAACGGACAGCAAAGTTGAGGACTTTGTCGAGAGGTGAAAAAGCATAGTTGGGAATGCCATAGGGTAGACTGGCACAGTGGTCGGATCGAGAGTGACCTGATGAGGAGATTAGGTTCTTAGCAGTGCTGAAAGAGAGGTGCCTAATTCTTCTTATGTTGAAAAGGCTAAGTCTGGCTGCAGTGGCAGATTTGGAGATGAAGAATGCCAATTTGTGAGTTGGGTCAAAGACAAGACATCAAGGTTGCGAGCTGAAGCAGAGTAGTGATGGTAGAATAGATTAATAGAAAAGAGAGAGTAGAGATCAACACTACTAAGTACTGCATGCCAAACGCACCATCCTATGGGCATCTTTCTGCATGCAAATTTTGTCTGAAAAGTCTTCACCATGCAAAATATGTTGTGGAGTGCATTCCCCAAAGGCAAACAGAAAATCAGTGTCCCTAGATCATAGCATACACAGCGGCGATGTGGCGCAACTGTGAAGTCCTATTTTCAATTCCCGGCCTAGCTACACAGTTCCTCGCCAATGAGTTGAGTATAGCATACAATGACTGCCAAATAATGACTGTCGAGCAAATGCATACTCAAAATCTAATAGTGTAGGTTTTGTCTCTGCTTCCTCTTTATGTTAAAACATGTGAACAAAAATACATACCCACAAATAGACTTGCGACTGACTAAGGAACTGAGCACAAATATATGGAATCTCAGTTAACTGACTAAAAGAATTGAGCAAACGTATGACAAACGCCAGCATATGGGGTTTGTATTTTTAGTCAACCCAGTTAGATTTTTTTTAATGTTAAGCTTTTTGCAGAAACAGCACACCGGGTCGGACTGGCCCATACAATTGTCTCTGGCACCAATGAAAAAGTGGCCCACAGTTGGAAATGGCTATTCGTTCCTTTTCTGACAGACTGTTTGAACAGTACCCAAAGGGGAGTTTTTTGATGAAATGTGATGCAAATTGTGCATTTTAAAGAATATTTATTCATCAACACAGGTCAAAACTACTAGGCGCATAGTGAAGTAACTTACCAAACTGGCCCACATTGGCCCCAAAAGTGACCAATTTTGACCCAAAAAAATGTCCCACACCAGTATTTTGCGTTTTTTTGGTTCGGCCATGTGCCTATTGCCCTATAAACCAGTCCGAGCCTGACCGCAAACTGTTTTCTTCTGCAGTTTTGACCATTTCATTTTTTAATGCGATGAAGTGTAATCCTGATTTAAAATGAAAATGCGAGCACAATGTCAGAGAGCATACATTTTCCAAACATTTTTGACATTCTTACTGAATAGGCAGCAAAGTGCAAATATTGTGGCCGAAATGTGAACTAAAGTGCAATCAGCGCTAGCTCATTTGAGCCCCCAAAATAACGTGATTCCTGAAATCTTTTCTTCGGAGGCAGATCCCGTGGGATTACAAGTACCTGGCTGTAGAACTACTTTTCATGCTGGGAACTGCCGGCATTCCACACCCTTACAGGCAGAGGCCTTGGGAATGTGGAAGTGGGTGCGTCACATTCTGAAAACCTTTGTGGTGAGGGATGCATGGATTTTAGTGTGGAAAGAAGAAGGGCTTCACTTTGAATTAAACACCTGTGCCCAGAGATGTTGTTTGGGTAGAGGGCTAGCAGGGGCTGAAGGGGTCTTTTGCTTGTAGTCCTGGATAAGAAGCTAAGGGGTGCAACCACATGGCTAGCTAGCCCGAGTCCCGACAGTACGGACATTAGTGTAGCCCTGGATCTTTTCCAGACCTAGCAACTCGCCTGCCTGTACCAGCTACTTTCTAAGGGCCTCATCACGAGTTCAGTGGTAGCCCTTAAATGCAGTGGTAATGAGGTTACCACCACATTTATGTGCCCGCCCAATCATGAGTATGGTCATAGGGATTGGATGGGTCAGTGGGAGGGTAAAAAGCTAAACAATCACCACAAGCTGTCTGCCCCTCCTCGCATTCCATCTCCCTCATAGCTGCATTCCAAAGCAATAGTTTCACTGACTAGCCCGAAGTAAAAAGCAACCTTTAACTTTGCTCCTGTCAGCCAATGTCGGCAAGCAGCTGGGGAATACATGCCGCTCGACCTGCTGTACATCTGCACAGCTTATCAAAATACAGCACTGTAAGAATGCATGCGAGGTTGGTGTGTGTTGGCCATATCATTGAGTGTGAGGCTTCTGGGTATCCATCTCAGGTGCTCCCTAACTGCGAGATAATGCAAGGCGAGAGCCGAGCTACTTACAGAGCCCGGCCAGGGAATCCGAGCTGCAACCAAGATTCATGAGGCCTTTGGATTACTTCCGGCCCTGTTTCTAAGGATATCGTGTAAACCTGCAACATGGTTAAAGAAAACTTAGCCTTAGCATTGGTTCTGAACATTGTCACTCTGAATCTCTCAGCAGAGCTTTGATGCTCGGTGCGCATGCGCAAGTATACATCCCTTGGGTTCGGCTATAGTGACGCTACCAGTCCCCAGTCTGTGCCCTACCTGCAGCCCCAGTGAAATCAGCCTTAAAGCAACAATGATGCACCGGCCACCACCATTTAATCTGTGAAGGGTTACTGTGACAGGTGTTCCTGACATTTACTGCATAGTCTTTTACATTCTGAGTTGGTTTTCTGGTGTTATGGCATGCGTGCCACACATAACTGGAATAGGCATCCGTATATGGAGTCTGTCACACACCAGGAAAGTGCAGTGTCTCTAGCAAGTAGTTTGCGGCTCTTGACCGCAGCGCAGTGGAGCCGGGACTGGTTTTAAAGGGCCACTGAGAAGGCTCATGTGGGTGGGTGGTGAGCCTGTCTGAAAATGCTTCAAGTGGGTAAAACACATTTGTTTCGCTTGTGGTATGAAACGCTGGCCAACCTCTTCTAAAGGTTGCCATTCGTTTCTGCGCATGCTATAGCATGAGTGCTCTTGCATTGTCAATGGGCCCATAAGTTAAGGGTTCCTACTGCTTGAAACCACCTGCAGATGCCTTTCACATTGACATGGGATTTATGTAACAAACCGATGCATTCTGGGAGATGTAGACTTAGCCTGTCTCAAATGAGCCAGATCACCGTTCAGTACAACCATTTATTAAATGAAAGCCCTATAGTGACAACGTTGTGCCAAGTTGTCATGAATGCCTCTAGCTATCTAAACGATAGGCCACAAAGACGTGTGATGAAAAGTCTGCAAAGTCTTGTGTAAGCTGCCTCAAGTCAACACAGATAATATTGTATGCTCTCAGATCCTTGATGGTGCCCAGAGATTCTCATTCCCACCAAAGAACCATTAATCGTGGCATAGAGGCACACTGACGTACCTGCCACTCAACCATGGTGAACCTGTGAAGTACCTCAGAAATTGCATTAATCTTCCATTTTATTATTCATACTGTCTAACAGAGGTGTGTGGCCTGCCCGCTGCTTAGGAAATATCTACTCTACTTGGCTGCTAAACCCCACACCTCTGGAGGCTCTTGCAACTCACATAGCAAAACTCTCAAAAGGTTGGAGTCGCTGGCTCATAAGAGAAGACTTGAAAGCAGTTCTTCTGCTACCATGCCCTGACAACCTGGAATTAATTCCCGCCAGCGGCTCAAAATGCCCCTGCCATCCCCCAGTTCTGCAAAACACTAAAAACAATACCTCTTTCAACAATACCTACATTGCCGGACAAATACAAATCCCGCCCTCCCTCCACCAACAGTACTGTACCCTGGGGTGGACTGGCCTTTAGGGAACTCTGGAGATTTCCCGGTGGGCATCTGCACCCTGGGCCTCTTCTCTGTGGTCTTTCCAAATTTTCTCATAGGAAAAGCATTGGGCTTGCTGAAAATGTGTCATATAGGGCCACTTTGAACTTTATTTCCAGGGCCTCTTTTGGTCCCCGGTAATTATTTCCAGGGCCTCTTTTAGTTCCTAGTCCAGCCCTGACTGTGCCACTATTTAAAATGCCAAGCCCATTGCCAGCACCCTCCTGTTGTAAAGTGCCCCAATGCTCTTGAGCTAGGTTCTCACTGCGAAATCAAGTCCTCTGAGGTTTCTCAGCGACTCCAGTCCTGGTGTTGACAACATCCCAGAAATATCGCCTGGAGCTCATCCCTTTGCATAAACTATTCAACATTTCCTATTTGCATTGTAGTTTCATTAGTCATATTTTTACATCATGATCTAAACCGTATTTTAATTTACTCCTTGAATCCACAGCCCTCTCATATAAGTACATGTTGTCAGTGGTCGAAGTGTACGAAAAGAAGTAGTGGAACTATGTTCCCTGCTGGCCTACACCCACTCCCCACAAACCCCATCACCACGCCTCCTCCCACACACAATACAAACCCCCAAACACGTGCACCTGCTGTTTAAGGCAACATTCAGGGCAGTGCACTGAAAGTGCAAGCTGCAACGTCTTCCTACACTTTAATTTTCAAACGAAACCATTCCGGAACAGTTTCTTTTTAAAATAAAAGTATAGGAGCTGTAAAACGTAATCAGCTCACTTCGACCACTGCATGTTGTTACTTTTGTCTTAAAACTGAGTAGGAATGGTTTGCATTGGATTCGTGTGAATAACCGTAATGCATCAAAAGATGGTAGGATAGTTCAGGGGCAACATGTTTGTCTTGGAAGCAAAACACAGAGCAGCACAGGTTTGAATCGTTGGAATCCCAAGGACCCCATCTCCCGTGTAGTCTTATTGCATGCTGTACGGCCTTCTTCATTCAGCCCTTTGATCAGTGGCTAAATTGAAGTTGTGACTGTTCACTTGGGCAAATAAGCGGCATCCCACTCCACAAAATGTAAAACCTACTGCTGCTCTCTTGGATCCCCATCACTGCAACTCTAGTTTCAATTCAAAGCAAGTGTCTGGCTGACACTCACTTTAATAAGTAAATTGCAGTTTCCTGTTTTTGGATTTGCAGTGGAGCATCATCAGTATGTAGATTATTTGCAGATGTAAGGCTTTTGTCATGTACTATTCTGCATAGGTATCGAGGGTTCACTGAAATAATACCCAGCAACTGACTTATGCGCAGGTGCTAGGAATAGCGGCGAGGACAGGCCATAGACATAGAAGTAGGACTACAGTAAACACAAACAGGACTCTGATAACACTGTAGTCTTACTTCTATGTCGCCGGCCTGTCGCTGGGGGTGTGTTCCAGGCACACTCCTCTCATTGGAGGAGTGCGACCAGGGAGGGGAAGGGGGAGGAAATGGGGGCGTGAAAAGCCTTCATGCGCAGTTAGTCGCATTGGGCCCCCGATTTCGGGATTTCATCCACCTGTCCATCCAAACCCGGGATGGGGTTCATTAAATTAAAAAAAACTCTTGGGACCCCGGGACAGAGGGAGATTTCCCCAGACTCTCCCAGGAAAACCAGGACTTCTGGTCACCTTAGCTAGGAAGCACAGCACTGCCAGAAGATGACATTGGCAGCCCTATTCTCAGGGCTAGAAGCGCACTACTCGAGGTGTGAAAGAGCTGCAGGGAAGTTCAGGGTGACATCCAGCCAGCCACTGAGGTCATTTCATCTGGGAGTTTGCCTTGCTGAGCTGTGCTGTTCTACTAGTAGTGCTCTTCCTCAATAATAGTTGATTATAACGGAATTCAAAGATCCAATGAACCCTTGCGCGTTTGGAGGAGTTTAGCAACATTTCTACTCGTGGAACAGATTGCTTTCCACTCGGAGCAGCCGGCAGTGGACGAGTTTATTCTCTGTCCAAACGAGACAGCCATTTCTTCTCGTCTATTGATAGCGTCTCCCCAGGATGGGCTGCACCTCCAACTTGCACAGAATTGCCACACTGTAGAGTGTAACATGAAAGTCATTTTGAGTTCTCTTTGACAATGGGCAATATTGGGTGTCTATTTCGACAATTCCCGCAGGTTTGTCATAGGAGTTCGAGCCATTCCTTATACTGACACTGTATTTGCAATAGGGCATACATTCTTTCACGTCAATGTGGCCCGGTTAAACGTTTTTTAGGAAATGTCATGAAGGAACCAGCATTATGGTGTTCGGCCTTGTGTGCTAATGCGGCAGGATCTCACACCTTTCAGCTGAACTCCTGGAAGGAGCTAAGGTCATATAGTTTCGCCTAATTGATGGAATTCTTTTCCTATCAATGGGCTCTTTAAATTTATGTCAAAGAATAAAATATACTGTCAGCCTCTTTCTCTCACATGGTCACACTGCAGAATATTGGAGATTTCTGCATATTGGTGCATTGTGTGTATAGGAAATGATTTTGTTCATAGGAGCACAAGCTCACATTTCTTTTTATTTGATATATTTCATTACAAACATTACCTTGAAATACAAGTCCAGGGAGACCTACTTTTCTTATTGAAATTATACTGTGATTTGAAATACTAATAAATCATTCGTGTGTATGGAAGCACCTGGGCCCACATGGATTCTTACTCGTACTAGGTGCGCCCATTTCGGTTTACATGAATGACTTGTCGCCGTCCTCGTCACCAGAGGAAGGGTGGCATTTTTAAAGGAAGCCCCTTTTATTAAACCTCCTATATGCTCCTTCTATAACCCGGGCTGTGGTGCAGTCATAGGAAGTACGTGAAAAACGTGGTGACTATTGATCAGCTACATTAAAGGGTGTGCCACCTTTGATAATGAAAAGAAGTGTTGCATGGTAGGTAGGGTTATTCTACATGTTTATTTCAGACACCCAAACCTCTCCGCCTGGATGAGAACGAGAACCACCTGACTTTCAGGAAACAGCTCAAGACTTGGCTTTTTAACCAACCACTTTGAAAGACGTGAACATAATAGCAACTAGCTAAAAACTGTGCACCTGAAACCTTTGCGCTAATTTACAACAAGTCGTTTTTGAAACTCTTGGCACTAGCATGTGCGGGAAACCAAGCTGATTTTACTCATTGGACCTACCCTGCGTGGCACTGGTCCACACCTTTAAGTCGGTGACATCTACCACCAGAACCAGGAAAGTGATAACACCCTAGACCCCATCCCCTCATCCCTCAACTAACTCCTCGCTACTAAAATCTTGCATCCTTGCACCTCCCACACCGGACCAGGTCCTGTGTACTTAACATATTCTAACTCTATTCATCTATCAATACCCAGGCTGTTAATTTTTGCACTCCACAATCCGGCGGCTGCCCATATGGCTAAACTGCCTGACCGGTACCATCCACAAACAACTTGGAGATGTTCATATCAACACACAGGTAACCCGCATCCATCAACACCAAAGGTTTCTGCATCTGCCTTCACGCTATCCGACTAACACACCCTGCCTTCTTTTCTCACAGTCAGGCACAGCAAGTCACACATTATGTGCAGAAGAGCACTATATAAGACCATTTTACAAATGCATATCAATTTAACTTCAGTGTTATATGTAATGATAAATGCCGTCGATTTGTAGCTGCTTGTGCATTAACTTTGCAGTGTGAACTTTGTGTTAAGCATATACATTGTATGTTTTGTGCATCACACAAATCTAGTTTCAGCCAAAATAACCCAACACTAAAGGGCAAGCGAGAAACATATTGCCTTGATTAAATTGTACTGAAAACGACAGTAACCACCAGAGGAGGGTAAAACTAGTGTATTTTCAAAAACTTACGAACCCTCATGGTGCATTGGTGGTGACTTCATTAATATTTTCACAAGCCACTTTTGAGATCTCTTTCCATTTTCTATGTGCTCAACATCAAGAGTTCCAATTGTAGAGTTCATTATTGAATATAACTTTGCGTTTAAAGCGTTATTAGACCCTTATCAGGAGTGTCAGGTCTGAAACTGTTGGCCCGTGGTGATGTCAATTTCACTGGTGCCACAGTGTCTTACAAGTATGAATGAAATTATCACAGATCTACCAATGAAAATCGATTTAGGAATCTCAATATAGTGCACAATTATTTTTCCGCTTAATCTCTGGGGCAGGTCACAATGATGATCACCGACAGCAGCTTCTAATAAGACTATCAACAATACATGATTACTTCACATGCTGCACGGTGGCTAGAAGGCAACCACTGAGTGCCTGCTCTGAGATGCCAGGGGAGTGCCGCAGCAGCAGCCAGGGTAAGTGGCCGCAGGGCAGATGGTACTTATTTATTGCACTTTTGTGTGCATCTGGATGTGCATTGGTGTGTGTTGGGCATGTGCCTGAACATGGGACAGGAATCTGAGGGCGGTGCTAAGTTTCATGTAGCGCACTTGGGGGAGGGGCGGAAGGTGATGTTGTCACGGCCCACCTATGGGAGCAATGTATACGTGTAAAAGGGTAATTCTGTGGTCAAAGTGAAAGCGACTTTAGTGAATTATGCGGAGAATGTGAAAGTGCAAAGGGGCCATCCTGGATGTTTTGTGAGAGTGACATGGAGCAGTTCTGTAAGAATTGTTTAAGTGGCTGTGGCTTGGGGCAATGTTCTGTGGCCTGCATGACAATAGGAGTCATTTCTGTGGCTGTATGAAAGTAACATGGGACAGTTTTGTAGGCAATCCAAAAGTGGCATTGGGTACAGACCCATTTGTTGAGTGTGAAAGTGGTCTGGTACAACATTCTGGGGCAATGCGAGGGGCACGTGGCGATGTGAAATGGGCATGGTAACCTTTTGGATGCAATGTGAAGCCATGCCATTCTCTGGGGATGATGTGGGAACTAGCACGGAAAGGCGACGTTTTTACCTGGGATAATGCTGCCATGACACTGTTGGTGTATCTTAATTCATGAGTTAATGAGAGTAAACATGAATCACAAATAATACAATAGTAGTTGTTAGTGTCAAAAGAACCAGGGCTAGAAAACGATGCACGCTTCCTACCATTCTTTAAATCTTGAGCAACATCTCTACATATGAGACGTTTTTTGACTTTATAGCTTATGGAATGTTCTCAATCCTTTCTTGCCTTTAAAGATACCCTTTTGAACCTGGTTTTAGACTAATAGGCATCCTTTGGGGACCTGCATACTTCTGTATCCACGCATTCGCCACTCTTGCTAATGACTTTAAAAGTAAATGATCTACTGTTTTATCAATTCAGGACTCTTTGCACAGGAAGCCAAAAAGCGAGAGCTCAGAGGTTTTCATATTTTTTTTCTTCATTTTACATGTTGCTGTAGCTGCAAACGTGACATAAAGAATCCTGTAAGTTGGCCGATGTATAGAACATGTGCTCTGTGTCCATACAGTGTAGGCAGCATGGCAATGTTCTCTTGTACCATTTATCCAATTTATGGGGCAGAGGAGCATGACACCAGCAAAATACAACTTAAAATGGATGTATAGTTTTATTTCCAGGTATTAAATTATTTTTCATTTACCCTTAAGACCATGTTTGGCAACTCGTATATACATTTTGTAAGGAATACAAGGTTACCGATGTCTTTATAACGGAACGTCTCAGATATATTTTGCCATTTATTAAAGTAGGTTAACTTTTTGAAATTGCCATTGCTGTTCTAATATGCCCTTAAAGAAAATACTTAACCATGTATAATTATTTAAAACACCCAGGGCTTGCGATATGAAATAACGTACCTGTAAGTATTAAAAAAAAGAAACTTGAAGGGAGAGCATATGTATAATACAGTTCCGAGAACAAGGAAAAGAACGTTTTCTGTGCATAGTTGGCACACTAATGTTACCTTGTTAAAGACAATACTAGCCAGACCTTGAGTCCACCGTAGACACGTGTGGTAATTTGCAATGATTACACATTGTTTTAAAAGACATAAATGTCTGAGATACCTTGGGGAACACCATTTTGGATGCCAACATTGTGTGGAGTATGGTGTACTAGAGCTCCATTCGTCTGCCTTAGAGAGATCTACCTGACACCTATGAATGCTGCATCTTAACCATTGAACCAGATTTTACGAGTTGAAATCGGAATTTTAACCCTGATCCTGAAATCTTTTGAACAACTGGAAGAGAAATACCAGCAGATGTTGTGGGATATATAGAGGCAACAGATAACGGGAAGTGTGGGTTATTTGGGTGAGGCCAGAGGTGCACCAAGTAACTATCATAAGGGAGGAAGGAGCAGCGAAGTGTGCATGGGATTTCTGGAGAAGGCGTGGTATTGGCTAGTGAGTGGAAGTGGTACTACAGAGTGAGCGTGCATGGTAGTGTGGCAAGTGTGGGTTGGCGAGGTAAGTGTAGGGAGGGATTGCAAAGCTTATGATAGGAGGAGTAACATCAGAGAGTAGGTAAAAGGCCAAGAAAACATATGAAAGGGATAAAGGAGATAAAAAGGTAAAGGTAGGTTGACTGGAGAGGGAGTGCAGAGAGATGGAGAAAGGCGAGGGACAGGAGAGAGAGAGAGAGTGAGTGAGAAAGGGAATATGTGAACTATCAGGGTGTCTACAAGGCATAATAGCCAAATCCCCTTCGACCACAAATAACTTTTTAGAGTAGGAAAAGCTAGGAAGTCCCCGAGGGAGTTTAGAGAGATGACTTCAAGGGCCATTAGGTTACCACTGAAGCTCATTTAGCGATTGGCATACTGAAGGTCAACCAATCGTAAGAATTAACCTAGGGCTAAGGATGTCTGCACTAGGGAGATGCGTTGAGTCGAGATGGAGGGGACCGTCAATAGGGCCCATTGAAATATCCATAAAAACCCTTGTACAGCCTCTTGGAGATGTAGTGAACCTTGTGCCATCTGTAATACCAGTCTGCTGGAGAGCAAGTAGGCATCTGATATAACGGTTTGTGAATGGTCAGGTTATTAATGGTCTTGTTAAATGAAAGGGTTTTATCGAGATGGTGGCCATCCCTTTGCACCTAGGTCTTGTGCAGCTTTCTTCAAGGGGTCAGCACAGCCCAAATGCATCTCTCACATATAATTAGGATATTACTCACTGATTTTTGTATTTAGAGAGCGAGGACCAGCCATCAAGGAAGGATGAATTTTAACTTGGAGTGGGAGGCTACCAACATTGAGATACTTTGTTATCAATGAAAGAGCAGTTGATGAACAAGTGACGGATTGTAGGCCCTTAAAGGGATGGAGAACATTAACTTAAATCCTGCTGTTGTGGTAATTACTGCCAGGTGTGTAGTTTGCCTTTCCTCAGAAAAATGTGGACTCCTCAAAGAAGTACTGAGAAGAGAGAGACCAATTGACTCCCTGGAATACCTCGAGCAGTACTGGGATGAAGAAGTGCGGATGCATACAGAGCACTTACAACAACATGAATAGTCTAGTTTCTCTCAAAACCTGATTGGGCAGAGCTCATTCAAAACTGAAGAGGGAAATCGGGAAGGGGAGAGAAGCCCTCCTGGGAGGAACCGTGAGATGGGAAGCAGACCGGAGCAGAGAACAGGCGAAGTCTTTGCTGGGGACACTGCCCTGCGGGCAGAGTTGTGCCGATCCGGTCCACCATGGAGAGACTGATCAGAGTTGTGGTGAAGCAGGCGTCCAGAGAGGAGGAGCTGGGAAGCACAGTCGACAGTAGATGCGCAGTCCTTGAGGAACCAAATGCTGCAGAGCTGTCGATGCACATCAGAAAGCAGCAGTGGCCGCGAGAGGCCCGAAAGTATACAGAGGAGAGCCTGCGACCGACCGAAGAACATCAGCAAGCCCCTTTTAGGTACCTTGGCTGCCGGAAGGTTTATGAGCCTCCAGCAGGGATGACGAGCATTAAAATACAGGTCAGGGACCGCACCCTTTTTTGAAGAGTAACCCAAGTCATTTTCATAGTCACCTCATAGTTGCCAACATGACCCATTCCAATCTGTGGGTGCTTATCCAGTCCTGTTTGTTTTGTTGCATTCTAGGACTTGTAGTCCTATTTGTATAATGGGAAATATTGAACTACAAATCCCAGAATGCAAATTAAAAAAAAGGACTGGATAAGCACCAACAGATTGGAATGGGTCTTGTTGGCAAGTATGTCAAGTACCTGCCAGGATAGTGAACTAGGTCTGCAGCACCAAGGGGGAGAATCACACGGGTCTGGGAACTGCACCCTTTTATGAAGATCAACCCAAGTCCTCTCCATAGTCACAGTACCTGGCAGGACAGTGAACCAGGGATACTGCGCAAAGACAGGAAGAATAAGACTGGGAGTTCATGTAAAGTGTGAACTTTTGAAGTGCAAACCAAACCAGGGGAAGAGAGACATTTTGCATGGCAATATTGAACTGTGAATTGTGAAAGCTAAAAGGGGCAAAGAAGCTAGGAAAAGGGGGGCATTCCAGCTGGCAGTGTGAACTGTATGCTAATGTCTAAGAAGGGCCTGTGGCAAGGGAATCATTCCACCCAGCCCTTGTGAACTGGGAAGCCAAGACCCCTCAGGATAAGCAAGCAATAAGTCCTACTGGTTTTCCCAAAGATTGTGTATCGTGAAGCCAATCAGAATGAAGGCCCAGAGAAATTAGTCATTCCCCTGGCACTGTAAAAACATTGAGAATAGAGTACCTGGAGAATGGAGGCCTTCTCCAGGACCCAAAGTGAAGCCAAACGGGAGAAGACCCAGATATGGGATGAACTCCCCTGACACTGTGGAGACATTGAGGACCAAACACCTGGAGAACTGAGGCATTCTCCAGGAATCCAATAGTGAATCAAAACTATGGTCGATAAGGAATGATGTTGGAGTTGGAACATCTTCTTTTGAATTTGATCTTAAACCTTACAGCACCATAAACTGGAACTTTGTTTTCTTTCCTCAGAAAAAAAACCAAGGGCTGAGAAGGGAGACATTATAACAGGTGAAATTCACCCTGCGATTGGAACTGTGTCTAATTGTCCAGAAGAAGGGAGTCATTATTCTGGACCAAGAAGAACAACTACCGTTTTCTTATTAGTTACAAGTGTGAGGGATAGAAGTAGGCATTTTTGACATGACAGTGGACTGTTTTTATCTACTTGGACGTTCTGACCGATTCCTTAGTAGAGGCAGGGAAACCCCTCTTAGAGTTAGGTTTCCACTTTATTTGTGCCTGAATAAAAATATTTGCCAGTCCCCATGGCACCACTGTGTCAGACACACACTTCTGTATCCCTACAGTTGGTGAACGGGGTTGTTGAATTTGTTTCATTCTTTCCTCTATGGCACATCTCAGTTTGTCCATATGGGGGCTTTTAACTCCCTGCCCATGCTACATTGAATGCCTTATAAGTCCATCATGTTTGCTATTATTATTATAAATTAGGAATAACATGGTAAGGTTTCCACTCAGGGCAGCTTTGTCCCTGTCGCTGTACCATGCTCAAAATTACTGCCAGTGGATTGGGTCTGCGTGTATACATTTCCCCCCAGGTTGGCATACCAAGGGCAAACATTGCTTTTGCATCCAGGGACCTTAAAACTGCAGAGGCCAATTATTTTGTGATTGTGTAAGAGGCATTAGTCGTATCATGGGCCATTCATTACTTCAAATTATACTTCGGGAGCAACACGTTTACTGTTCAGTCAGATCACAAACATTCTTTTTTTTCTTTCCCTTTTATCACACCCAGTAACACTCTATTGTTCGTCACTTCATATTCATTTGCCAACCATCTCAGCTATCCCACCACATTTCGTATTTCCGCCCTAGGGTTTGTAATGCCTAAGCTGATATAGACAGTAACTCCCCACGTATCCATACTTTAAATGTTTCCCAGATTGCAGAATGTAAAGGTACTGAGCCGGCATTATTTGTAAAAAAAAAAAAAAAAAAGTCATCTATTTTGTCTTGGAGAGAAGTTAACAACTGTGAGCCCAGCAACATGAATTGAGACGTTCTCCACATAGGGGCATGGGCTGATGGTCAACTGTAAGGGAAAACACCAATGGTCTGACAACGTGCGTGGTAGAATTGTACATCTCTGCACACCAGGTACTAGTTTGGAGGCGAGTATCCAGCAGTCTAGTCTTGATATTGTATCGTGGACTGACGAATAGATAGTATATTCCCGGTCATCAGGGTACAAGCATCACTAGACATTGGTCAACTGAAGATGGCGCATTATATGCACAAACGCATATGCTGAGGCAGTCGACGTGTGCTGGGTAGTGGCTGATTGGTCTTGAACACTATCCAGAATAGTAATGAAATCACCTCCTCAAATAATGGGAGTGCAAGTTGCCTATAAAAGTCAGGATCGTCGATATTGGGCCCATATGTATTGACCAAACAAACCATTTTTCCATAAAGTGTTCCCCAAATTATTACATACCGGCCCATAGGGTCGACGCAGTTCTAGTGACTTGGATTGCATCTGAGTGATGGATAAGGGTAAGAACACCTCTCTTTTGAGACAAGTAATTTGTATAGTACCATTGTCTGCCCCACTTTGGGGCAAAAGCATCATGTATATTCCCCAATGCATGTCTCGCCTGTAGCATGAAGATCTTGGGACCATGCTTTTCCAAATTAGCCAAAACTTTTCTGTCCTTGATTGTGTTGTTCACTCCTCGCACATTCCATGTAAGAAAAGAAATGGACTCTCCTGTCCCATTTGTATCCACAGCCCCCATTGCTAAATGTTCGATCCCATGACGTCAGCCAAATCCAGTCTACATTCAGCATGTCAATGATCAATAGGTCTATCAAACATTTTAAAATAACTACCCTCCACCTCCCTCAAACCCACCCCTAACTTGAAACTGTGTGTTCAGTAGTCTGACACAGAGGATGTCTGAGCCATCTGTGTACCCTGGTCCAGTGTTTCGCTGACAAGATTACGTTTCATAGGGATTGGAATCGATGCTTCAATGCATGCCATGGCTTCTCCAGTATTTTCAAGAAGTGTGCCCTGCCGCTGTGTTGTATGCAGAGTTTAGACAGAAACAGGATCACATATGGAATCTGCCTTCACACAGAAGGCGCTTGACCGGTCATACGATTGTCTAGCTGCTTGTACCCCAGTTGAGAAGTCTGGATAAGTGTGAACCTTGCTTGAATCAAACTGGAGCGACCCATGTTCCCTTGACGATCTCAATATTTGATCCCCAGCTCGATAATTCACCAATCATGCGATAATCGCACGTGGTTGCGCTCTGGGTTTCTGGACCGGAACCAATACACGGTGTGCTTGCTCCACCAGGAACTCCACCGAGAATTGTGCATCTCCGAGAAGAGATTTCAAAAGGCCTTCAACAAATTCTTCCATGGGTCCCTTCATTGCATTCTCGGGCACCCCAACTATGCCCACACTATTGCAGAGTGAACGCGACTCCAAGTCTTCACTTTTCACATGCACTGCTGCCAACTTCTTTTTAACCACGTTTATCTTTTGATCATGGGATTAAACTTTGTCCTCGAGGTTTTCCAATCAGGCACACACCCAAATCTCACCTAGCATGTAGTGCGCACATGAAATACTTATTTATTATGTCTATAGGTTCAATATTCTGAGTGATATACCACTCATATTACATCCGTCTCAAAATACTCCCCAGGACACAGTGGACCAGGAATCAGGCTGGTTTTGTAAAGGCAAATATTTATTTAAAATTCAAATCACACAAATATATATATATATATATATATATAATCACCAATGTGGTAACAATACAATCTGGAAATAAGACAGGCAATTGAATTCACTTTTAAGCAGCATGGAAGATAAAACACAGGGAAAAAACAGTTTTGGTTTGTGAAAAGATAGCGCTTAGGTTAAGGTTTCCCCCTACAAAATTCTTAATTCACAAATAAGCAATTCTACACAGATGTCAGTAAGTAGCAGGTATTCATGAATAAAAGAACAGAATACAGTGTTTGAATACAGTCTTCCCTCCCCCAACTACAGAGAAAACATTTTAGAACTTGAAAAACTGACAGTTGGAAATGGCTTTGTGAACAATGAAAAGTGTGCAAACATTTTTAAATTGATAAAAAAATTCCTATGAGAGCAACACTAAACAGGTCCTAACAAACATGAGCTACAAGATAAACAGTGCACACTTTAGATCGGAATGGAAGTTAAGAAACACTTTGGATGGGAAAAGACATGTGTACAACTTTTGCAAAATGCAAATTTGCGGCAAAATTTCACAATGTGATTTAAAAAAAAAAAAAAAGAAATGCAGCCCAAATATACTGTTCTGCAATGTGGTTTTTAGTTGTGGATGTAGCCACAGATCTTAGTTTTAACTGAGAGTTGAAATTAAGTCTGTGAAGAAGTTATGTGAGTTTTAATGAGAGGCGTTTTTGAAAAAATAGAACAGAGAAAAGCAGAAATTCGGTTTTAAAATGACAGATTGGTTTTATTTAAACTATATTAATGACTAAGAAAAATAGAATGCCACCCGTGAATCTCGACAGTTACGCACAGCCGATTGTAACTCTTCACGTGTGATACTCTTTTTTTCCGTTCTGGGAATTACTTTATCCAATCCAAATCACTAATGGCTTATGGTTTTGTAAAATAAATGAGAAAGTTAAGTGCAAGAATGGTTCTGACAATATTAGGGTTCTGAATTTAAATAGGGCATAGGTTAAGATTGAGATAGGATAATCAACTATGCTATGGGTTACTCTGATTCCTGTTTATACCTACTGTCCACTGTAATTAAGATTGGACCGTCAGGGTTCTGGTCATCACAGGTCGGGTCTACCGGCAGCAGGGCACCTCTGGTGGGATGGTCAGCTGGGCAGTTCTGGTCAATTGGACTGGCACCTCAACTTGATTTGGATTGGCCCTTCTGGTCACTGGACATGGTAGATTAGCGTGATGGCGAGTTTCAGCAGGCAAGCGTGATGGTAGCAAGCCAGACTGGATACAAATTATTCTATCCTGAAGTTCTTTTGGGATGGTTCCAGATTTGGGACTAGCTGAAAAGAGTTCAGCAATTATTGAGGCCTGGGTTTTGCAAAGAAGTCTGGAATCAGCTGCAAGATGAAGAATTCTGGAACAGGGCGTCACACAGCAATCAGGATGGAGTCAGGTATCAGTGTGTGTCTTTGAGTGGTGAAGTTTCTATATTTATCATGCCAAGTGACATCACAAAGTTTATGGTAGGGGCAGAATTTCAAACCACACCCCCACAGCTGTGCGGGGTCAAAGGCACTTGCCTTTTTCTGGTTGGAAGTCAGAAAAGAACTGTCATCTTTATGATGTGATTTGGGAACTCCCACTTTGATTTGAACCACAATTTAACTTTTGCACAATGCACATTTCTATAATTATGTCCCCTAATAAAATCAGACACATACATTATTTATTTTGTGAGTGATCCTTGCATCCAATTCCCATCTCTGTGAGAGCTGTCTTTGTCGTTCTGTGGAATTATGTCCATTTTAATCATACCGGTTTGGCCTAACAAATTGTAATTCAATACATATATGGGTGATTGCCCCTAGAACATGGGTATACAATATCATATTTGCAGCAGCAATAGTTTTCCCACAATTAAGGTTTTGGTGTAACTTTGGTTCCTTATGTAGTACAGTGTTCACTAACGTCTCCACAGAAAGAGCATGAAATTAGATTTACAAGTACCAATTTTTAGATTTGTCCTCCTTCATATTGCAAAGTTAAAGGTTTTCAAAATGTAATCGCAAATGGGAATTTCAAACAACAAATATCTTTCAGACTTTTTTTTCCTCTCCTTTCAACAAACAGCTGTCAAATCCCTTTGATCAGGTTGGGGTGTAGAGGGAAGTTTCCTGCCCCTCCCCAGAAGGGGTCAGTGCTCAGCCTGCCATTGTCCTTGACTCAGCCAAAGACGAATGCCTAATGACGTCTTTGTTCTAAATATGCAAGAACTTCCAGCATCAATTAAGCCTTCCTGGTAGCAGCAGAGTGCCGACATGAAGTGTCATCTTTCCCAGGCTCGACACTGTCCAATCGGAATTAACCAGTTAACTCCAAACTGGGTTACTTTAAGATTCACCTAAAATCTTTCATTTAAAAGATATGAAATGAACAGAGTTTATAGGTGATTTTGACAATTAAAGGAATTAAGCCCTCCACAAAAACATGCTTTTAAACAGGCGAATTTTGCAATTTCTTCATGGAAAAAACACATTTAAACTGAGTCTTTTACATCTGAGTTTCCTTTGCAGCATACACATCTACTCAGCATCATTTCATTCCTTGAGTGCTGGAATTTGTTTGCAGTCTGGAAATAAGTTTTAAGCCTTTGCTTGGAGTTTTCTCTGCACAGCTGAAATTTTTATATGTTGCCACTTTTAACCGCATTTTTCCAGTGGAACTGAAAGAAATGTTGCTGGGTTGCCTTTTTCGTGAAATACAAAGCTGCTGTCGGTCAGTGAGGCCCAGTTTCTTCTGAGCCACTTGGAGGATCTGGGATTTCAGCACACTTTTAATGTCAATAGTTCACTTGGAAAATGACTGAATTTAGCACCAAAACAGCACTTTGAAGGTTGCAGTTGGTTGGGGAGGCTGCATTTTAAAAGGCATTTTCGGTTTTTAGCCCAATTTTGTGGCCTTGCTTCATGTTACATGTAACAGCACCCACTGGCATTCTACTGCAGTGAGTTCTGTTTTTACAACAACTTTGACTGTGTGGCAGGGGTGTGCAGCCTTTTGTGATTAAGAACCATGTACAGTTTTGCAGATTTATGCACTCACAGGGGTTAGCGCATCCATTTTTGGCTGTTTCTTTCCCCATTGGCAAAGGGGTGCAGCGGGACGGATCGGCATGTGTAAAAAAAAAAATATCCCACATAGGTCGCTGATCCGAGTTTCTGTAATAGTTAAGTGCCCACTTTCTTTGTCAGCCTGGAGCACAAGGAGCTAATATTGGCCACAATATCATACAATTTAGAAAGCACAGGGGTGAAGCTAGTTTGAATCTCAGCCATGATGGGCTCCATGCCAGCGTGAGCTGTTGGGCTGCCCATCTGTGTGTCAATAATAGTGGGTTCCATAGCTGTCTCCTTAGTCGAGGTGCCAGTAAGAGTCTATGGGGCCCTGCTTCCTCCCAGCACCCCTCGTCATGTCCGTGTGTTTAATAGCACTGTCAAATGCACCCTGAGCAGGTTGCTGTTCAGTTCTACAGATTGGATTGTATGTCGGGTTACAAATATGGCATAGCACACCTTTCCAAAATGTTTTGGCCTCAGTTCCTCAGTGCTGCCTCACCAGACGGCCCACTTCTAGGCCTCCACAGGAGCTTCAGGGGTATGGTTATACAACCCAGCCCATGTACCAGCTCTCACCCACCAAGATTCAGAAGCACCTCCTGTCACAGAAATTCACGTGACTCCAGGCCCAGTTGTCGCCTTCTTCCAGTTGCCTAACTGAGTCAACGTAGTAGAGTACAGTGGCCGTGTGCCACAAGTCTTGAGACACTTATTCCACCTGGCAGAAGAACCACCAATGACTATGATGTCCTCAAAGGAGTCCAGACTTTGACACCCTGTGGGTGTACGCCACTAGCCTTCAGCAACCCCGCCTGTGGCCCCAAGACTATTGTTGCCAAAACTGCCTTTACTCCTCTCATGCTCGGGACTGCCATAAAATGCCACCGGGACCAGCGAAGACACAGTTCCCACCTTCACTGAGTATGACAGGAGCAACTGATGTTATGCCAGCTCCTGGATGTGAATCCGGTCTAAGGAGAGCGCGGCATCCACCTCCGTAAAGCAAGTCCCAGCACTGCGCTCCGATTCCCAGTTATGTTAAGCACAGAGTCTGGACACTTGGGTTGCAACCTCACTAAGAGGAGACTTTAACAGGCATTCTAGTAATCAGGCCTTGACTGACATGTTTCTTAAGTCCCGCCATGACTGCATCATTAGTGACCAGGGAAAAATCACGTGTGAACCTTCTCTCTAGCCAGTACAGGTTCCTTCAGAGACAAGTTTTAAAGGTAAACAATGCACAAGCGCCAGTGTATTCAAATGTATTATTTTGAATTAAGTAATAATCTGTATAAACAATTTTAATGAGCAACATTTTGTTAAAATTCAATTACAAAGTTACAGGGATAGATCAGATGTGCCAAAGGGTAAGGCAAGTGCTGTGCCTAAACAATATAAATGTCAAGAAATTAAATCAACACATTTTTCACAATTACACCACAGTTAAAAACACATAGAAATGTGATTCATTCTGATTTGTAAATGTAACACCAAATCAACCAAACATCAGCACACATGTTTCAACCCTTTCTAATAATTCGAAAGGTCTTCATCAGGACCAAACATCCCTACCAAGTCTGTTGGCAACAATTTCTGACTTAGTTTAACACAAGTCACCAGTGTTGATTTAGGTTTCATGTGGTAAAATGCATTGTTTGAGAGGTATACTGTTTTTTTCAAAGACAATTTAAAGTGCAAGTGCCAAATAATTATTTCTTGTGCTGGATTTCATGAGGCTTAATGATGGACTTCATGAAATATACAATACATATATTTGTGTTATTAAATGGTTTTCTAATTTTGCATATAACATTTCCATAGCATTCTTATAATTAATAACACACAAAAAATACTTCTGTGTGCTCGCTTTTGCACGTTAACATTATTTCTCTGTTCACCTGTCAAACACAATTCATATTGTTACCCACTAAACTTGATTTTCTTGTGTTTCATGCTAACTGTTATAGTTTTAAACATGTGTCAATTCTTTATACTCACTTCTGTTTGGAACAACAGAGCGATGAGCGTTTTTCTTATTTATTATTTTTCACGTTGTGCATCATCATTTTCAGCACCATGAATGTCATTACAAACTGTCCAATACCGCTCCATATTGTTATAAAAACGCCTGGCATCTGCCACATCTTTTCATTGACGTTACTTGGTTATTTCAACAACTAGACTTTTACTTGTCTGCTGTCAGCCATGTTGGTTTTCCTACACATAGATTATCTTATACAAGTCTGGTAATTACTGTGGAAATCAACTTTCTCTTGGTTTCCAGTATTTTCTGTAAGGAGATGATGGCACTGTTAACAATGTGCTTCTGTCTATTACAACTTACTACATGTGGCCGTGATTTTAAAATGTTTTTTTATTAAAGCCAATAATTGCTACTGCAAACTTTAGACATTGATCTGATTTTATTTTTGATGTCAATAGTTACTTAACACATAAGAGTGAGTACAACATGATCTATCTCATTTCCTGCAGGTAATATTGTATATGTATCCCTATGCAATTGTTAGGCTGTATAGTCAAATTCGTCTTATATGATAGGTGAAGTAAACCATTGGGTTCCATGTGATGTTAAGGTTTTAACAAAACCCTTTTTAACAAACCTAAAATACAGAGAAAAAAAACAGATTTTTGTTGCGTCTGTTTTGTTTTTTGTTTGTTTTTTAAATAGGGGGGGGTTTCTCTTCAAGCCCCCATTTCTCTGTTTACAATGCCATCCCCTCCCTAACCATTTTAATCCTTGATCCCACCGCATACATATTTTTACCCAAAATTCAGTGTTTTTCAGTATTTTGCATTCATTAAAAAAAGCTATTAGTTTTCTTTTTTCGTCAACATCACTGTGTACCAACCATTGCATTTGTTAATCGAGGCCAGTTACGTGGGTTTTCAAACACTATATCCATTTTTGGTTCTTTTTCAAGCAGTATATTTTCTGCATCCTCTCCTCTCATCTTGATCCTAACGTTTCTATAACAAACAATTTTATGGATTCTGTATTGTCCTTTGTCGTAAAGTGCTATCCCATTGGTTTACTGTTAACTTTCGTTTACAAAGTTGAACAGTGTCCTCCTATCCTGCTTCTAAGTTTACGAGTTGTCATGTCAATGTACATTTGTGAGCAAGGGCATTTTACAGCATATACTACTTGCATTTTTTGACAGTTTGAAAAGTTCCTTCATTTCCAAGTGCACTCATTGTATAGACAATGCTTTGTGACTCATGCATTTACAGTTAACGCACTGTCCACATGCGTAATGCTCTATGAAAGGCTGCATCTCTCAAGAAATGCGACTCAACTGTGGTGGGTTTTTTTTTTTTTTGGTGTCTGGTAGGTTCTGACTATTTCCTCTTGGATACTGTGGCAAATAATAGCTTGGGTAGTTGTTCATCAGATATCCTGATCAGGTGCCAATGTTCTTTGATGGATTGTTTAATTTTGTTACTTAAATTAGAAAATGTCACACAGATCAACCTATTCTCAGACTGACCTCTCTTATGAAGATACAAAAGTGTATTACGGTCCCTATAAATGAACTTGTCTGTAAGCTTGATTTATGGCTTGTTTTGGACATCCATGTGCTTTTAATGTTACTTTTATAGTATGTGCGTTTTTTCAAAGTCTTCTTTTGAATAACAATTGCCTTGAATTCTAAAGAATTGACATACTGGTAAGCTAATTTCCAAACTCATTGGTGTAATAGTGTTTGTATCTGTGGATTTTGTGTATGAAACAGTAATAAACTTACCATCTTTGTTTTTTATAATTAGATCAAGAACGTTTATCTGATTGTTATTCCATTGAATTGCTAGTTTTGTTTTGATTCTGCTCATGTAATACAGAATTTAAAATTCATTCGCCATTCCTTGCCAAATTACAAATATATCAAAAATGTAACAGTACCATTTTACAGTACAGTCTTTGAAAGGATAAGACCCTGTGTAAATCAGTTGATTATCACAATTGGGCAGGTAAAAATTTGCTACATTATGGAACAGTGTAGAACCCATGCTGGTGTCTTTTATTTGACAAACATATTGATGTTTAAAGAGAAACACATTCTTTGTCGGAACCAATTGAGCTAGATCAATTGGAAACACAGTTCGTACTCTGTTTGGCCTTAAGGTGTCAGTTGATGTCATAGAGTCTGTGAAGTCATCATGAAGCAAGACACAGACAACAGACTTCTATTTCAAACGAAAACACTTTGTTAAATCAAGTGTCAAGATGGTTGAAGGCCTATCTTACCCTATGCCAAGGTGGGATTTAACTATCGGAATAAAACTAAGGAAAGTCTGAGTCAAAAGGTCTCACTTGAAAGTCTGTGTCCACAACCTACACTTGCCCTCACCGTTTAGACTAACAATGTGTAGGAATGTTAATAACCAAAGAAACAAAGTACAACTCAAAGTACAGTGCTTCTTCTAGCTCTCAGTTCTCTTTCCTCAAGTATAAGATGGTCCCACAAAAGTTTTAGGATTATCCCTCTCTCGCTCCAAGCAAAATATTTCAAGATAATCCCCCGGGCTCCCTTCCCCAAGTCACATGCAACACAATTCCAAACAAAAAGGGGCCTTGAGACCTCACTCTCAAGACAACATGAACAGGTTTTCAGTCTCCGGGCTCCCGTCCCCAAGACTTCAACTTTACCTTTTGTACTTGTTGTAGTTCATTTTACCAGCTGGTTTTCCCAATATTCTGGGTCAGTATTCAGGGTTCACTGGTCTAGGCGCAGTCCACCCATTAGAGGTCACACAACCAGGATCCTTGGGCTCTTCAGCCCCCTGCTGGTTCCTTAGCGCTTGCTCCTGTGCACCAAGGGTTTCCTTGGTATTTGCTCCTGTGCACAAAGGGTTTCCTTGGTACTTGCTCCTATGAACCAAGGGGGTCCTTACCACTTGCTCCTATGCACCAAGGTATTTCTGCTTAATGTTTTTAGGTTGGCCTCCTGGCCTTGTGTACAAAGTTCAGCTCTTTTTGGCTTTCCCTGGTCAGCCTCTTGGGTTGTATTTTAATGTTCTTATTGTGCTTCATTTGTAAATTGCTTAATGGTTTTAATATGCTTTGAATGTGAGTTGCTATCGATACTTGTGTTGCTTAAGGTTTCAGTATTGAAAAACACTCTTGCTATTTGAAATACTCTCATTCTTGTAGTTCAACTATAAGCACTCTTGTAGTTTAAATGTAGGTTTGCTTTCAGTTCGGAATTCAAAATGCACTTATGGAGTTAAATGTACATTTGCTTTCAGTTCGATATTCAAAATGCACGGACCGGCACTTGCCTGCGGTCCGCTTCTGAGCTCTCCAGTGCCTGCGTGCCCTTCTGACAATCACCAGTGGTCTGTTCCTTCTCCCGGTGGCTCTTGTTGTTTCCCCTCCACCTCTGGAGCCAGGAAACACTGGTGTAGTATAATGCTTTCAATAAAGACAGGAGCCTCTGATCTTGTGACGTTGTATTTATTCCCTCACAAGATTTATGCAGTATGCACACAACGTGCGTGCCTTAAAGATAAGGGCCAACGGGCCTAAGGTGGCTGGGAGGATGTCGCACTGGAGTCTCTCGCCAAGATGTGTAAGGAGCGGGCCCCGTAGCAGAAGGGCTAAGCAGGACGCACCTTATCGCGTCCTCCGCTCGTCCCGTAATGCGCGCAGAGCGCGCGGGGGCGGAGCTTGAGCCTTCAGCGAGATCTCGCGAGAGCGCGGGCTCTCGCAATGTCTCTACAACTGGTTTCGCGAACCCTGCAATCTCCTGCAGGAACTGCAATCTCCTGACCCCAGCTGATTGAGGGTTGTATGGATGTGCATCCTATCCATGAGCTTACAAATATGACGAGAACAAGGAATGCCTATGTGCTTGTAAGTGATGCTATGATACACAGTTCCATGGCGCTCATGTACTGTGTAGTGAGCCTATTAGCTGGATTCCTGAGCTTCGATCCCAGGAGATGAGTGCACACAAGAAATGATTTAGCTAAAAACACACACAGTGAAACGCTGTTTGTCAGAACTTCATATTAGTTAGGCAAGAATGTAAAAAGCAGCAAATAAATAAAAATAACAAATAACAATACTGGGTATATTCACGGGAGTCCCATGTCTGTGTCATGTTAGGTTGTAGTAGTTGAGCTTACTAAATGATCCCATTCGATTTAGATAAACGAACAGTGAAGTATTGTTTTACATGATTTCATGTTTTGAGTAAAAAAAAAAGTGGCCAGTACATAAAACAATAAATAAGTAAACTGATAAATACTAATACATAATTAAAACATCCACTGGAATCTCCTGCTTATATTCTGTTAGGTTGCTTAACTTGAGTGCACCAAAAAATAGATTTATTAAAAAAATAATGTATGCTCTGTAATCTGCTATGCACAGTGACAAAAAAAAAAAACGCCAAGCTTGTTGAAACCCATTGTCCAGTGGATTGGGGGCTTCACCGGGTTTGAACACTTGTCCCCAATTGATTGCAGGTACATCCAGCAGACGTTCAGCCCCTGGTCCACCAACATTCAAGAAAACAAGATGCCCCTGAACTGCTATTTGCTTTAAAGACATTCATGTCTCACTGTCCTTTTCCTCAGTGTGCCCATGTTTGTTTGTGGCCAGGGCATGTAGGTGCAGGTGCTTTGACCCTCTGGTGAGTGACAAGGAGTCACCTGGTGGCAAAATGATAAGCATCTCAGAAGGCTGTGTCCAGTATTTATCTGCGATAAACTGGGGTCATCGGTGGTAAAATGTGTCGGTGAGATTACCAATCTTCTGCTGTAAAAAACAGAAAGAAAGCTATATCTATCAATGTCACTTGCAAATGCAGTATCATTCTCAGTAAATGACAGGACGACATGTACGTCCACACTTATTGTGTTTTTGTGTTTTGAGCTGAAGGTGTTCCAAATAATTCCCATGCACCCCAGTACTTTTGGGGGTCACTCTTTGAATGCAGGTCCACACTGCGTCATCAGGACTCAGACTGCCAATTGTGAAAACTTCATCTTTAGCTGTGTTCTACCAGATCCCACCGAAATGCCATGTGGCATTGCTTCCCTAATTCACCTCTGCCAATGTTGGGGTGTACTAGCCCAGTAGCACAGCATGTGTATGTATGTTAATGGTCCGTGCCACCCGCATCATGTCTCTTTTGGCACACGATTGAATTACACTACTTCCTTATTGAGGTTATCCATGTATGGTATGGTATGCTAATGATGAAAGACAATCTGTTGCTGCAGTGATCGAAGTTGTGAACAAAGAGATTTGTATGCAGCAATCCTCACATCCGTAGTTGACAGGCAGATGGGTGAATGGAAACACAGTAGCCACTGTTAAGACGTGTGTGTGTGTGCATTTGGAAAGCACGTATTTATCGATGGGCTGGTTCCTTTGATTATTGTGTGGACACTGCTAGAGAAATGACATTCTAGATGAAATATTTATCATTCCAAAAAATCAATCCAGCATGCTAGGAAAAAGCAGCAAACAACTGTAAAGGTGAACTAGCCTTTAGAGAATCCAGTTTATTAGTACACCAGGTGCGTCTAGTAGAAATACTTCATTATATTGCCTGCGAAGTTGGAAGCTTTCATATACCCTGGATCATGGCTAGGTTCTCTGCAAGTGTATTGGTTAGATAATCAGTGCAGCAACCTAGGAGCCCAGCTTGCAACTCACAGCTTCTTGGATGTGAGCGTGGAGGTGGACATTGCATTTGGGCTGGTCAAAAAGCCCCTCATTTCTTTTAATGTATTAGTTGTTGCTCATAACGAAGAAGCACGAAACAACAACAAATATAACATCACAATAATAATCCAGCATCTCCATCAGAAGCAGAGGAAAAAGTGGGTGAAATCCCGCAGTTTTTTGGAAAGTGCTGAACCAAATTCCTCTACTGCGGGTTTTGGTCACTGATTTCTTAGAGTTTACTGGGCCTTTAACATGCAATAACTCTGTCTCCGGAGTCCATTGGCCGAACATTGCTACTGCTTCACTTTTACGCTCACAGTTCTCTTTTGAAAAAGAACAGTATTGATCTTGATATGGACAAAGATGATCTTGTCCTTCCAAAAGCTGGTGCCAGTGCCAAGAGTAGTGCGCAGCTAACTCGACCCGGACAAGTTGGTGGTAGCGAGATAACCCTGCCAGTGGGACAGTAAATGCTGCAGTGGCTGTTGGAATTCATGGCTACCCTTCCAACTGAAGCACGATGATCTATATCGATCGGGAACACTCTAGGCTTCTCCCATCTCTGGGGTTCAGAGGATGTTGCTGCGTCATTGACTAATAACCACGCTTTTATTTTACAGGAAAATTGGATAACAGTTCACTTACTTGTGTAAGGCTATGTTATCTACCCATCAATTACCAATACAGGGGACCAAGGTAGATCATATTATGGTGGCTTGGCCATTGGTGTGAAACTTACTTTAAATGCTCGTGTAATTGCTAACGTCCAGAGCTCTTAGTGGCAGTCGAGGTAGATGGTATTAACCCCAGGCCAAGTGGTAGAACACTCCTTCTTAACATCTACAATCCTTCTGGGGGAGTTTGGAGTGATCTTATATAAGACGCTTTGTTTGAAATGTTGGTTGAATGGTCCAATGGAGATCCTTGTGGGCTAATTATTCTGTGAGGGGATTTTAACTGTAGATGTATTTGCACAGACAAAATAAAATCTAATTCCCACTTGGATGCACAGAGTATTATGTTACAGGATCGACCCTAAGGGAAGGTGGGTGTATCTGTTGAGAGAATGCAACCTTAATATGATGAATGGTCTCATTGAGGGAGATCGACCTGGCAATTATACGTGGTACCTGGGTGATGAGCGTGCCACGATTGATTACTTTCTTTGTGAAATCAATGTTGCTGCCAGATGTTGTGGGCATGTCCATAAAAGAAAATAGTTTCAGTGACCATGCAACAGTCCCATTGGAATATTCTATAGTAAATCAAGGCTCAAAATGTTCTAGAGGGGGAAGTATCAAAGTGAATCATGCTGGAAATTATATCTCTCATGCCAAAAAGATAATCACAAGGAATGTAACACACCTTCTGTGTGAATTAGAGTTAATGAATAGTGAAGAGATTGAACACTGTTTTTTTTACTTATACCAATGAAACTGGGCATTCCACACCTCCTCAAATAGTATGAGAGGATATATGACCGCGTTATTAGAGAGCAGAAAAGTGAAATGCAATGAGTTACGCAAGATCAAAAAGAGTAGTCTACCCAAGATTACGGTAACATTTGCCATCAAAAGAATTCAAAACAAATATATAAATTATGTGTACTGGTGGAAGAGTATGTGTAAAATCGGCGAATGGCAACATTTGGTTAAAGCTCTGACTGCTAGGAACGTTCAGGATACATGGAATCTGCTGGGTTAGGCTAAAGGGCCCAAGAATACTAGGATAATCAACCCCATTAGCGAATCACAATGGGTAAAATATTTAAATAAGCCAAAGGAAAATGAGGAGGGAGGAACTGTACTTTAGTATATAAGGTACAGTTATAATAATGAGCTGGTAATTGATGAGGAGGACATTATTTATAAAATAAATAGACTGAAATCATTTAGGACCCCTGGACCCAACGTCTGGCCAATGTCATCTTAAAGCAAGAGCCAGAAACATGCGTTAAAATATTAAGTATGCCGTATGATAATGTTTTGGAAAGTGGTCAGATTCCTCATTCATGGCAGTGAGAGATACTGATCCCTGTACATAAGAAAGGTGACATATTAGACCCAGGGAATTATAGGCTCTTATCAATGTTGAACATCATAGGGAAGAACTTTGCATCTTTTTTTGTTGCAAAGAATGCAGAGTTGGGTGGCACAAATGGGTATTCTGGATAGATTACAGCCAGTTATTAGGTCTGGGTGTTCCACTATGGAGTTATTTGCTGAATCTTTGCGGGGAGTGGGTGCTGGTTCATGCTGCACTTCTCTTCTCTGCATGGTCCTGCTCTAGGATACTCTTGGCAGCTACGTCGTAGTTTCCTGGACTCTGGTCTAACCTCTTCGTTCCCGCCACTGCCTTCCAGCCTCCCGCTCCACCTTAGAGCTGCTCCATGCCACCGGAACAAGGGTTCCCCTCTGAAACCTGAATTTAAACATGTCTTGGTTATGCCTCTGCTAAAGAAACCTTTATCTGATACTGCTGTTGAATCTAATTTTCATCCCATTTCGCTCCTTCCGTTTCCTATGAAAATTTTACAATCTTTGATTTCTACTCTACTTAATTCTTTACTGGAATCTACCAACTTCTTTGAGTCCTATCAGTCTGGCTTCTGCACTGGCCGGGTACAGAATGTGTTCTTGCTTCGTTGGTGTATGGCCTGGGATGTCTGGTGGGTCACGGGGGAGTGGGAGAACTGTTATTAGATCTATCTGCTTCCTTTGACACGGCCAACCACTCCACCCTGTTAGTACACCTGGCCAGTGCAGGTCTAACTGGTCAGGTGCTTCTCTGGTTTAAATCTTTCCTGACCGATCATGTCCAGTCTCTCTCCCTTTTTTCACTCCAAACAAGTGCCTCTTACTTGCAGGGTCCCTGGAAGCTCTGCTCTGTCCCCCATTCTCGTTAATGTGTACATTCAGCCTTAGTTTAAGCTTATCCACTCCCACAGCCTCCGTTACTACTTGTATGCTGACAACACAAGGCTGGATCTTGCTCAGCCTAGCACAGCGTCTCAGCTGCACGGTTGCTTGGAGGCTGTGGGGTGTTGGACGAGCGACAACTGGCTTACATTGAATGGGGATAGGACATGGGTACTGGTGATGGGCTTACCCTATTCTTTTCTTTCTCTTCCCTCTTTTTGGACTACTGATTTCTGACTGAGAGCCCTTGGCCAACCTCCTATTCCTGTCTCGGTAGCAAAAGACCTTGGCGTGAAACTTCTCTCCTCTGTTTATATGAGGTTCTAGATAGCATCTGCATGTCTGAGCAGACACTTTAAGTTGAGGCTGCTTTGTAAGATTCTACCCTTTATATCATCTCAATTTTATGCCCCAGTGATTAGCTCTTTAGTCATGAGTTAGTTGGATTATTGTAACTCACTCTACCTCACTCAGCTGGCCTACCTGGAACGTCAATTGCAGCTGCTACAGAATGCACCAGCAAGAGTTGTGGCACATGTCTCCTGGAGGGCGCATATCTTGCCTATCTGGCACAAATTGCATTGGCTATTGGTTGATAGGCGAATCCAGTTTAAGTCTATGTGCATTGTTCACTGGGATTTTTATAAGACCGGCTGAGTACCTTTAGCTTAGGTTTTGCCCCTATATTCCATCATGGTCCCTATGCTCTCAAACTTCTCATACTATTCAAGTTAAACGCTTTTGAATATCACGCATTGGGGGCTGGGCCTTACATGTGGTTGTGGGTAAGTTGTGGAACACTCTGCCTATAGCACTTCATGCTATTGGAATCCATCTTAGTTTTCGCTGTGCCATGAAGACTTTACTAAATTCATGTTTTCCTCTTGCACCTTTGATCTTCGGAGCAACGCCAAGATTTGGTTGGCAAACACTGCTCTTAGTACATTTTAATAATCTAACAGCCTCCAAGCTTGGGGAGCGGGTTGCTCATGACTGCCTTGGCGTCCTCTCTTTGAACTTCCCAGGCTGGACTTCCTGTCCTGCTGATTGGTTGACTACCTTGATGGAGTCCTTCATATATCTTTATATTGCCTGTTTGCCAGTAGATGTTAAGTACCTTGTCAGTGTCTTTGACCCTTTAATCTTGTGCCTCCTCCTCCCCACAGTACTTCTACTACTACTCTCTCTTAGGTAGTCTGTTTTCTTCTTCGTCTCCGTAGACGTCAAGTCTCTGGTTCTACAGCAGTATATGGGTTTGATTGCTATATGTTATTATACCGCTTCTCCCTTGTATGTTCCTCCTTGTACCTAGATGGTGAGTCTCTCCCCATGAGATCCTCCTGCTGAGCACCACCCCCACAGGGACTATCTGGGTCATGGCCTCACCTCCCTGGCCTCGTGGGAAGGGGCTCCCCCTCGGGAGAAGTGACAACATCCAAGGATTCGTCACAATGCACATCAACTGTCTGGAACTTTTAGATGGCTCATTTGTGGTGCAGAGAACAAAGTGTGGGGTCGCACTTAGGAATTGTAATTGTAAAGGGTTATTTATAATGCGCCTAATACCCAGAGGTGTCAAAGCGCAAACCCAGGGATTGAACTTGTGTTGCTCCGTGTCATCTTGCTTCCAAGACAAGTGCATGGCCCCTGAGCTATGCTCTCGATACAATTCGAAGATCTAGGATGATACTGATAAGTAAGCAAGAGTATCAGTAATAACACTAGGGTAGCTCATAACCTAAAGGCCACCGCTAAACAAATCTTCCAAGACTGCTCCACAGACCACTCTGTGGTGAAAGCAGTGTTGCACACATACATGGTAAAAAAATACCTTCAGTCCAGAGTGTAAAAATAAAGTATGACAATTTAAATGGGCAACAGTATTTAGCCAATAAGGCTTTCTCTAACACTTTATCTAGACAATATTTCACCAAATAATGTAATGCTAACAAATCATTTTAACTTGACATAATGAAAAAAGTTCAAACACGATATTCTCTACAGTTTACATAGAATATCACTGCGAAATAATAATGACATCACATCATATTTACTAGATGTAACAACCTAAGCTCACATGAATGAATACATGTAACCGAAACCTCTGTAAATAAATGAAATCCTGTGTAGAGGCCTGCAATATCGGAACAAGGCTACCACTCCAGCGCATTCCGGGTGTTCCCTCCATCAGGTAGTCAGACCCTCGAACTTCAAGGAAAATCTAAGTAAATACACAAGAATAAAACGAAGCTATAAATTACTCGACTCAAAAATATATCAGAAAAATGTCATCTATGCTTGGAACCTTTAGAGAAACCTGTTCTAAGGTGATCCCATATTCAGTTGTGTATGTGTGTATGTATATATGTATGTGTGTGTGTATATATACATATATATATAATTTCTTTTTTTTTTTTTTCGTGTAGTTATGGTTAATTTGCTAAACCCATAGGAAGAGCACTTTTTGACCCGCTTATAACTTCGCTCCCCCTGGACGAATCCACACCAAACTATGTAGTGCATTAAGCAATGCATTGATATAAATAGCATTCTCTTATGAAGTTCTTTACAGTATAGTAAGCTACTCATGTTTAAACTTAAGCATTGTGTGCAGCATACATGATGGAGGTGCAATAATCATAATCTTCCCATGTTGAATAGTGAAATAATAAATGCTTTCTTATTAGAGTTTTGCATACTATGCAACACTTACTACATAATTTCATTAATACATACAAAACACAAAGACAAAACACATAGAAATATGAGTATATAAAGGGAAAGTGAAGTACGCAAAAAAGCAGCAGTATAACCAGAAAGTGTTCATAACCCAACTGATTATCTTTATGCAGCAGAAATGATTGCTCTGCTTCAAACCTACTACTTCCCTATGTATAACTATCACATGATGTGACTGCACCCTAAAGAAATTACTGCGAATACAAATATGAGCATATCCAGAGAAAGTATAGTAATAAAAAAACAGCAGAACAATAAGAAAGTGTTGATAACCCTGCTGATTGTCTTCATACACAGAAAGCATTGCTGTCTTCCAAGTGTGTATTTTCCTTATGTATATGTTTCATATGCTGTGAGTGGATCCTAAGTGAATTATTGTAAGAAAATATTTGAAGTATAAGTCTACAAATATAGTACTTTTTGAATTTTTTTGTTCCTAACTATTACTGGCCAAGATATATCACTAAAGGAGAAAAGAGCTAGTCAGACATGTGATGTCATCAGTGATGTCATCTTTGATGTCCTAGGTGTTAGTCTTAGCAATGCACGATGGTGGCGTGAGTTATGGTTGCTTAGCTTACCATAACTAGCGAATTTCAGGGGGTTTTCGGTTTTACTTTGAACCATAATGTCCCTTTAACAAAGTTTTTTTACTGAATTTCATAGGTTTTTAGTAGCGCAACTTAACCATAACGTCCCTTTTAACAAAATGTTTTTATTGAATGAATATACATATATTTATAATACAATTCACACACAGGGAAATCCATTATTGAAGACTAAATCGTTTTCCAAACAAGTCTTGCTTCAATGGTGGATTAAAGAGTTGATCTGTGAGAAAGAAAAAACGTAATGAATATCTCTGTATTATTAATGCTAGATAATTGTAGCCACCTAAATAGATTCAATAAAAGGTAGACCGGGCCTTTCTTCTAGTGTCCTGTGGGTTTGGCAGACAAGTTTAAAATCGATGCATACTCTGACCTGGAGCCAGTGAAGGCAGAGAAGTAGTGGGTTTATGTGGTTGGATGGATTTAGTATAGGATGAGCCTGGCTGCCTTATCCTGTACGGCTTGAAACTGCTGGGTGATGATGTTGAGGGCCTAGCAGTAGACTATTAAAGTAGTCGAGGCGTGAAAGAACCTCATCATATGCAACTCAACTTTTTGAGTCATGTTCAGAACTGGAAGGGTGTGTCTTGGGACATGAAGCTGAAAGTCGGACTTGTATATCTGAGGGGCGAAGGACAGGCGTACACTTCCAAATGTGTGCTGTCAACACCCATATTCAAATTTGATTGGAGAATGATGTGGAAAGCTAAGCAAGTACTACCAAATTCAGAGATCACACATGCAGCCAGATGAGGGCAGCTCTGTCCTAATGGATCTTAAAGGGAGATTGCAATTTTGGGCCAGTGGAAGGTTAAGCAGGGCTTGAGACCCTTGCATTCCACTCAAATTTTAGACTGAAGATCCCACCCCGAGATGCATGGCAAAACTTAATCGAGGAATACTTGGGCAATGATCCATGGGGGTACCAAGCTCTGGTTGCTTAACACCCCTCGGCCCATTTTAACAAGCTAAAGGGAGGTGAGACACAGGAAGTGAATCTGAACACTGAATCCCCTCGCATTCTAGTGCCATCCATCAGACGCAGGCCTACAGAACATGGAAAGGCTCATGCCAGCCAATTCATCTGAGTCTCCATTCTGCTAGAAAACCACAACCCTTTTCACAGCTCGTCTGCAGTTTGCAGGGCCTCCTGCTTCTGACGGCCCCAAAGCTTGCTGGGCTTTGTGAAGCGAACCGTGTTGATTTCTTGGCAGGTCAAGATGTGCTAGTATTGTTGTGTGTTAGGGATGGATATACTCATTATTATTTTGTGAAGTGCACAGATGTGCAGAGTCCCCTCTTGAGTTTTTCAGAAGGGTTCAACATAATTCGTACAGTTCCCTATCCCGGGTTCAGGTGGTAAGCACGTTAAAACACACACACCTTTTGTTCGGATCTACGGGATAACATTGTATCCTTTACTGCGAATGTGATTTCGCTGAATTTGTTTTTGTGCATTTCATTGCAAATAATTGTGGGGGTGAACCCGCAGGCTCCCTGCTCACATCCCTCCCACCTTATTAACACGCACCCCCCCAACATTACCGCAAAATATGCAAAGAAATCCGGCAAAATCTATTTCGCAGTAATGGGCTGCAATGTTTTGGTATGATAACCTTTCGTTCACTTCAGAAGAACATATTTTAAAGCTGTGTTTTGTTGATAACTCATTTCTACCGATTCCTCGAGGCACTGCACAAACGATCCTTTACTACCATGCGACTAAATGAGCAGAGTGTCTTTCACTTGGTATGATTATATTAAAGCCTTTTGGAGAAAGAAAATATCCTGAGCAGATTGGGCTGGTCCTCGGTATATACAGCCAGGGTAGTTTCTAGCCAACTTGGTGCCCTAGGCAAAATACTAGAATGCGCTCCTCCCCCCTCCCTGACTAGCACACATCGCTCACAATCATTGCTATAACAATGAAGCTGGTTTCGTTACATTGTAATTCAAATACTTTACAGAAGAATTCTAATCTGAAAACCCAGCTGTTGCTGCCCAAGTGAATATTTCTTCTGTCCCCTGCACTTAGGAAGTGCCTTGCCTGAATGCAGTTTCAAACTGTCCGTAGTGGCACACTGCGGTGTGACCAGCCTGCCGGTGTCCGAGGGCCCACTGACCACTGGCCCAGTATTGCAGGCGTTCTGTTCACACCACCTCATTTGTATTTCACAAGGGGCAATACTAGACTAACCATATGAATTATTTTATGATGGAAGGTTATCATTCCAAGATGAACAGTCTGGTACACTCCTTTTGTACTCTTTAAAAATACCTCTGAGTGTGGGAAAGGGACAAATGGCACCAATGAGAGTTCCTGTCTGCTTTGCATTTAATCACAAGAGCATCTCTATATTTGATAAACAAGTTGGTGATAAAATGGTTTTATGTGTGCATCTTTAAATACATTATAGACACATTACTTGGTGCTGGCATCACTGTTCACAGCACACACCCTAACATTAAAATGTTTGTAACCATGAACCAGACATACTCCTTTGGACAGCCTACGTTTTTGGATGTGGAGTATAAAATGGCTGAAACATCAGCCACTAAAATGGGGTGCAAGGGCTCTTTTGCTGCTTGTTTCTGTGGAATTTTAGATGTGGTGGGGCTGGGTTTCAGTGTGATCACGCCCAGCCCCCAGTAAAGAAACCTCTTTAGCTAATTATATCTGTCAACCCGAAAGGATACCCTACAAGAGACACCCAATAAACAATGCACAGAAAGGATACAGAGAAAGTATTGTGCCTCTTACAAAATTTAGCCTGACCAGCAATAAGCTGATTAAGTGTTTTAAACCAAACTGGCTTCTAATGCATGGTAAATGGTCCACAGTTCCTCAGCAACGACCTCCTCTTCATTGCACAGGCCTCGTGGCTTATAGCTGCAAAAAGAGCAGGCCTTTAGCATCTCGTATTAATGCTGGCTTGCACCTACTGAAAATCATGGTATGGCAGTGTAGACACTGCGTTTGGCCTAGTGGATGTATAACTTGAGGCAACTATTTTCATTGCTTTATGTGTTTGAGTGTGGGCACAGTATTGCATTTTCGTCAGAGCCACATACACAAAATGTTCCATTGTGCTATTGTATGGACATGAGACACATCATATCGAAACAGGCATATGTGCTGTTACATAGAGGAGCACCACATAGACGCCATTAACCAACCAGGTGGTGTCTTGTGTAGCACACAAATCATTGCTGTACATATATCACAGCATTGATTTGCCATGGACTACTGTCTGCATGGTGACACGCAATGAACCCTGCTTTCCTAATTAAGGTGCCAAGTCACATTGAGGTGCCATCTGGTGTGTGCTAGGCAGTGGTTGGATTGTTAAGAAAATGAAGAGCTTTGATGCTGAGCCAATACATTTAGTCCATGTCCCAAAGCAGCCACTAGAATAACTAAAAAGTAATATACAAAAAAATAAAGAACATAGTTTAAAACTTTTTCTGTGTGGTGGCACGTTAATTCTCTTTGAAGAATGCATATGTTTGGTCAGCTAACTGATGCTTTGTGCTGGCCGTCAGGATAAAAATGCCCCGTCTTCAGTTCTTAACACTGAAATGTTAAGCACATACTGTGTAAAGACAATGTCTCATTAAATGAGCCATTGTATGTCTCCAGAGCATCTCAGAGGCTGTGTTCACAATATACATTCCTTTCTTCATGCAATAGGAATGAGTGGCTCAGAGGCAGCAGTCTGGATGGGCCCCTTTCTGCACCCACCCCCTCATCTTTATGTATTTAGGTGTGCTGCCCGGGCATTCGCCCCGCCCCAGGAAACGAGTCTGTATACAGCAAGCCCCTGGCCACGAAAAACGGTAATTATAGTCTGGTTGTGCAAGCAAGCAAGAGTAATGCAACTATTTAGTTCAGTACCCTCCCGCAGTAAAAGGTGGGGCAGTCCGTGTGACCTTTCTAAATATCGGATGACTTGGAATAAAAATAATGATCTAGAGCTTTCTATCCTAGTATCACAGTTTACTAGTCTAAGAAAGGGGCGTTTTCGTTGGTCACGTTAATGGTACTTGTTTGATGGACCTCAGAGCTGTCTCGATCTGTAGGGACGCCTGAGACATGTACATTGCACACAGATTGCCCTCAGCCGCGAGCCCTTGACACATTTGTGGCATCTGCTCCGCTGTAAAGGTGCTCCATGCTGGCCCTTTACTACTGCAATGTGTGTATTTGTCACTCTGTGTTTTTCTCTTTCTGATGCCTCCGTCACTCAACCGGAATGAAAGGTTAGACGTGCAGAGCCTTCTCGTGTTACTCGGGAGGGTGCAATGCCTCTCCGGGGGCTCCCATGATGCACATATCACACTTCATTCGAGATTTTAGAAAAAACAGTGCATTAAATGACAGCATCACGAGCAGCCTCTCCACAGGAGGTGATAGGAACAGAAGGCATGGCTCCCCCAGGGGGGGGATGCATCCATACTTGGGTGAATGTGAAGGCCGTGGTTTGTGTGTATGAGGCGGAAGGCATTTTATGCAGGAGAGCGCAGAGCTTGCCAATAATCATAGGAAATGTTTCATTTCCACTGTACACAGATTAAGAATCATAACCCGCAGTATTGATCTCGTGCTTGTGGCGCAGGAGTGACAGCAGGGAAGGGCCGCAGTTTCCGAGAGGCCTGTAATTGTTTGCTGGCATTCCGGTGATAGTGATTTGCTGTCATGTCTGTGAAAGCCCAGGGAATAGTCTACACCGAGCCCAGGAGAGGTCTCATTCGAAAAGTAACATCTTCTGAGTGGATTAAAAGCATGTCACTGCGTGCCTGTTATGCACTTGTCGTGGTGCCTTCACTTTCAGACACTTTCTGGATGAAGAGGAGACAATATTTTTCTTTTTTTTTTTATTGTGCAAAGGTGGTTTGAAAAGAAAAACCTTAGACAACTATTCCACAAAGGATTGACACAAGGGCGGGGGGGGGCTCCTGCCTGTGATGGTTCAAAATTGCAATAATTTAAATGCAAATAGATTCAACTGTGTGCAAAAAACCTCTACAGCAAACATTACTATTCGCCATGTGGTTGATAAATGTACATTATACAAACATACACTCAACTTAAATGGTGTTCTACAGCTTTGTGTATTGCTGTGTTCTTTATTATTTCTTTGATTATTCTATGCAAAGTAATTCAAATATACAGAACATATCAAACATTGTACTCTTGCAGGGGGGGGTTGCATAGTTCTACCTATCTGCATGAGTATATGATCCAAAGTGGTATAAAAGATGGTGGTGGACAACAATAAATAGACAATTCAAAGGGATGAGCCCACAGTATGCATTGCAAAAACATCAATTAATGAAAAGCAGTGATACAAAACAAATATGCTGGAAATGCCAAACCATGCATAGTGTTCTAGTACATATTGTTGTCCTGTAAGTACATTTCAGTTGTGGGCAGTTTTATCTTCCCGGGAAAGCATGCGTGTTGTTGCAAGTCTGGGTGGGAGACATAATGAGTAGGTCTACCAAAGCCAGGCTAAACGGTGACCTTGTAGAAAGTTCCAGAAAGGCATCAATAAAATACAAATTCGAAGAACAATTTCAATCAAACGGCCATCATGAAATACAATAAAACATTAAATAATATTAATCCAAGCTAAAATATTTAGCATATAGCCTCCTTCTACTTCATTTCATAAGATACTATAAATTAAAAACCCTCAGACAGTCCAATGTCCTTGGTAAAGAGCAATAGTGCTGTAATAAAGGCCACAGAAGAGGTATTAAAAAGCCTTTCCCAAAGTCCCTGACTCAGAATACATTCAGTAGAGTGGACGAAAAGCCCAAAGTGCAATATCCTCGTTTCATTTAGACTCGCACATTTCAATATCAAATGCTTTAAGGGCTCTGTTTCTGTCCCAGTTTTGCCAGGCAATAGCTACAATTGGCAGTAACACCAGTCTCTTGTTTCCACAGGAGAAGATTGTGTGTTGTTTTTAAGAGGTTGAATCGAAAACGCATCTAAATAGATCTAGCAGTAGGGAAAGGAAAGTTTTGCAAGTACAATGACACCTTCCCCAATTGTTTATGAACAAATAACAAGTCGTCTAAATGTTTATATTTGGAGAGAAGAGCCTTGGTGTCACACCAATCATTTCATAAACTTATCAACGCAATCAGGCCCTTTCTATCCAAAGAGAACTGCACCAACATAGCCAGAGCCATCACCGGCTCCAGGCTAGACTACTGCAATGTACTCTTTCTAGGAACCTCCAACAAAAACTTAGAGAGACTACAAGTAATACAGAGCAATGCTCTCCGGGCAGCCCAAGGCATTGCTAAAAGAGAACACATCTCTGAAGCCAGAAAACTAGCCCACTGGCTCCCAGTAAAGGAAAGGATCATATGCAAAGCCCTGACACTGACCCACAAGTGCATTCACTTCACTGCTCCTGCTTACCTTTCTCAAAGGATCCACCCTGTCTCCACCACCAGGCCAACCAGATCCCCGTACACCAACATGCTCTCTGTGCCACTAGTAAAAAGAGTAAAAGCGGGTGGATCCAGCTTACCCTACCTCGCGCCCACCTACTGGAATGCCCTACCTCCCACCATCCGTGGCGAGGACTCCCTCACCACCTTCCGCAAAACACTGAAAACTACCCTCTTCACATAAGGACCGACACATCAGCACGAATACCTATCATTTATGTTTGCAATATACGACCAAATGCAATATTTGTAACAATTAGTATGATTTCTTGTACTATTCATAATGTGTCAACAATCGCTATCATATGTACCATGTAACTAAGTTATTGCAAGTAACAGCGCCTCAATGCCCCTGGGCTGCTTGCGCGCTATATAAATTTAAATAAATAAATAAAATAAATAAATAAATATCGTCCAGGCGTTCAATTAAATTGATTCCTATCGATGACAACATAGAACTACAAACCTCAATAAAAGGATTTCGGACTCCACGCGCTTCACTCGCTAAAACTGCAAACGGAGAGAACGACGGGGAAGCCAGAAACTTAAAGCAAAGAAGTCATATTTTCCATAAAAGCGCCAGCATTCATAGAAGGGAGTCCCAATTCAAATTGAAGCGCTACCATAGGAACATTTTTGGGCAGGGATACAGCCTGTTTACACACCAGGCCCGCTATAGGAGTCCGATCAAAATGACAGAGACTAAGTCTCAAGTCCGTAGAGTAAAGCTGGCACTACTTGATATAAAATGAAGAGGCAAGTATTAGGGGTTCTGTGCCATTATTTCAATTTTTGTAGATCTACCCAAAAAACCGACTCCCACCCTCTCTTCCTGACTTTACTCGGAATCGGGGGGGGGGGGGGTTTCTCCCCCTGAATCTACTCCCCTCGGCCCACCGCCTCCCTCCCCTCTCAAAACCCCCATAAAAAGCACACACACGCACACACAAAGACAAACGTACCCGTTCTCTGTCTAGGCCGTTTCCAGGTCCTGGCCTGCCTTTTAGCCCCTGTGCAGAAATCGTTTGTGTCGCAGGGGCTGACAGCTCGATTTAGACAGACTGCTCCGTGCAGTCTTTCTAAATCGTTTTTTAAAATTTCATTAAAAAAAAAAAAAAAAAAGTTCTACTGACCTAAAACCATCCCAAGGACGAGTATGCTCGTCCTTTTTGCATAGACTTGCATAATAGCCTGGCACTTAAGTGGTTACGAGGAGGTTTTACATGAGAACCCCTGATCCCTTGCCATTATCTTATTGTTTGTGTATTCTGCAGTCCAAGTTTCTGAACTGGGGGGTCAAATTAAAAAATGCATACACATTTGTAGAAAATGTATAATGAAAGGAGTTAATCATGGAGATGTGATAGTTAGAAAATACTATTTTTAAATTATCAGTTGAAATTGACATTTTGTTGCAGGTCTATCTTTTTTCCACCCCTTACGAAGCTTTTGCAAAGTTACATTTAGAGAATTCTGTTAGGCATGTAATTGGTAAGAGCTGTTCATAGATCCCTGGGAGGAAGCCGTCAATGGGATCTTCTCTGTTTGATTAAGATGGCTGTACCAGTGACGAGTACCTGCTAACAATGCTCTAGGCTTCATGCACTAGAGGTACTCTGTCACTTTCTTGCAAATTATCTCATAATTGAAAGAAGATCCAGGGCAGGCCAGTTTCAAAATGGGCTGCTGACCCGCTGCACTCCCATTTCCTGGTTGATTCCGCCACCGAGACACAGATATCCAAACCGCCTTGAAACATTGGAGCGCTGTACCTACATATGAACTGGTCTATGCTCAGTCAAGTAAATCTTGCAGCATTATACCAGCTAAAGGCATTACTGCCATTAATTTAACAGGCCCTGCGGAAGTGCTGTGGGTATGAAACGTGTCAACTGTAACCTATGAAAAATAAACCCAACTATCAAGACCCATTGTCTTTGGTTCATGAAAAACAGTCCCATTTCCTTTGGAAAATATATGTCTATATTAGAAAATATCTTTAGAATCTAAAATACAATCATGTTCCAAACACAGCTGGGCTTTTATTTCATTAGTTTACTAGACACCCCCACCCCTCTTTCTGAGTGTCAAAACATGTTTGCAATGATATTTTTGCTCCCAAAATGCCATGATTATTTCGCTTACGAACTTTTCGAATCAGAAAATTACAAATTCGAAATATTTGAAATTGCAATAATCACGAACATCATCCCGCAGAAAAATACCATTCTGTAAACGTGTTTCCCCTCCGAACCCCTTACATACCGTTTGGCAGCACACTTTGCTGTGTGCGCTGAGTCCCCGTCTCCCTGCAACGTCATTTTCCTTCACTTATGTTGATGGGAACCGGCACCAGCGGGTCCTTTTTTAAATGTATTTCTTTTACTTTGTCCACTGCTGTCCTTTTTTATGGATGCCGGGGACACCCCCGCCAACCCCGAAGTCCCATGATGCCCATCAAAGGGATCAGGGGACACCTTGGCAAGCCCTGCTCCACATGATGGACATTATCAGTGTTTAGTTCTTTTTCCATTCCCGAATTCGGCATGTTTGTCATTTCTATTTTTTTCCGGTAATTTCTGCGGATACCCAAAATACCACTGTTAGGACCTTGGGAACAAATTCAGACTAGAATGATCCTTGAATCCCCCAACAAAGACGACCAAGTTTCTGATGATAAACCATTGCCACGATTTCACCCCCTGTCTCTAGACATCTTTCAGAAAACAATAGTTTCACTCAAACCTTTGAACTTTTAGGTGACCCTGCTGCCCTTGTAAGGACAACTTTCCATATCTTGGGTCCCTGCTGCCTCATAATGGACACCTCAATAAAACAATGCAAATGTTCCACAAGCTATCAAGTTGATCAGGGAGCTCTTCTTAAAGACACCAAAAGTAGAACAAGATGATCACACTAAAACCCACTCTTTACTTGTCGGAGTAAATCCGTAGATCGCCTTGTAACTGTAAGCTGAACATGTATCTCTCTGAGAACATTTTACTAATGGAGTATAAATCCAGGTTTAGTGCAGGTGCAGTACTGAATCCCCCACATCGCATGATGTTGGCAAGGCTTTCAGCATTTTGGACAATGCAGAGGCCTGTTTACTGGTTAACAGCATTGCCTGCAATGGAGAACAAGTCAGCACTGAATATCATGAATATATGCATGGACATTAAAGTAAATGTCCTCAACTGGTTCTCCACCGTTTGGAAGGATGTACGCAACTGCAGAAAATTGTACTTTCTAATCTCCACGGATCCTTATGCCATATGGGGCTACCTTAAGGCTCAATATGTTCAGACACTGAACTTTTATACAGAGCCACTGGGGGATTTTATGGGAAATATGAACATACATCAGTGCACATATCCCAAGGTGACAATGGAACAAGATATTGCCCACCTAATTGCCTAGCTCGCATTCAGAACTGAATATTGCGGCATCACTTGAAGCTGAATTCACAAACAGCCTCTTAGCTTCGCCCCTCAGCTGCAGGAGTAACTCCAATGTAGTGTCCAATGGGAAACCCCCAGGATTCCTTTTGGACCACAAACTTCTACTTGATCAACGTATCTGCTGTTATCACCCGTTTTGAGCTCTCTTCATTGGCTACCCATAGAAGATAATGTCTTGCGAAATTGTGCCTGCTTCACCTACAAAGCCACTGAGCTCCACACGGCCCAATAACTAGCAGACCAACTCTTTATTTCGGTAGGATCGTGTGAGCAAAGCCTCGAGGAGCTATGCCGAGCCTTCTCTGGCTGTGCCATACGAATGGGGATCGTCTTTCCCCCTGTGCTGCACTGTGCAGCCTCCCTTCTTTGTTTCAGACCTGTAAACTCTAGTCTAATTGTACATGAATCCTTAAAAAAACTATGTTTTTCTAGTAACATAAATTTGCATAAAAATGCACCACATAATATATGAAATATTACACCGTGTGCAGAGGTTTTTACAGTAGTATTAATTATATTTTAAGGAGTAAGTTTACATCGGCGAGCAGTTTTTTGCAGTTTCTGTTAAATCATTCAGTTGGTTCTGGGCCTGGTAGCATGCATTTCAAAGTTGCTTTTCTTTGCTCTCTCCACTGAAATTTGAAAAAATTGGAACTATTTTTGAGGAATTAGGCAACAATATTGGCAATGGTTTCAATAAACGAATTAAAATCAATTATAACATAAGCTACCTACTCTGAACTCACCAGGTTTTCACCGCAGAATCATGTGTATTTTTAAGTAAGCCATGATGGGAATCGTGACTCAAGTAGTTGTGTTGAAGTGAAACTCCACAGTGGCTGTCTCTTTCAAGCTTGAATTACGAGTTTCAATTTGAGCATTTTAAATTTCCAAGGAAAGCTCAACATTGGCTGGCTGGCCTTACATCATTCCATTCCATAAATGTACATGCCATTTTATGAATTACTGTGGCATGGTGGAAGAGTGGATCTTTTATTATTTCTGTCGCTGGTTCGAGTGACATGTTGGTATCTTAAATATCCAATATAATGCATGTGTTTTTAATGGTGGTGTGTTGTTGGAAAACATTAATTAAGGATGTTTCCAGTGCCCCCTGGAGTTTGTACAGTGCTGGTCATTGGGCCGGCTCTCGCTGGATCCGAGATCCGCCACCAGATGTCTAGCCGGATCTCGGGATCCGGCCAGAATCAGCCACCCCAAAACCCTTGTCGGGGGGAAATTCTCCCGGGGTCGGCTGAGCCGTCCGCGGACCTCCGGGCAGGGAGGCCCCAACTCCTCCCGTGTATCCCAAAAATGAGTATGAGGCACACGCAAGAAGCAAGGTGGTTCTGCTGTTTATTGGACAAACGGCAGGGATGGGTCAAGGAACGTACGCGTCCGTCCTGACTCTCTCTCTTCATCCTGGGCTCGCAGGCCCTTTTTACCTTAGTATGACGCGCTACCTGCGTCACCTTGGAAAGTTTAGCAAAAAACCTATCGCCACTCTGGATTGGTTCCTCGAGTGGTAGGGTTGGTATAGCATACGTATAGAGAGCATTGTTAGTGGTTGAGGGTTAGTCAGGTGGTATAATTGGGTTGTCCCTTCAAATTGATACATGAAAATTGTTACATGAAGATCCCTGGGGATTGGTCAATGTTACTGGCGTCAGTGATAAGAGCCCCATGTTCTGATTGGTCCACGCACGAGCCCCCCAGTCTGGGACCATCGTTGTTCCCAGCTCGCGGTGCACATGTCATTTGCAACAATGTTTCACTATGGTTATGTGCAGACAACGTGAAGATTTATTGGTATGCCTGAAGGCCAACTACTCCCACCGCCGCAGATGTCCATTGAATCACTTAATTGTATCTGCCTATGTCTTGAAACGGGGGTTTTCGGTGCCTCCCTCCTCCTGGGCCTGGCACCCTGTCAGGTTTGGCTTGGTCACGTGAGGTGGGACCGTGGTCGTGGCAGAATTCTGCACAATTAATATTGTATTTTCCACTGTGTGCCTGGTTTTAATTGCAGGTGTGACCTCGGCGTCGGCTTGCGGCATACGAGATTGCAACATTGTGCCCTTGACCGTCAGTCATCGCCGGGCTCATTCTGCAGAGTCAGCAACTATACTCTTGCTCATTCAATGTTCCTGGAAGCTCTTGCTTGCGGCCTACTTGGGCCTGGTGCATAGGCGGAGACGTTTGGTACACAGCGCTTTAGGTTATGGTATCATATTGCTTTATCCCCAGTATCGTGTCTTCATTATGCTTTTCATTATTGCGCATGGGTTTAGGAGAAGCGTGAGCAAGCTTTCAGATGAGTTCATTGTGCGTCTTGCGTTTCTGCATTTTGAGAAGCCTATGTGAAAAATAATAAAGATGTGCGTCTATGGGTGTATCTGTCACTTGCGTCACAGCACTGAGTATGTTCTTCGTGTGGATTGGTGTGGGAGTGTCCAGTGTGTATGTTGTACGGCTATTCTGGCTGTTGGCCGGGTCGTCATGGCATCTCTAATGATGTGTCGAGTTAGTGCTGGATGATTCAGTCGAGTCCCTCCATGCCGCAGGCGTCGGTAAGGGTATGGCAGGCTGGCGGGCACGCGGGAGGGCACATCCGTATGTTATTGTACCAGGGTATTTGGTCGTTTGGTAGATGGGCAAACTCCTCTCGTGGCGGGTGCCTGGGCCGTGATCCTCTAGGCCAAGGGAGAGAGGGGATTGGTGGGAGCCTTTTCTTCCATTCTCCCACTTCAGTCCCCCCTCTGGTCGACTTGTCGACCACAAACATATCCTTTTCCTTATCTCCTCTCACCCTCCATATTTTAGTTATTCCTCCCAAATGTCCATAGTGGTTAACATGGTCTTCAAATGACCAATACATATATACACATGTTCCTCCAGGTGTGCAGTATACCCACTTTCCTATGTAGCTCCTTGGGTTTCTTGGGTTTCGAGTTTCACAGATGGTGGGTCCAGATCATTGGTGATGATCTGGTTGCGCAACTTTTCTCTCTTTTTTATTATTATTCCAGCGTGTTGGCCGTCATCTGCTGGCATCAAGGGGTGCATACCAACCATTTCGATCATTTCGTCAGTGGTGTGTGTCTTCCGGGCCTACCATAATCTTATCAAAATCAGTGCAGCTCCAGCCAAAATAATGCACCCAACTATAATCTTCAGTCCGTCTGACAACCAAGATGGCATCCATGACCATAATATTGAAAACCAGCTCTCATCCTTTTCCACACCTTTACTTTCATCCATCATCTTGGAGTGCATCTGGGCCAATTGTGATACTGCTTCTGTCAGTGTACCATTGTCAGCATCGTTAGCAGGAATGAATGTGCAGCATGATTGTCCTATCTTTGCGCAAACTCCTCCTTCCATTGCTGTGAGGAGGTCCAGTACATATCTGTTCTGTAGTGCTACCATCCTCACTGCTCGCAATTCTTCTTTTATTGCGTTGAATCCATTTACTGTAGAATTAATTGTCATCATTAGTTCCCACCTAGTTATCTGGAGCCATTTTGCGTTTGCGTAAGCCTGTAGTCCCGGATGTATTATCGAGGAGAAGAACATTGCTGCTCTGCTGAATAGTCTATGTTCCGGTGGGATTGAAGAGAGTGCTGTTTCCGACCGTCCCCATAGGTAATTTCCTGTCAGAGGTTCTCCTTGTCTCTTCTTCCTATTCAGGACAGAATTGTTGCCGCTGTTTTTGTTCTCTGGCCCCTTTTGAGTGTGTACAGATCTCTTCTTCTTCTTGTTTCCTTCATCCATTTTGGGAAAGCTTGCCACATTCACATGTTTCTGGGGCACCACTAGTGATGGTACATTGACGTGTACCATTGTGCATATACCATTCCACAGAGGGGGCAGTGTGTGGTATGTCCTGTTTCCGCAGGCCCAGTAATGGTCCATTACCACTGCTGTTCCTGCTCCCCCCTCAGGTAACTCTGTCACCTTTGCACAGTTGGTGTTGTATCCCACGTCCACTTCTCCTTTATGTTGGTAGCATACCTTAGGCGCAGTCAGCGGCAGTATTGTTATTGGGTCTTCATCCTTCGCTAACCATGTTAGCATGGGTACGTATTTGACCCAAGTCATCCAACATCTGTCGTTATGTTCAGCAATACTCTTAGTATCCTCTCTTGTTACCATGTTGCTGCCAGCCACTCCTATGTCCCATTTGTCACCCAGGTACACCTTCCCTGTTATTATTATCAGTGGTCTTTCCCAACATCCTTGTTTACCAGGGACTTCAGTGGCGTACCAATCACATGGTAGGTACTGTAATATTACCTTCTTTGTTTTTCTCTTTTTCAGGGCCGCTTGTTATGTATTTGAATGCCTCAGCGTGTAAACTGGCCTTGTTGTAACTCAAGTAAGCCTTGAGGAAATTGTTTTCGTACGGGTATGTGTCTCGTGTTTTCCATACCAGGTGCGCCGTGTTCCCTTGGAATCTCCCTTTCGTTTGGAACAGTGTCAAGTATATTATACATCGTGCTGTTTTTTCATCAATTTCCGTGGCAACGAAAGTTCTGGAAGCGCTCATGGCGTATGGGATCAATGAGCAGACATAGCAGCTGTCTTCCGTTGTCTGCTTACCTATTTGGGTCATGTGTTGGTACCACATGTTATTCGAGACGTGTGCTGAATGTTGTATGTAGTTGTCAATATCTTTACGGTCTGAGTATGTGCTGCGTTTAACTCTATTTCCCTTGTGTGGGATTTTGCTAGTACCACCTGACGTCACACCTGTTGCAGCCGGGGGTGGGGGTATGTTAGATTTGGGAACAGCCAAAATATTGATAGCGCAACTGTTCTGCCATACAGAGGCAGCCAAGAACCCGGTGATCATCAAGATCCCTATCATTTTTATTACAGATGCTAATCTCACCGGCATTTTGCTCTTACCTTGCTGCAGTCCGGCAGCTAATTCTTGCGACGTTAAAGTTGCCCGCCTGAAAATTCTCAATATGCTCGTTATTAGTGTTAGTTGTTGTTTTCAAGCTCTCCCTATCAGGTAGTCGTTCAGTGCCCAGGCGAAGAGCTGTTCCCACGCCAATCTAAGTGATCTATCTCTTAGGACAGGCAAGTAAGGGTGGAGATGGGGCATTGATTGTTCTATGGCCAAGAGAAATGCTGTGTAGTAGACACGTACCCTTCTTCTTTTTAGGTACTTTGGCCTTTTTATGTGATGGACAAATTGGTGTGATAATTCTTCAGGGTAGTTATCGGCTGAGGGTAGCATCTACTCCTGGGCAGTGAATCTTGTTAGTTATTTATATTCTTGGCAGTACAATAATACACGGTGCCTGCATGTGCAAGAGAAAAAAGAGGAGAGAACATTCAAGTGTTTACATGTGTATATGTGCAAAACAATGTCCTTCAAGTGTCCTTCAGTTGGGTTATTCGGGTAGGGGGCTTAGGGCTCAATTGGCGGAAGTCGCTTTACTCTTTGATCGTGTGACCATGGGGTGGGCGGTGTGGGAATTACTCTTCTCTATGCCAGTAGTTGTCTCTGGGGAATCAGGGGGGTGGTAGGGTAGGGGGACACTTGGGTCGTTAGCTGTGGTAAAAGTCTCTTCCTCCGTGGGAGACGCTGTTGCTGTTCTTCCAAAGGCCCTGTCGGTGACGCTAGGGCGGGTCTGGAGTTTGCAGATCTTTACGTCGTGTAGATGATTCCAGGCACGTTTGTCCTGTAGCTTTACTGCTCTCGTTGATACTTCCTCTACGAGGTGGGGGCCAGTGAAGCGTGGGCTGTTCCACTTTCTATTTAAGTTGCGGAGTAGTACGTGGTCACCTTTAGCAATTTTGCACAGTTTTCCCTTTTCCAATTCTTTATCCGCGTCTTCTTGTTGATCACTCTTCGACCCGCCCCGCGTGCGCTCGAGCTGTTGAGACACAAACACCACACTAGTAATCAAGGAAGACACATATTGGTACATTTCATCACCAAGAACAATTGCTGTATTTTCATAGTCTGTGAATGCTCTTGATGTAGGCGTCAGAGGAAGGCGCATTTGTCGTCCGGTCACCACCTCGTGAGGGGTGAGGTGGTGATCGGATCCTGGTCTATTCCTTAGCTCAAATAGGGCTAGCGGAAGGCAATACAGCCAACTTTTCTTTGTTGTCTGCTGTATCTTTGCAATTGCCTCCTTCAGTAGGCCATTCAGGCGTTCGCATAAACTGTTGGCCTGCGGGTGATATGCGCAGGCAAATTTGTGCTTGATATTGAGGAAGGATGTGATGTGTTGGAACATTTCATTAGCGAAATGCGGACCATTACCTGACCGCAGTACCTCGCATTCTCCCCACCTGGGGAAAACCTCCCTCACTAGAAATTTAGCTGCTCTGAATGCATCTGGGTGTGAGCAGGGTCCTGCCTCAATCCACCTGGAGAATGGGCATAGTACTACAATCATATACCTATTTCCTTGACATACGTTGATCATATCAACATAGTCAATATGGATGTGCAGGAAGGGTCCCTCAGGCCGGGGTATAGTACCTTTTATCACCTTTAGCGTGTGACCGGCCGTGAACTGTTGACATGTGAGACAATTGCTGATAAAATTTGTCACATGGGAATCTAACTCGGGACAGAACCAATCTTCCCTAATTCGTGCTGCGATAACTTCCTTGCCTGTGTGGGCTGGGTGGTGGAGTTGGCTCAGGGCGGTGTTTAATAGTGCCAATGGTATTACCATCTTTCCAGTGTTACCCTGGCGCCATAGTGCGTCCGTTGGTGACATTGTACATCCTCTTCTTACCCATATTTCTTTTTCTGCCATTGGTGCAGCCGCTTGTAGCTCCATTATCTGTGTGGCTGGGAGATGGGTGTATCCTTCTCTTATCAACATCTCCTTAGCTATTCCCCTCCCTCTCCCTCTCTCTGACTCTGGGGGGGTTCCATATCTCACCAAAATATGCAGCATACTTCGCATGTGCGTCAGCTGCTGCATTCCCTTTTGAGATATGATCTTCTCCATTGGTGTGTGCGGTACATTTTACTAAAGCTAATTCTTGGGGGTCATTTATTACTTCAATTAGTTCAGCCAACAAGAGAGCATGTTGCACTGGGGTGCCGTCAGCTCTCCTAAACCCTCTTCTCCTCCATTTGGACAATCCGGAGTGGACAGTAGACGTGACATATGCGCTGTCACAATATATAGTCACTCGTTTGTCGAAACTTTCCTTCAATGCCAAGATCAGTGCAACCAATTCGGCTGCTTGAGCAGAGTAATGCTGTGGTAATTGTACACATTTCATCGCCACACACACCGGTTCCTCTGTCATTTTTACCACTGCTGCCCCAGTTCTCCTTATCCCATCACTTTGGTCTATCGTTGAGGACCCATCAATGAACAAGAGCTCACCTCCATCTAGTGCGTTCTCTTCAACCTTTCTAGTACACGAGTACATTTCGGTAGTCTGCGTACAATCATGTGCATAATCTCCTTCCTCAATTACTTCTGCTATAAACCTTGCAGGATTAACCATGCTGCATCTAACAATTGATAGTTCTGGTCTAGATAGGATGATCTCATAACCTGACGCCCTCTGCGTGGTGAGTGTGGACTTAGGCTTGTTCAATATCGCAAATAGTGCATGTTCCACAAATAGTGTGGTTGAGCACCCCATTGTGATTGTTGATGCTTTTTCTACCGCAAAGGCAGCTGCGGCGAGACCTTGTTCACAAGGGAAATGTCCCAACATCACAGGATCCAAGTGACCACTGTAAAATGCTACTGGTTTGTAGCCCATGCTTGTTTTTTGAGCCAACACTGCTTTCATTACTGCTGAGTCGCAATGTGAAAATATAAAAAATTGTTGTTCATAATCAGGGGTGGCCAGCACCGGAGCAGTTGATATTGCATCTTTCAGTTCGTCAAACGCCTCTTTCATTTCCATTGTCCACCCCAACTTTCTCTCCCCTTTGTTAGCTTCTTTTAATGCCTCAAGTAGGGGTCTTATGTATGAGCTGTAATCAAATACCCAGGCTCTACAGTAGTTGCACAATCCCAGGAACTGCTGCAGTTCCCTCACTGTGTGGGGCGGTGGCGTTTTTGAAATAGCCTGTGCTCTTTGTGGTGCAATCTTTCTCCCGTATTGAGATATGAGCTGACCAATGTAAAGTACCTGTTCCTGACAGTACTGTAACTTCTCCTTATCTACTTTGTAACCCTTTTCAGCCAATACCGTCAGCATCTTCAATGAGTCCTCTCTACATCTTCTTTCGCTTGTGCTGCAAATAATTATATCATCAACGTACTGTAACACTGTGCTTTCCACTTCAATGTTACCCAAATCCATCTGTATTACCCTGTTGAAGATTGAGGGTGACTCGCAGTAGCCTTGTGGCAATCTGGTGTGTTTCCACTTTGTGTTCCTGTACGTGAAGCTTGTCAGATCTTGTGAGTCTGGGTGCAGGGGTATTGAGAAAAAGGCATTTTTTAGGTCTATCACTGTAAATCGTGATGCCTCTGCTGGAATGCCGCACAATATTGTGGCCGGGTTCGTTGCTATGGGGTATTCTGCTTCCACTATGTTGTTCAAGGGCCTGAGGTCCTGAATGAAGCGCCAAGACCCCCCTTTAGTTTTGCGCACTGGGTATACAGCTGTGTTACATGGTGATTCTGATGGTACCAATATGCCACTATTTATAAGGGCCGTTATTGTTTCATATATGCCCTCATCTGCCTCTTTTGATAGTGGGTACTGTTTCACTCTGGGGAGTATGGCACCTTTTTTCAATTTTATTCTTACTCCTCCTATACTTTTTATACACCCCACGTCATAGGGACTAGTAGTCCATAATGATGTCGGTACCTTTGCCATATCCTCCTCAAAGAAGGGAGCTGGGGTGGATGTGGGTGCTTCAAGTGCCATTGAAATTTTCTGTGCCACTTGTTTGTACGTCACTCTAAGCAATATTTCTACACTCATCATAAACACCATTTCACCTTCTTCCTTTTCTTCTGAGAAGAGCTCCTCATCCGACACCTGCGTGAGTCTACATCCCTCTGTCAGTGCTATCACTGCCATCCATGCTCTCCCTTCTCCGTCATGGGCGTGTACTGCAATGTAATCAGCAGTTGCTATAATGCTCTCTAAGTTCACTGCAATCACCTTTCCTTCTGGTTCGTTGGCTGGTGTTTCTGGTCTAAACAAATAGGCTGCTGGCCTCCTCCAGATCTTTCCTTCAATTCCTGGCATCCATGCAAATGCCATGTCTGTCCCGTACTGGAACAGTTCACCATCTACTGGCTCAGCCCTAATCACTGTCTGTCCACAGTATGCTTGCATAATTTGTCGTGCAGTGAGCATGTTAATTCCTGGAGTGGAGCAAACTATGCCGTCCTCCGTAAAGGAGATCGTCATATTTAACCTGCTCATTATGTCTCTCCCCAGTATGTTTACTGGTGAGGCCCTAGAATATAAAAGCGGTACTGACATGTCATACTCCCCAATCGATAAGGGAATGTTATCAGTAAAGGGAACCAATCCCCTAGCCCCAGAAAATCCTTGGGTGTTCATGGCTTCGCCTGACATCTTAAATTTACCTTCCCTTATGCAAGACCGGGTCGCTCCCGTGTCAACAAGGAATGATAATCTTTTGTCACCTATCATTACCTCTATGTGTGGTTCCTCCGCACTATTAGGTGTTACCGACAGGATGGGACACACCAAGGCCATCTGTGGGCTGTCCTATTGAGGGTATAATGATTGACCACTTCCTGTGTAAGGGTTGTGTCCCAGGACCGTCACCCTTCCCAGTTGTGTTTGCTGTAGTTGTGTATTGGTAGAGGTTATGTTATGGTCTTGGATTTGGGCAGGTTGCTGTGCTTGTTGTACTTGGGGTTGTTGTGTCACTGCTACCTGTTGTTGTGGCAGCAAATATGTCTGTGGCTGTTGTTGTGTTACTGGTTGTTGCTGGCCATTTCCCAGTTGTAATATCTGCTGTTGCTGGATGCCCTGCTGTTCCTGTGTGGGCCCTTGTTGTCCCTGTTCAATCCATGATGGTGTGCCCGGTCTCACTCTACACGTGCGTGACATGTGCCCTACCAATCCACAAATCCAACATACCGGTGGTTCCCTGTTCTGCCATGGAAAGCTTCCTGGGTTGTCCTGGTATACTGGTTGCATGGTGGGGTAAAAATTTTGAAATCCTCCCCCCTGCTGTTGTGTGCTATATCCGTATCCTCTCCCCCTCATTATTCCTCCCCTTCCCCTGTTGTAATTATAATACCCAGCTCCTGGCGTTGAGTATCCTCCTCCCATGCTAGTCGTGTATGGGTTGAGTGGCGGCAGCTGTTGTGTTACAGTCTGTGATGATTGTATTTGCGAGGGATCTTGTGCAGCTACTACTTGTGCAGTGTTTTGAGTCATTGTTGCAGGTGTAGTTATTAGTGCGCCTTCCATTGTATATTTAGTACGTTTTTTCTGTACTAATTTAGCCTCTTCCGTTTTCCTATCGTCTTCCTTTTGCTTCATTTTTTCTTGCCATGTCCTACAATGATGCACTATTGTCAGTTGTATTTCTGGCCATGCTTTTGCTTCCATCCCCACTACTTTCTTCAGTTGTTTCTGGACTGCTTCTGGGAGCCCTTGTACTAGTATATGATAGAATATTGCTGGTGTCTTGTCCCATTGTTCTCTAGTTTCCATACGCCACTTCTCTTGAATTTCCTGGATATCATCAACAGGATCTTCGTTTTCACGCATCTTGCGTGACGTAATTGCTCCTATGTCTGATGTGTCCGGGTACTGTAACCTCAGTGCCTGCCATAAAGCATGTCTGCAATTTGCGAATGGCGCCCCATCGTGTGATGTGTTTGTTATTGTTACCCCGGGGAAGCCTGCTCTCTTCCAGATGTCATCTGCTGCATCCCCTAATATTGATATCAAAAGGCCCTTTACATCCCCCACTGCCAATTTCTGTCCTGCAGTGTGTTTTTCCATTTCATATATCCATTTTCCCGCACCTCCACTTAATGATGGGAGCCTGCACTTTGTTTTCCTTGTCTGCATGCTTCCAGGGGACGTATTGTGTTCTAACCCCTCCCTTTTCCAAAAGTGGCATTAGGTTGTGTCCTTGTTGGCCCTTTGGGTCCCACACAATCGAATCCGTACACCCCTCCTCTTCTTCCCTATCCTCTACATCGTCAATGGAGTCCATAACTGTTTCTCCTCCATCTCTTCCCTTTCTTTTGCCATTTCCTTTATTTAATGTGGGCATGTGTATTCGTACTTCCTGCCTGCGTCCAGGGAGGTCTCTAAGCCTGCCTGCATAGGGTGTTAGTTCGTGTGAGAAGGGCGCTAGTTTATATTGGTATGTTGCACGTAATGAACGTGAGGTAGTGGAGCATGTGGGACGGGATGGTGACTGTGTGGCTGTGCGTGTCTGCCTTCCCGCTATTCCTTGCTCTTCCTCCTCACTTCCCTCCAGTTCTTCCTTTCTCCTGCAGATCCATGGAGATTCTCCGTTTGTTCGGGTGATGTATAATTTCTCTAAGCTTTCCCTTTCACTGTCTCTCCCTTCCTTTTCTATCCCTTCTCCATCCTCACTGCAAAAGTCCTCCATTAATGGCAACCCCAAATCTATCTTTTCCCCCTTAATCGTCGCTGTTCTTAAATCTATTAGATCCGTTTCTCCCTTGTCTTCATTGCCAATTGCTCCCCTTTGTGCTGAGGTTGTTGCTACTTCTGTGTCTCCGTATACATACCTCCTTACTTCACTCCCCCCTCCCCGTTCTTCTCTTTCCCCTTCATTTTTCTCTGCTATTTCTCTATCAATTTCCTCTTTTCCTTTTCAATTCGTCCATTACTTCAATACTCATCTTTTCCATTATCCTTTCTTCTTCTTTCTTCTTTTCCCATTTCGCTCTTTCCTGCTCTAATATACCTTCTATCATCCTTCTTTCTTCATATTTCCTTGTCGTTTCTGATAGTAATCCTCTTCTCCATATTTCCACTTCCTTTTCTTTCTCTTCTTCTTTCCTTTTCTTTTCACGCAGTGCTGCTCTCGATACCCTTTCTGCTACTGCCTTCGCCCTTTCTGCTTCTCTCCTTTTCTCCTCAGTTCGTTCCCTCATTCTGTCCAACTCATCCTTGCTTTTTTTTCCTTTCCCGTGCTCTCTTTCCTCTCTCTCGAGCTGCTTGATCAGTGTATTCTGCTCATCCCTTAATTCTGCTGATCGTTCTTCCAAAATCTCTTCCTTTTGTCATAACAGCTCCTCCCCTTTTCTTTTCCCCTCTTCTCTTTTCGCTCCTTCTAATGTTTTCCTCGTCCATTTTCCTTACCACCTCTTCCTCTTCTTCTGTTAATGACCCTCGTAATTTTAATAATACCTGCGCAGCTACCCAGTCATCCTGTCCTATTCCTGCTATTTGCTCTTTGTCAATCCCTCCTTCCCCTGCGGCTATTTGTGTGCGAGCTGATCCCGTCGTGTTACTCTGCTCCCTTTCTGTGTGGTTACCTGTGGCTGTATATGGTGGCGGGCTGTATGCCGGGTTCGAGTACCCCTCAGCTGCCCTTAATTGAACCATGTCTCGTAGTTCTGTTAAAGGATATAACCCCCCTTCCTCCTTTTTCACTATCTTCGCTAGGGGTATATCGTCGCTCTGTTCCTTTTTTATTTCCTTTTTTTTATGTTGTTACTCTTCTCTCCCTCTTCTCCATTCCCCGTGTTCTGTGGGCTTTCACTCTCCTTGTCCCCATTCTCTCCTCCCTCTTTAATCTTCTCTTCCTCCGTTGTTCCACCCATACTAAACATTCCGTTTGGTCCTGGTCGGGACCCTTGGAACATTCTCCATAAGTTAAACACCTCCACGTGGTGTGTCAACTTCTTCCCTTTGTATGTGTTATGCAGATAGGTCAGTAGCGAATGTTGGGTATATGGATCGAAACTACCATTAGGCGGCCATGGTGTCGTCATTTTGTTGTCCGTCCCCTGTGTCCATTCAATGCTATACTTGATCAGTTTCTCCCTATGGGGCGATAATGTTTTACATATGTGTTGTAATGGGGTAGTGAGGGTGTTCCCCCACCCTCCCGATCCTGCCCCGTATGACATTGTAGCTCTTTACTGTTGTCCTTCCCCTATTTGGTAGCCGTTATCTTACTGACAGTTTATAATGTACAGCCTCTTACCTGGCCCCGTAATTTTTGGGGACTTGTGATAATCCAATAACGTAAAATATGGCATTCACGTTTGTATGTTCTTTTCTTTCTTTCCACCTTTGCAGCCCCCTGCGGCCGAGGAGCACGTAGCCCCCTGCGGCTGCATGCCCCTTATTACGTTCTTATACAGCCACCCCACTTCCACTTGCTCCACCTCCCTCCTTTACATTTGCCGTGGCCGGCGTTCTTCGTGCGCAGCCACGTCCCCGTTTCCGCCTTCCCCCCGATCAATTCACTACCGTTTACCTTCGTTTCCACTCCCCTACCACAACTTTCTTCTCCTCCACTTTCAAAAATAAAGATGCCTTGTTCTCAAGATATCCTATGAAAATCCTACTGGTGACATCACCGATTTCTTTAACCTATTAGTAAGTTCTTCAAAAGTTCAAACTATATTTGCAATCCACCCCCGTTAACCCCACAGCTGTCTTCCTGTCACGCCTGGAACAAGGTAATCAACAATAAAATCGGACTGCGCACATTGCGTCGCCTCGCGTGTGATACGCCCCTCGGCAGGAGGGCTTAACCAGCCAATTATCTTCCGTATTGGGCAACCAGCTAGCTACCACCTACAGGGAAACGTCATCTATCTATCGAGTTTCCTGCTCGATCAATAGGGATCCTCATCTACTCATTGATCAATAATCGCCAAATCGTAGGAAACCGCGCACGCACACACACCCTTACACGTGGTCGCGACCTAGGCCAATCAGTGTCTCCGAGCGGCCGCACGTGATGTTTCCATGCTCCGCCGCCTTCTCTCCCGTAATCGTAGCGGACTGCTCACGCACTTGTCCGGCTACCATTCATTCATTACCAACACTAATTTGCCAAACCTTCGCCGCGCACCTGTGCAACACCTCCCGCCTCCCTCATTCAATTCCTCCCCCCCTCCCTCACAATTTCACATTGCTTGTTGTGCGTGGCATACTCACCAAGTGCTCTTGACGCGGGGCTGCTCGACTGCGTGCACCACTGCAAGCGGCTCGCCACCTCCCCTCGTCTGGACCACGTCTGGACACTCGCCAACCGCGGGCGGGATACTTCTCAACCGGCTCCCGAAGGCCAATATCCGGATTGCGCTGTCCGGTCTTCTCGCAGTTCCGCAATGGTCCTGTAGTCCTCAAAAGGGGGCAGCGGCAGAGGGGGCCGCGCCGCCGGGGCTCCCCGCAACGGGAGTACTCGGAAAAATAAAATAAAAGCAGATCTTAAACAGATCTCAGCAGTGCCTCCAACTTGTCGGGGGAAATTCTCTCGGGGTCGGCTGAACCGTCCGCGGACCTCCGGGCAGGGAGGCCCCAACTCCTCCCGTGTATCCCAAAAATGAGTATGAGGCACACGCAAGAAGCAAGGTGGTTCTGCTGTTTATTGGACAAACGGCAGGGATGGGTCAAGGAACGTACGCGTCCGTCCTGACTCTCTCTCTCTCTTCATCCTGGGCTCGCAGGCCCTTTTTACCTTAGTATGACGCGCTACCTGCGTCACCTTGGAAAGTTTAGCAAAAAACCTATCGCCACTCTGGATTGGTTCCTCGAGTGGTAGGGTTGGTATAGCATACGTATAGAGAGCATTGTTAGTGGTTGAGGGTTAGTCAGGTGGTATAATTGGGTTGTCCCTTCAAATTGATACATGAAAATTGTTACATGAAGATCCCTGGGGATTGGTCAATGTTACTGGCGTCAGTGATAAGAGCCCCATGTTCTGATTGGTCCACGCACGAGCCCCCCAGTCTGGGACCATCGTTGTTCCCAGCTCGCGGTGCACCTGTCATTTGCAACAATGTTTCACTATGGTTATGTGCAGACAACGTGAAGATTTATTGGTATGCCTTTGGCCAACTACTCCCACCGCCGCAGATGTCCATTGAATCACTTAATTGTATCTGCCTATGTCTTGAAACGGGGGTTTTCGGTGCCTCCCTCCTCCTAGGCCTGGCACCCTGTCAAGTTTGGCTTGGTCACGTGAGGTGGGACCGTGGTCGTGGCAGAATTCTGCACAATTAATATTGTATTTTCCACTGTGTGCCTGGTTTTAATTGCAGGTGTGACCTCGGCGTCGGCTTGCGGCATACGAGATTGCAACATTGTGCCCTTGACTGTCAGTCATCGCCGGGCTCATTCTGCAGGGTCAGCAACTATACTCTTGCTCATTCAATGTTCATGGAAGCTCTTGCTTGCGGCCTACTTGGGCCTGGTGCATAGGTGGAGACGTTTGGTACACAGCGCTTTAGGTTATGGTATCATATTGCTTTATCCCCAGTATCGTGTCTTCGTTATGCTTTTCATTATTGCGCATGGGTTTAGGAGAAGCGTGAGCAAGCTTTTAGATGAGTTCATTGTGCGTCTTGCGTTTCTGCATTTTGAGAAGCCTATGTGAAAAATAATAAAGATGCGCGTCTGTGGGTGTATCCGTCACTTGCGTCATAGCACTGAGTATGTTCTTCGTGTGGATTGGTGTGGGAGTGTCCAGTGTGTATGTTGTACGGGTATTCTGGCCGTTGGCCGGGTCGTCATGGCATCTCTAATGATGTGTCGAGTTAGTGCTGGATGATTCATTCAAGTCCCTCCATGCCGCAGGCGTCGGTAAGGGTATGGCAGGCTGGCGGGCACGCGGGAGGGCACATCCGTATGTTCTTGTACCAGGGTATTTGGTCGTCTGGTAGATGGGTAAACTCCTCTTGTGGCGGGTGCCTGGGCCGTGATCCTCTAGGCCAAGGGAGAGAGGGGATTGGTGGGAGCCTTTTCTTCCATTCTCCCACTTCACCCTGCTCTGTGCCGGGGAGAAGGGTAAAAAAAAAATACGCTCCTGCGACCAAAATGTAACTTCCTCTGATGACCCCATGCAAGAGGTCACAAGAGGAAGTTCCAGTCCTCAGCCACGACCCGGTTTATTTATTTATGCAATTTCTGTCAGATACATGGACCCGGCTTATTCATTTATTTATGTAATGCTTGTCGGATACCTGTATCCGACAAAAATCGCATAAATATACAGGTACCCGACAAACATTGCTAAAATAAATACCCCTATTAATATCATACACAATGCAGCCACCCAACTGCTTTCAGAGGGGAGTTCCAGAAGCTGTCCCGGGTCAGGTTCAAGTAAAAGAAAATGTTTCTTATGGCGAACAGAAATCACTGTGTTCGAATAGTAACCAAGGGGAAGTTTTTTTTAATAAAATGGGATGTAAATTTTAAAGAATATTTACTCACCAACACTGGTCAAAACTATTATCCGCATAGTGAAGTAACTCATCACCAGTGCCATGGAAGTGGTTTAAAGTGGAATTGATGTATAGTTTTGAAAAAGAAACAGCATGAAAGAAATAGCGCTGTTTGAAACTATCATTTTGGACATTTCCATTGATCGGAGGTCAACTGCCAGCTCCGCCCCCTTAACCCTACCTCCTCGGGCACTGCTCCCCCAAACTCTGAGCTCAGAGATATCTATATCAAAAACAAGGACAACTGCCATGGAAAACCAACACAACGTAACAATCTCTCAGCCTCACAAACCAAAGCACTCAAAGACCTCAAAAATAATCATGACATTACTGTAAAATCATCCGACAAAGGGGGAAATATAGTGCTATTGAATACAGATGACTATATAAAAATGGCTCTCACACATCTCAAAGACCGCAACTGTTATGAAATAATCCAAGAGAATCCGTTCGCCAAAATGAGGGAAACTTGGAAAACCATGAGCAGTCATTGGAAAGACCTTGAACTTCTGACAGAAGAGGAATATAAGTATATGATGACAACACATCCAATAACACCAACAATCTACTTTCTACCTAAAATCCATAAAAAATTCTCAAGACTACCTTCCAGCAGGCCAATTATCAATGGTATCGGATCCATCACTGAACATATCTCAGAGTATATAGATCACCAACTCCAACCATTGGCCAACTAACTGGCATCTTATATCAGAGACACAACCCATATCATCCAACTCACAGACAACCTACCCTGGAACAAAGACTATTGGCTGATAACCATGGATGTCACATCACTTTATACCAGTATTCTGCATGATAAAGGACTCATAACCACCAAATACTTCCTGAAAACCCGCTCCATTTCCTTCAATGATCACAACAACATGATTCTAGAAATGCCACAATACACATTACAAAACAACATTTTTATCTTCAATCAAACCCTTTACCGCCAGATACAAGGAACTGCCATGGGTGTGAAATATGCCCCTTCATACGCAAATCTGTACATGGGACACTTTGAACTAGAATTTGCATGGCAACATCCATCATTCACTCACCTCAACAATATCATTTTTTGGGCCAGATACATAGATGATATCTTCATAATTTGGAACGGAACAATACCAGCCTTTCAGGACTATTTCAACTATCTCAATAACAATACCTACAACCTAAAACTAACCACGGAATACAGTCAAACAGCCATTCATTTTCTGGATATCACCTTCTACATCGAAAATGATACTATATGTACAACGCTCTATACCAAACCAACAGCCGTCAACAGCATTCTTCACGCAACCAGCTGCCACCCTCAGCACATCATTCGAAACATTCCCTTTGGCGAAATCCTAAGGGTAAAAAGGAACTGTACAAAAGATGATGACTTTACTGAAAAGGCCAAAATCACAGTAGAATAATTTATCACGAGAGGCTACCCTACCAAACTCGTCAAGAACAGCTATCAGAAATCTCTATCAAGGACCAGGCAATCACTGCTACAAGTCAAAACCAAAACTAACACAACCATCACCAACATCGATAGGAAAATCAGCTTCATCACAAACTACAGTGTCAATAATATCTGTATTCGAAAAGCAATTACCAAATATTGGAACATTCTTAGATCAGATCCTGATCTTACGACATTCTTGGATACCAAACCAACAATCACATTCAAGAAAGCGAAAACTCAAGGATGAGCTAAATCCATTTCATTTTGAAGCCAACGTCGCCACCAACAACCTAAATCCACCAACTATGTGGCTACACAAACCTACCAAAGGTAACTACAAATGTGGACAATGCACAATGTGTAAGTACTCGGATAATGCTAGTACCACCGTCATCAAACCAAATTGCACCATCTATACCAATCAACAATTCATCAACTGCAATAGCAAATTTACAATATACATCATCCAGTGCCCATGTAACAAGCTTTACATTGGGAGCACCATCAGAAAATTGAAAATCCGAGTCAGTGAACATATTCGGGCAATTGTCAACCAGGACTCAAGATATCCGCTAGCCACCCATTTTCAACAAACGCATTTACCGACTCAGATCAACCAATTGAAATTTTTTGGAATTGTCAAACTAAAACCTGCCCCCCATGGAGGCAATATGGAACTGAAACTTAGACAACAAGAAGCTTGCTGGATCTGCCTAATGGACACTTGCAACACAGGTCTAAATAGCGACCAGGAACTATGCCATTTTCTGTAAATCTAAGGTTCAGCATACTCTGCATGTTATCTCACCTCTCCCATGTTTCGATATTCTTACAATCTTTCTTACAATTACCTGGCTTGGAGAGATTGTTTTGCTTATCACCCTCTCTCTTACCATTTGGATTTCTACAAACTACATGCTACATTCTTTTACAAATGGCGTTCCCATGCTTCTATCACTAAGATTGACCCATCTACCGTGAACACATACATCACCAATTAGCTAGCTCAGGCACCATTAGGCCCTACCTGCATGTGTGTCTTTCCCATCATTGTGACTGTATCGTGACCCTGTCCACTGCAACTTTTTTCTTTACTTCCACTATTGTCTTTCTCTGACCATATAGTACATAGAATACTATCAGAGTCATCACATACCACCTAGCTAGTCCAGCCGACACCAGGTCTGACATAGCTAGTTTAATGGTTGATACTCAGAACATGTGTCTGCCTAACGGCACGTATATGTTTTAGTAATTACCATGTATACCATTCACATTTTTATATTTTAGTATATCCTCTAGTCTTTATTCTTGCATTTCTACATATATTAAACATTTTTTTTAAGAGAAACATACCTTTTCATCAGGGCTGGACTGGGAACTAAAAGAGGCCCTGGAAATAATTACTGGGGACCAAAAGAGGCCCTGGAAATAAAGTTCAAAGTGGCCCCAAATGACACATTTTCAGCAAGCCATACGCTTTTCCTATGAGGAAATTTGGAAATACCACAGAAAAGAGGCCCAGGGTGCAGAGGCCCACCGGGAAATCTCCAGAGTTCTGTATAGGTCAGTCCACCCCTGCTTTTCATCAACACAATGTTATACAAATACACGGGTGCCTGGAGAGCAAGCCACTTCGTTATTTCAATCGCACCATAATAGCGTGGTGTCTCGCGGGCACGATGACGTCATCACGCAATAAAGTGTGTGCGCGTGACCTCACCGCGCTCGCGTCGGCCCGCGAATACACATATATTCGCCAAGACTGTATGCTGTCAGTACGGCAGCAGAATCCGAACGGGCAGGACATTGTTCACTCAGTGGTAAGCAGCTTATCTATTTCTTCACCTCTCTTAAGAATCAAGCTAGACTGGATTTACCTCCACCCTTGTTACACTATTTAAATTACTTCCTCCATACAACTCTCCTTACCTCCCCTCTTCTCCATCTGATTCATGCACACCCACACTATTTTTCTATACAAGTGCACCTAAATCTTTTCTCAACTCAGTACCTTTTTGGGTCTAACCTGTACTTGTACCATATAACCTCACATATTTTTACACTAATCTCATGACACAAGTATTCTTATATATCCATTTATCAACAGATAAGACCCTGTGCTACAGACCAAACAACGTATTTTACCACAGAGTGAGAACCTTTATACCTACACCATTGATCTTCTACTTAAGTACTCATCCTGCCTTACTTGTGACATCGTATTGAGATACAATGTGATATTTTAAACAAGATACCATACTGCTTTCCCACCGATCATTATCTGTTTCCTTTCTTTTTCCTCTCTTTTCTTCCTCCTCTCTCTCAGATTTGAACACAATTATTCTATACCACAATCCTCCTGAAGAACCGCCGCACATCAGCGGCGGGGAAACGCGTGTCGAGGAATCATATTGTTTTCGCTTTTTCAAACCACAATCCTCCAAGAGGAACCATATTGTTTCCATTCTGTTAAACCACAACCTTTCAAGTGGAACTACACTGCTTCAACCAGGACTCATACTACAGCACTTAGTGGATATAACTAAGGACACTAAAACTTGGAAATTTAATTGGATTGAGGAACCATATAGCTTCGCTCTGCCAAAACCACACCCTTCCGAGCCTCAATCACTCTTACAAATCATCCTGCTGAAACCAGAACTTTTATTTCAATACCTAGTGAATACAACTAAGGATATTACAATTTGGAATTTAATTGGACTACAACATCGCATCAGTGAACTCAGTGACGATAACTGAGCACACTTCAAGTTTCAGCCAATGAGCACATTTCTTTTCGAAGTCTTTACGCCAGAAACTTTTTGGTACCAGGATATTTACCTCAATATTTAAATTCAACTAAGGACATCACAATTTGAAAACTAACTGGATTTTGCCCAAGCACCAGTACAAAAAAATATTTTTTTGATTTTGTTTCTACATCCAGATTTGTCCATTCCATCTATGCTTAAATCCAATGACTTGTAATTAAAAAAATGTTTTGTTGTAATTCATCATTAGTGTCATTATTATATTTTGAGAAGCGCGACAGGAGGGCTTTTTCCCTTTTCAGTCCCCCAAACTCTGTCCCCACCCCGGCCCTTGTAGGATCCCCCACACATTTTTTTTTCCATTTCGCCACTGAGCTTGTAGAGTCTGAGGCAGAGAGGCTGGCGTGCTTTGGTTTTGCTCCCTCCACTATGTGTAACTGGGAGGAGGGAAGGTTCTTAGGACTATTACCATTCTGACCCAAGTGAGGATGGGGGTGTCAAACCCTTTCTAGACCCTCCCACTCTGCAGTGCGTCAAACGTACAGAAGAGTTGCTTCATTATCTGTGTCAAGGAGAGCACAGACTCCGACCCAGGCCAAAGCACTGTTCAGCACAGGAAGTACAACGAATGTACAGAGATGGGCAAATGCTGTGATAGAGATGGCAATTTACTTTCTTTTGGGCTTGGGTGTCTGATGGAGCAACCCGCGTTCTGGGAGGGTTTAGGGTCGCTTATGGAAGTGTGGCTGTGGTGCCAGCTGCTTGGGAGGCTGGTGGTGACGGATTGCTTGCACTTGGGGGTTCTGGGCACGATGTGGCTTTCTAAATAGCACGTTGAGACTAAGCTTGATATCCAAACGGTGCCATATATGGAGCCTTTGAGCCACATGTTGTGTAAAGAGGAGTGTGATGGCGCAGTCGTAATCTGAGAAGGCCGTAACCTCTGTGCGTCGCTAGTTGGACAGCACCTGTGAGTGTTGGGTGCAAAACAGCCAGAGTCACTGAGAGTTAGTCGTTAATAACTCTGCAACATAAGGTGTTTATTTGCTTGTGGAAGGGGGCATTGCGTAGTGCAGCCAGAATTAGGCCCTTAGATTGGAAAAGGGGATCAAACGTAGCAAGATTTGACTCCATGGCCATAATGTGACAAAGACGAAAGTATTATACCTATGCGGACGTATTAACTAGGAGCGATGGAATGCTCGAGGGCCATGGATCATATTCTGGAGCATCTCCACACTTCTCCTCCCTGCAACCATGTTTGCCCCCCTAGCATGCCCTTGTGCTGCCCCGTTTGCATCTCCTCTCTCGCCTTGGAAAGGGCTCTGTTACCACGGTGGCTTGCCCATGTTATATAAACACATGCTGGGCCTAGAGACCCAACCTACTCCTCCCTGATTATGCCCAACGAGGCTGAAACATTTCTGGGGATGCCTGTGGACTCGTGCAGAATGGATGTGACCTAGCAGTTTGTGCTGGACTGTCCCTTTGGGGGTGGGAACAAGCCTGGTTTGCATATGGTCTTTCCCCTTTTGTAATGTACAGGAAAGTAAGTGCACAATAAGATTGTTTTTTGAGGTAATAAGTCACCACTGTCAAAGTGCTGCACATTGTAACATAACCATTATGCGCAAATTATACTAATTTAAAAGACCAGTGTTCTTTATATATTGGGATGATTTTTCTGGTGATCGTTAGTGCTGGTCATTGGGCCGGATCTGAGATACGCAAAATATGTCTCACCGGATCCGGGAAAACAATGTACTGGCTTCAGGTGTTTTAATGGTTTTGTTGCCGAAGCAGAGACCCTGGTCTTAAGGACGAAGGTCAAGAGCCTTATCCAGTAGACCACTTAAAAGTCTGATCAGCATGCATGTGAAATGCTCGCCAGGGCTACATCATGCAGAACATATTTAAGGAAGCTTTGCATGTTTGAAAGGTGTGCAGCTTTCATGCTTTGCTTGAAACACCATAGGAAATACTCTCCTGGGTTATTTTTCAGGTGTTTAAAAATTAATCTCCTGAAATGTAAATGTTTATTTATGGGGCTTAGCAAACACCCCCCCCCGCCCCGCCCCCCCGCGTTCGACAACTTTGCTTTGACCCTCCTCCCACTCGCCCACGCCCTCCCACCCCCCACAGACACCTTTGCTGGTGCGATCCCACAGTTCAGTATCTCCATTTCCAGCACGTTCTTTCATTAGTTATGCATTTTATAAGACAGACGGGAATTTTCTCAGCAATAACGCGAGCATTCAAACCACACAATGAAAGGTGTTTATAAAAAAAAAGTAGTAGCGCAGTCTGCACGTGGACTAGTAAAGCAAAACACAAGGCCCAGGTTGAGTCGACTCAGCACGTCATCGCAGTGACACATTCCTCATGGATGCGCCACAACGCTCGACTCGCTCGGCAGGTTGTCTCTCGTGGATGGGTAGATACTGCTCATTACATGTTCGGGAGCCCCGGGAAAAAGGAAGGGCTCCCCATCCATCATGTTTAGCTGCAAAAATGAATGTAGGCCCAAGAAGAATGTGCGATGACGATGCCATGCCACTCCCGCCATAGTTTAGCCCGGGTGCGGAGCACTGCTAATAGACCCAACTATTCTCACACCAGCGCGGCAAATAGAATCCGCCACTGTGGAGCGCCCAAGGCCCTTCGCCTCTCCTCGGATGCGTAGAAAACTGCGCTGGGAAAGGGAACCAGGCCCAGCCAGAGACTAATCGCAGCTGCGTGACCCGCCGCAGAGGTGTAGTCGGCGCAGCCCACCAGGCACGCACTAGTCCTGGATTCGCTGCAGTTATATAATCAAAGCCGGGACTTTTCAGCGAGGGCTCGCGGAAGAATCTGGCGCTTCGGCCTTTTGGATCAAGTGAAGCCATCCAGGGCTGGCTGCAAATCAGGTGGTTTTACTGCTCAGTGAACAGGTAATCCTATTTGCATAAAGTAATCCAAAGCAATTATCTGTAACTTGGTTGTGTGGATACAAGTGTGGGCGGACTTCTTTTCTTCCCCTGAACATAGACCTTATAGTCGGCATCGTATGCATATCCTGTAAATGCTTTGTGTCTGAACATTTCAAAATACAATTGCTTCAAGGTAGGCTATTATTGGTTCTCTGTGTGATGGTTTAACCACTTGTATATTTTCAAAGGTTTCCAAGACTATACTTTATTCCTGAAGATATGTATGGCTAAAGAAAAACGGTATAATGAACAGAGTATTTTCTTTGATTTGTAAGGGCGTCATGCTGCAAAATTGCTCTTGCATTCTGAGTGAAGGGTAATTTTTCTCAGCATGGTGGAGTTCCTTTTTAGCTTGCATTTCCCACCTGCCTGTTTCGACTGCTCCTGGTGAAAGAATATGAAGCAGAGAGGTTTTGCATACTGCTGCTTGGAGATCCCAGCCAGAAGGTTATGAGGTGTTCATCTGGCGGGCCATCATCAACCCATTATGAGAAACAGCCAGTTTAAGAATAACCCAAACAGAGCTAGTGAGTTCAGTTGAATGTAGCGGGCTCTGCTTAATGTTGGTTTATGAAGGAAAATTGGATCACACACATATGCAACTTTTAGAAACCTTGCAAGTATTTCTAGAGGAAGAGGCCAACTCGGATTTAATGAAATGTTGCAAACCAACAAAAGGAGTACTGTTCACATAGATTGATGTAATTTCTGTTTACAAGTTGTTTCGTTTTTCAAAAGGACAGTTTATTTTGTCTAGATGTTGCCTCGGCTCGTTTAGTTTCTTTGGAATTTTCTCTCTGAGAATGCGAGTTTTCCTTCTTTCAGACTTTATGGCCGACTTCGATATGAGAGCAGCATTTCCCACAATGAAGACTATTCCTTTTCTCTCACAATCCATAGTAATTCCCAGGCTACTTTCCTAGAATTCAGTGTTTGAGCTCTCCTTATCCAACACTTTGATTTTTTGAGCTACAATTCCTAGAATTCGGTGTCCAAAATCTCCTTCTCTCGCGATTTTTATTGAACACTTTGGCACTTCGACTTACTTTCACAACATACAGGACACGTCATACTCTTGTTCTTGAACCTTCATGGTCTCGGTTCCACTCAACTGTGTCATCATCCTTCCTCTTGTCCTGTTTTTGGATATCTTTTGAACATTAAATATCTCTGGTTTCACACTGCAAGCTGTTCTGCTCTCCAGATAAGTTATGCTTCCATAGGACTTGCACCGGTCCTTTTGATCTCATTGTCTCTGGCTCATCCTCCTGCCACGATTTTCTGTTTCAAAGCTCTATACTCATGATCTAGGGAGTGGAGGTACTAAAATGCCATGCCGCCATCTTGGAATTCATTGCTATTTCTCTCTGTAGATGTTTGAGGGCTCAGTGTCCTCTCTTCTCTTGGTTGAATGGCTGGGTTTCTGCTTCCACGAGGGACCGTGGTCCTTTTTAATTTCCATTTGTCATTCTAGATGGAGGCACTTTTCCACAGAATCCTCTTTGATCATTATACATCAAAGCACAACCTTCCTCCTCGGCATTCATCAGCAATTGTCACTGATGTGCCAGGGAGAAATTAATTCTCTTATACATTCTGCAGTGTTGCACTTGGACACATTTGTAAGAGGATGCGCTGGAAACAAGGTAAAGAGGCAGGACAGGTATTACTGAGAGGGTTCTGCAGCAAAACGTGTGAACCTGCAGTAGTGGTACATGAAGTTTGGGACCATGGTGGTCCGGTTTGCTGCCTAAATCTGAGCAGAAGACATAACATAACCTCCTTCCAATATAGTCAGAACAAAACGATGGAGACACACACACACACTCCCTCCCCCCCACTCTCTATCTCTCTCTCGCTCTATCCCTCTCTCCACATAACCCAGATGGAAGACACTGAGCCACATTATAGAATATACATCAGACTAATTTGCTTTTATGATTTTAATTGGCCTCTGTATGACTCTCCCATTAATCGTCCCCCTCATAGCCAGAGTAACACCTCTGCATGCTCTCGATCCCATGAACACTCAACCTCTTGCTCATCCTTATTATTGTTGCACCAAATTCCACTATTCCAACTACTTATGGCATTCACCTAATTTCTCATTGCTTCGTTATGTTTTAGCACCACCAGTCTCATCAGACTATCAGATATCGTCGCTCTCTCTGAAAATGTTGACTTCTTCTCAGAAATCAAGGTATCTAGCATCTTGAGCTTTGCCACATATCCCTCAAATGCGTAACCGCTACAAACCTCTCCTTTTATCATGAAATTCTTTGCCCACAATTTGAGACTTCTTTACTCTGTTTCGCATCTCTTCAAGATAGACTGTCTCATGTTTGCTAAACATACACAACCACCGCTGTCTCAGTTGTGCATTCACATGTTTAATCCTCATTGACACATCAAGGCCACAACAGTCACTCAGTGCCACTGTCCTGTAACTTCAAAACAACATCTTATGTACACCCCCTTCCAATGGTAAACTTGCCTTCAAACTTATTTCGAAGGACTCCATTGGAACACTATTTAATTTCTCTACAAGTTCATATGTGGTAAAAGTTGAATGCCACCTGTCTCCAGAAATTCCTGCATTTCCCTGGAACAGCATTGGACACCATTGCCTGCCACTGTGCATTCATGATACTCTTCTTTCCACCAGCTGAAGGGACCCTATGGCCATAGCAATAGTGTGAGTAACCATAAAGCAAACCTCTAGTCGCTTGCATAAGTAGTAACTGAGAACAGCAGCAATTAGAACACCAGCAGCCCTCCCGACCCTCTTCCACTCCAATACCATCATTAATGTTTACCTAAATGGCACTGTCTTGGTCCAAGGCCCCCAGGACAACCTCCTCCTCTTGATAGATGCTTTCCATGTCTTATCAACTTCCTTTCTTCTCCTGCTGTCCCTTCTATCCCCTCTCTGGCTTTTCTGCCTCCTCCATCCTCTGCCACCTCTACGGCTGCCTCTGCTGCTTCTCCGGCTACCCTGTTGCCCCCTTCATCTGCCACCGCTCTGGCACCCACCTCCTCTTCCTTGGCTACCTTGCCCTCTCCTTCTTCTTCCTCTGCCCATCCTCGGCACCTTCAAAACTTTCGCAGGGCATACCTCTGACCTGTACCCCCCATAGAAATCCTTCAAAGGGGGAAACCTGCTCCACATTGCCACTCTCAACTCTCGCTCGGCTGTCAAACACTCCTCTGACATCTGCCATCTTCTGGAAGAACTCGATCTGGATGTTCTCGCTCTGACCGAGAGGTGGTTCACAGCCAGCTCTGTCCCAAGCTTTGACACTCTCCTTCCTGATGGCTACACAATCTTCTCTGTGCCCAGAACCAACCGTCCCGGTAGGGGTGTAGCCTTGATCTTTCCGGAGTGGAGCTTTGCTTCTATCATTCCTATGCAGGACGACTACTCCTTTGACTACCTGGTCTGCTGGCTTTCTGTCCTGGTCTTTCTCACTGAGGCCACTATGTACCGGCTGCCCAGCCAGGTAACCTCCTTCCTCTGAGTGGGCATATCTCTCCTCCTCCCTCCTCGCCTCTACCTCTCAACCTCTCTTCCTTGGAGACCTTAACATCCACTTGGATGCTTCCTGTCCTTCTGCAGGACTCTTGTGCAGCCTCTGCAACTCCCTCTCTCTCTCTCTCTCTCTCTCTCTCTCTCTCTCTCTCTCTCTCTCTCTCTCTCTCTCTCTCTCTCTCTCTCTCTCTCTCTCTCTCTCTCTCTCTCTCTCTTCATCCCTTCAGCCCAACTCACTCTGCAGGGCACACACTGGATGTTCTGATATCTTCATACCTCCCCCTCTCCAACCCTCTCACCACTCCTCTCCTGGAGTGATCACTTTCTCATTTCCTCCCATCTCTCTGTCTACCCCTCAGGCCAAGCCGACTCCAGCACTGCCACCTCCTTCTCAGTTATTTGACCCATGAAGCATGTGTCATTGGAGACTTTCACCGCTACCTTCTCTCCTCCTTCTGCACCTTTGGCTAACTCGCACCCTGACACAGCCCTTTACAACCTTCATCTTTCTATCTCTGACACTCTTGATGTACTTGCCCCTGTCATGAGGATCTTCTTGAAGCCCAAATCCAAGTGCAACTCCTGGTACGACTCTGAACTTGCCACCCTTAAACAGAAGTGTAGGGTGGCAGAGAAGGAGTGGAGGGCAACATGTGCACCCTCTGACAAACTGGCCTGCCGTCTGCTCCAAATGCAATACAGACTCTCTGTCCTTGCCAAGAAGAGAGCTCCCATCAAAGCCTGCGTCTCTGCGGCATCTAACAAGTCAGCCGAACTCTTCAAAATCTGCAAGGAGCTGGCCAATCATGCTGCAGTCTCTACCTCTCCAGTTCCCTCCCATGCTCCCTGTACAGCCTTGGCTTCTCATTTCACCACTAAAACCCAGTACATCTTGTCCACCCTCTCTTCCTCTTCTGCCTCTTCTGGCATTCCTGGCCTACTAGTGGCCATCTCTACTCCTCTCTTCTCTTCCTTGCCCCTGTTCACCCCTGACAACGTTTCTAGACCAATCCAATTTATGAAAGTCACAATAAAACAGGTTCTTCTCTGTTCTTCCACAACCATCAAGGACCACATCAACACTCTTGCTCCAGCCTTGGCCGATTTCTGAAATCACTCTTTTGCCAATGGAACATTCCACTCCCTCCTGAAGCACTCCCTTGTGCACCCCCTCTTAAAGAAGCCTTCTGCCAATCCTTCCTTTCTGACTTACTATCGCCCGATCTCTATCACTCCTTTCCTGGGCAAACTCTTGTAAAAGCTGGCCATCTCTCAGCTTAACCTTCATACTGAATCTGTTGGTTGTCCCCATGACCACTAGTCTGGCTTCAGAGCGGCCAGAAGCACAGAAACTGCTCTCCTGAACATCCATGAAGACATGCTCTCCAACCTTGATTCTAACTTTCCTTCTGTCTTCACTCTCCTCGATCTTCTGCTTTCTACATGGTTAACCCTGAAACACTTGTGTATGAGCACGATAGAAATAAAATATCAATTCAATAACCATGCCATCCTCCTCAAGCGCCTCTGTCATAACCTGGGTATCACTGATCAGGCCCATGCCTGGTTTTCTCCCTGACCGACCCTCAGAGGTCCAACTGGGGTCCTTCCTCTCATCTATCCTCTCTCTACCAGTGTTGTTCCACACAGGTCTAACCTCTCTCACTGGCTGTTCAACCAATACCTGGCACCTCTTGCCCACCGCATCGCTGCTCTCTGCTCCATCTTTCAGTGTTATGCCGATGACACCCTTCTCTCTTACAGGCTCCTCTAAGCCGCCTCTACTCCTTCCTTCTTTCATTCCTGACTCTGTGTCTGCAATCCAGGAGTGGTGTACTGCTAATGATCTCTGCCTTAATGCTGGTAAGACTGAGATCCTCCTCATTCGAACACTAGCTCCCTCCTTTCCTCTCTCTGGCCACCCACTCTGGGTCCTCTTCCTGCTCCTACCTGTGAGGCTAAGAACGTTGGGATCATCTTTGACTCCACCCTCTCCTTCTCTCCTCACATCTCCAATGTCTCCAAGAAGTCAAACTATCAGCTGCACCTCCGCAAAGATATTCTTCCTTTCCTCACTTACCCCAGAAGCTCACTGTTTTCAGAGCTCTGGTGCTCTCAAGGCTGGACTACTGCAACAGCCTCTTTCTAAATCTTCTTGCCTCTGCGCTCAGTCCTCTACAACTTATCCATAACAGCACTGTGAGACTTGTCCTTGGCCTCAAGCCCACGGATAATATCTCTCCAGCCCTGAAATCTCTTCATTGGCTGCCAGTGGTGGCTAGGATCAAGGTCAAGACCCTCTTCATTGTCCACAAGGCTTTCTGGGGCATGGAACTGCACCACCTCCAACTCTCTCTTCCGAAGTACCTCTCTTCTCGAGCTCTCCGCTCATCCACCTTCAACTCTGAGGGTCAATTGCTTCTCCAAGCAGAGAAATTGGGGCAGATCTTTCTTTGGCTGGGTCTCCCTCTGGAACAGCCTCCCTGCCTCTCTCAAACTTGAGCAGAACCATTGCCGGTTCCGGAAGCAACTCAAGACTTTCCTCTTCGCTTCCGCTTTGTCTCTGCCTCTCCCCTGCTGATGACCCGTCTGTTCCATGCACTGGTCACCTGGCCACCCTCTGAACTTGGACCCAGGTCCCTGCCTGTCCAGTTGCACCTTGCACAGCCTCCTGGCTGCCCCAGCACTCGATGTCTGTATCTGTAACCCTACATTCAAGAGGATTGTGTCCTCCGACGTATTCCACATCTTTGACATTGATCACCACAGCTGTGCTGCTTCGGAAAACTTTTTCGTCGTAGGCGTCCTTTGTCGATGACGTCGATACGTTCCTTCGAGGACATCGTCCGATGCTCTACGTCACCGGATGTTATATGTAGGACGCACGACGCCCGTAGCTTCAGTTCTGTTTTTTCTGCGAATGTGTTCGCTTCGAAATCTCGGCGCGCCTCGGTTCTCTCTTGTTGAATCGGTTCTTCTATTGTTACGAGAAAGATGTCTTCGTATTCTGCTAGCCCAAAGTCGGGCTTCAAGAAGTGTCGGGACTGCGGTTCCAAGATGTCACTTACGGACAGGCACGACGTCTGCCTCTGGTGCCTCGGCGAGAGCCACGCCACCGATGACTGCGAAGAATGGCCTTCTTTGACGTCGAAGGCCTTGCGGGAGCGGAAGAAGCTGCTGTCGGTAGGTAGGGTTTCCAAACCCCGTAAGTCGAAATCCGCGGGACTTTCGACCGACGATTCGAGGGACGACTTTCGGCGTCAGCGTAAGTCCAGGGGGGTCTTATTCTAGGAGTGGGTCTCACCATTCCTCTGCCTCTTCGAGGCATTCACGGAAGCGTTGTCACCGGTCGCCTTCCCAGTCCTCGTCAGAGGACTCTGGCAGACTGCGGGTGGCTTGTCCCACAAAACACTTGTTGCCGGCCAAATGGGATGAAATACGCCGGCAGATGATGGCAATTTTCGAATCGCAGGGCACCGTTTCGTCCACGCCTTCTAGTGAAGCCGGCAGGGAATGCGCTAGAGCCACCGCTCGAACGCCTTTGTGCTCGGGCGGTTGGCGCGGTAATCGGGAACCGTCAGGATGATCGCCACCATGCCTGATACAGGTCCCGGTCCTCGACGCCGTCGAGACCGTTGGAGATTGTGAGGCCTTCAAAGAAGGCATCAACGCCATTGGTGACATGTCCGTCGAGGGACTTGCTCGAGGACCCGGCTCCGATGAAGTCGTCGGCGCTGAGGCAGTCTAAGGACATGCTCGGGGCTCCGGCCTCGAAGCCGTTGTCGAAGTCATTGGTGCCTCGGTCGATGTCGACGCCATTCCCATCGGCGCCCTCAACGCCTTTTTGAGGAAAATTTGCCGGAGGTGCCCCGGAGAGCTGTGGAAGCTCTTAGAAAGGCACTCAGCAAGTCTGTGCAGCCTATATTTGACCCATACTATGTTCCTCCTCCCAGGGTGGACTTGTTCCAACCCTTGCAGTATATTTCAGAGGTAGAGGAAGGGTCTGATGAAGAGGGGGTTGTGCCTCCTGAGGTTCCTGATGACCTGTTGTCTGGTCATAGCCAGTCGGAAGACCTTCGTCAATCTTTACATGACGCAAGTGGTCTTGATACCTCCCTGGAGGTTGAGTTTGGCAGGCCTGAGCCTGGTACACATGCCGACTCCTCGTACAGGCGCCTAATGTTGAGGGTGATGGAGTATCTGGGGTGGTCTGCTCCACCTGTGGATTTTCTGCAGGATGACCTGACAGATATCTTGGGCCAAGGTCCACCCACTGACCCAGTGTTGCCCTTTCATATGGCCTTACAGGGAAGGGTGGCGGCAGCTTGGACTGCTCCAGAGAGTCTCCCGGCAGTGAATAAGTCGTTGCCGAAAAAATACAGCCCAGCCAGTGGTGACCCCTGCTACTTGTCTAGGCACCCTACTCCGGAGAGTTTGGTGGTGCAGGTGGCTACGGCCCCAGCAAAGCAGGCTGCGTACCCTACAATCCCTCCTGATAAGGACAACAAACGCTTTGATGGTTGGGCGAAGAAGGTATTTTCTTCTAGGGGTATGGCTTTAAAGGCAGCCAACTCCGTTTTTTGCCCTTGCAAGATTCACGCACACTCTGTGGAATTGTGTGTCGTTGGTGGCTAAACATATTCCCGAAGGGGAGGAACAGGATGGTTTTCTTGCCCTCGTTCAGGATGGCAAGGATGCCATGTGTGAAACCGTTCAGTCGGGTTTGAACGTGGCAGACTGTGTCAGCCGGTCCATGGCGGCGAGCACTGTGATGCGCAGGTTTGAGTGGTTGCGGATGTCAGGGTTTGCTCCTGATGTACAGTCCCGGCTTCTCAACATGCCCTATGATCGTGACCATCTTTTTGGCAGCAAGGCTGATGAGAGCCTTGAGATGTTGCAGACCTCAAAAGCTGCAGTGAAGTCCTTGAGCCCTGCAGTGCATCAACCTCTGCCTTTTCGGCCTATGGGACAGCAATGGAGGGGAGGTTCCTTTTGATACTACTGTTCCTTTGGTAGATCGAGGGGAGCTCCTAGTCAAAGGGGCCACCGTAGGAGTACCAGAGGTGGAAAGCAAGGTACTCGAGGTGCCAAAGCCCCTCGGGCAGTTGCCTCCTTGCCCTCAGGCACTGCCGCAGCCTCTTCCGCTCAGTCATGAGGCCATGTCCCATTGTTCGCCGGTTGGGGGAAGGCTGGTGCAGCATCTTGTAGAATGGCGTGCCATTACTTCAGATGTGTGGGTTCTGGAGATCATAGCCCACGGCTACTGTCTTCCTTTCCTGCAGAGGCCTCACGACAATCCACTGGGAAAGCTCTTTGAAGCGTCCGGATTTTCTGCTTGCGCAGGAAATTCTATCCCTGCTAGAGAAAGGTGCCATAGACCTGTAGCGGAGAGGAACAAGGGACAAGGGATGGTATTCCCCATATTTACTGATCCTGAAAAAAGACTGGGGATTGAGACCCATCATGGACCTGCGTGCTTTGAACAAGCTCCTCAGGAAGGACAAGTTCAAGATGGTTACTCTTTCTCAAGTCCTCCAGGCCCTTCAACTTCAGGATTGGTTGGTGTCTCTCGACCTCAAGGATGCTTACTTTCATGTGCCGATTCATCCCAAGCACAGGAAGTACCTGAGGTTCGCGGCTGGCGACTCGCATTTTCAGTTTCGGGTCCTGCCGTTCGGATTGACCTCTGCCCCGAGGTGGTGGTGGCAGCGCATCTCAGGAAAGGGGGGATTTATGTCAACCCCTACCTGGACGATTGGTTGATCAGGGTGCGCTCTCCCGAGCAAGTCCTGGATCATCTGTACATCACCTGTTAATCCCTTCACAAGCTGGGCTTCTCCCTCAACTTAAATAAGTCTCATGTGACACCTACCTAGCGGCTCCAGTACATCAGGGCAGTGCTAGACACATCCCTGGGGCAGTGTTCGCCTCCCCAGGTGAGAGCTCACCACATTCTGCAGATGGTGGACACGTTTCAACGTGCCTAGAGTCTCCCGGCGTTCGAGTTCTTGAGATTGCTCGGCCTCATGGAATCCAGCATTTTACTGGTGCCAGAGGCCAGGCTGCAGATGAGATCTCTCAGTGGGCACTCAATATGCAGTGGTCGCAGTTCTCCATCAGGATGTCGGACCCCATTCAGATTCCGCCCTCCGTCGCCCAGGACCTTCTGTGGTGGGCCGTCGAAGGAAATCCGTTCAAAGGGGCTCCCTTTTGGCAACCGTGGCCGGAGGTGACGATCATGCCATTGAGCTGACAGCCAGCGGTCGTTGGTCTCTGTCGGAGTCCAGACTCCACATCAATCTGTTAGAGCTGCGGGCTGCCAGGCTAGCCCTGAAGGCTTTTCTGCCGTTTGTACGGGGAAGAATGTCCTGATTATGATGGACAATACGGTGGCCATGCACTACCTCAACAAAAAGGGAGGGGGGGCAGGGTCACTCCCACTGTGCAGAGAGGCGATGCAGCGCTGGTTCTGGGCAATCCAGCAGGAAATTTCGATCTCGGCAGTTCATCTGGCCGGAGACAAAAACGCAGCGGCGGACGCTCTGAGCAGGCAGAGCACGGTCTCCCACGAGTGGGAGCTGGCTCAGGAAGTTATTTTGGAGATCTTCGCCCTTTGGGGAACCCCACAAGTGGATCTCTTTGCCACCAGTGTCAACCGAAAGTGTGAGAGATTCTGCTCACGTGAATTTCCTCCAAGTGGAGCCTTAGGGGACGCGTTCGTGGTGGAGTGGTCCTTCCCACTGCTGTACGTGTTCCTCCAGTCCCCGTCATTCCGCAGGTGTTGCGGAGGTTGCAGAGGTTCTGTTCCTGGATGATCCTCATTGCTCCGGCATGGGCCAGGAGAGCGTGGTACCCGGTCCTTCTAGCCATGTCAATCTGCCCTCCACGTCGTCTTCCCTACCGAGATGATCTGCTCTTACAGGAAGGGGGTTGAGCTCTCCATCCAGAGGTCAAGTCTCTCAGCCTTCATGCTTGGTATCTGAAAGGCTTAGATATAAGGATTGGGACCTCCCTGAAGACGTGATGGAGGTGTTGCTTTCGACCAGAAGGCCGGCAACGAAATCTCTGTATCGTTGCCGTTGGAAGAAGTTCTGCGACTGGTGCAGGGTACAGAATGTGGATCCTTTCCATTGTTCCATTTCTTTGGTTTTGTCTTTTTTGCTTTCTTTAGCCCACAATGGCCTGCATGTGGGTACCATTAAGGTTTACCTAGTGGTGCTGTCTATATTTAAGTGCTCGTCTGAGGAATGTTCTTATTTTAAAATCCCTTTGATATCTCAGTTTCTAAAAGGGCCAATGCATGTGTTTCCACTGTCGCCTTTCCAGGTGCAGGGATGGGATTTGAATTTGGTTTTAAAGTTCCTAATGGGAGCTCCATTTGAGCCCTTGCATACTTGTCCATTGAGGCTATTGTCCTTTAAAACTGTATTTTTAGTTGAGGTTACTTCCGCCAGCAGAGTGAGTGAGTTGCAGACACTTTCCGCCAAACCACCCTTCACTGTGTTCCATATGGACAGGGTTGTTCTTAGGGTACGGCTTTCCTTTCTTCCGAAGGTTGTGTCAGAATTCCATCTGAGCCAGATGGTATTTCTTCCGGCATTCTATCCTCCCCTACATCCCGTTGAGGAGGAGAGGCTCCATAGGCTGGACCCTAGGAGAGCTTTGAGTTTTTATCTCTCACGGATGTCCTGGGTCAGAGTGGACAATCAGCTCTTTATTGGTTACACTGGAAGGCGGTTAGGTCAGGCTGTTTCCAAGCAGATCTTGTCTAGATGGATCATTTTGACGATCTCTGAGTGTTATCGTTTGGCGGGAAAAGACCCTCCAGTAGGCTTACGGGCTCATTCTACTAGGGGTATGGCTGCCTCCACTGCACTACAGAGGGGCGTTACTATTCGCAATATTTGCGAAGCAGCCACATGGGCCTCTCTCCATACTTTTTGTGAAACATTATTCCCTGGACTCGATCCATGGGCAAGATTTGGCCTTTGGCAAGGCAGTCCACTATTCTGCGATTTGATTGGGCATTCTAAAAAATTCTAAATCTTTTCCGACCGCCTTACGTTGGTACTGCTTTGGGAGTCTGTCAAAGATGTGGAATACATCGGAGGACACAATCCCTTAGAAGAACAAGTTACTTTATCACCTGGTAATGTTCTTTCGATGGGATGTTCCTCCGACGTATTCCACATCGTACCCTCCCTACCTGCCCTGCTACAGAATTTCTTATGCAATTGGAGCTTCTGTTTCCGCAAGGCTTTCTGTAGTAATACTGGCAGAAGATTGGTGCCACACGTTCTGGGGGAAAAACTACAACTGAGGCTACGGCCGTTGTGCGTCCTACATATAACATCTGGTGACGTCGACCATCGGAGGAGGTCCTCGAAAGAGCGTAACGACGTCATCGATGCAGGATTCGTACGCCGAAAAAGTTTTCCGAAGCAGCACAGCTGTGGTAATCAATGGAAAAGATGTGGAATACGTCCGAGGAACATCCCATCAAAAGAACGTTACGAGGTAAGAAAGTAACTTGTTCGTCTCCTCTTCCTGCACTTATGATCCACCCATCTGTTACACTTTTTGATTACCTGCACTTCTTCACCCCCCTTGCACTTCTCCATTTCCCCTTTCCTGGCTTGCGTGATCTGAATGACACAAGGCCAAGTAAGATTGTTGTTTTGTCCTCCTCCTGTTTCCCCCTCCTTGTCTTGTCACACCTAGAAACACTTGTCTACAGGCGCGTTATAAATGCCATATCACATCATTGCTTGTTACTGAGTAACGCAAGCCTGGGTCCGACTATGCTGATTGCGAGCATGTCTCATTGAGTAAGGGGGAGGCATCTATTTTCAATAACAGGGAAGTAGATATACTTAGATAGGTAGGGGGGTATTCGGATTGTTTTATTTTACCAAATGAAAGCTTTATCCGGAGTCCTCGTTCATTTTTCTATATATCGTGCATGTGCATTCAGGATAAAAAAGATGTATAAATGGTGATGAGTGTGTTTTATGAAAGCTTATAGCTAAGCTAAATGTAACATTGGAAAGTGATGCAACCAGTCTATTGATCTTTCTTCATTGTAGTCCAAGGTGAAATTGGAATTTCATAGATCCTTAATTTGTTTATACTTGCATTGGTTCTGTTGTTTGTATCTTATTAATAAATAGACCCTCTGTGCACTTTGTGTGTTACTTGTCCAGGTCCATAGAAATGACTCCATTCGATAAATAAAAATTGGGGTGGGTGGAAAATTTCCCTTGAGTTAGTTGTCACCTGATTAAAACATCTTAGAGTCTCATATCTCAAGCTCCTCCCTTGATCTTATCATCTCTTCCCATCTCTACTGGCACTACTATCACGGCATCTCCCATTTACTCTTCTGATAACTTTCAGCTTTTTTTTGTTTTACCCTTTCTTCACTTCCTTCCTGCTCAACTACCCCACAGCTGTTTTTACTCATTGTGGTTTATGCTATTTAATACTCCTTTTCTATCTACCCTCCATTCACTTCATCCCCCTTTCCTGTTCTGTTGGTTCATGAGAAGAATGCAGGGGCACCAGAACTTATCGCAGCCTCCACATGTACTTTCTTACTAACTTGTCCACTTCTTAATCAATACCAAACCACTACATAACAGGCTCATAGTAGCTCTAATCCATAGATCCAGTGTTCAGCAATTGTTCTCTCATCCTTGCCTGCCCCCTCTGAAAATCGACTCTCCTTCCACAGAGATTCCCTTTTTTACTTGATGGTGTAGGCATAACTCCCCCAACACTTGTTTGCAATTGGGCCGCCCCTTGCTGAACTACATCCTTCCGTTCTACAATGCCTCTGCTCACAGTCATTGCTTGGATCCAGCCTTATTCTGTAAACCTGCCTCACACAAATTCATAGAGAGTATTTAAATTCCGCATTTCTGAGCCGCCTGGGTGCATATAGAACATTGCAACATATTGTAAATTGTATTGCGGCCGTTGTCTTTGTGGCGAAGCAGCCTCATACCATATGAGGGGGCACTTGCAGTTTGGTAGCATGCTCAATTGCTTACAATAAATTACCTCTGAGGCATACTCCCAGAGTGAAAATAGCATGACCAAGAACAGCTTACACTTGCCACTCCTATCAGCGAACCTAATCCTAGCGCCATGCGACAGAACTTGTACATGGCCTCAGTGGTGACAAAGGTGGTGATTGCCTGAGAGTTTTCATGTAGCAATAATTGGTCATAGACAAAGCAGAGATTCACTGTGGCATACCACTTCGCTCCCCCCCCCCCCACCAGATTTAACATCTCTGCAATGTGTAATGGTTTGGAAAGGACTATTATGTTGGTGTTCAGGCTTCACATGTCTGCAGACATGCATTCCTTGCAAGCCTGAAGTATGGGTTATACCCATTCATGTGCCTCTACTTCCTCTGCTGTACCAGCTGCCATAATTCCTTAAGCATAAATTCTACCTTTTCACTTTCAAATACGGTTATAGGGCCTCTGTTTAACATGCAGAGTCCCTTTTGTGTGTGTATGTGCTAGAACACCCTTAGGTATCCTAACTTGTTTGTAAATACATAGGCATTTGTTGGTAAGATCTCACAGTACAATGGTGGTGACCTGCCATATCGTTTGCTCTCTTGCAGGGCCAGGTTTGATCTGCAACACAAACTCGTTTTGAATGTATACCTTTCCTTACAATTGAAACTCTGCTTCGCAATAAGCTGGAGTACTAAGCGGTCCACAACATGTGAAGTTACTAGAATTCACATGTGATTTTACATTACCCAATTTAAGTATGAGGATTGTGGTGTATATTTGCTTACTTGACAGTACAGACAGCCTGAATCAAAAAACCCTTCGGAGTTACTCCCTCCATTAGCACTTCACCTTACGATGCTTCGCATTCCGCGTTGGGGTCTGGAACCACAAATACACTGCTAATGGCAGCACTGTGATCAATCCCCTCCCTGTCCTGGACTGCCACGAGTACCCTGTTCATGCCAGATCTTGTCTTCCTGTTGTTCCTTCTAGGATTGCAGACCATAGCAAAACGACCCTTCTTATGACATCAAATGCCCAGTTAGTCTCAGGCCAGACATGCATTGGAATAATCCACCAGGTTGAGGCTGCCACACCTAACGCACTCACTGTTATATTATACTCGGCCTCCTGTAGTTAATTATTCTGATTTCATCGGCATGCACACACTTTGCCTTCTTGGACTTTGACACTGCTGCATTTGGTGAATGTGACACAGTTTTTATTTCTGTCAATCTCATCTGTTCTTGTGCTTGATCCATTATAAGATTGTCATTATAACTAATAGCCTCTCTCAGATTATATGTCTTTTAAACAGACCATCGTCTCATGGTCAGGATGAGGACGTCCAGGAGGGTATGACAGTACACCCTGACCACCAGAAGACAAACTTTTCTCCAGATATTCTGGTGAATGGAAGAGAATTAGAACCCACTTTCCCAAAGGATCATGCAGTAAGTGACCTCAGGATACCGCTGCTCTCGATGGTCACAGAGGTTTACGTAAATGAGAACTGTAAGGAGAGAGCGAGGGTGACAGAATATCAGCACACAGCAAGATCACAACAAGATCACAACAGTCTCACCAGACTCATTCCATGACCACCTACCAATCTTTTTGCTGGTTTGTGCTTTGAATCGCCCAGGAAATTCTGGGTAACAAGGCCATAGACTAGAAAACCACCATTACCTCCTAGCACGGAGGAACCAAGCAAAAAGTCCAAAAGTTGTAAGGGACCTCACAAGCGATGGTATGAGGATGTCTCACGGAAAAAGGAGATTTAGACAGCCAGCCAGATAACATCTTCTTAAGGAGACGCGGTTGCAGTGGGTAAAATAATTAAGTCCATGCTAAGGTAGGATCAGGCAAGAGCACCCACAAGAACTAAAGCTGAGACTAACATCCAGGTAGAAAACTTAAATACAGATGGGAAAACCAAAGCCAATACAGGTTATAGTTCCAGGAATCAGTTAGCCAAGTAATCCAATCACAACAAGCAACAGAATCCGCAAACCGTGGGAGAAGAATAATCCAGAAAACAGGCAAGGAATTAAATACTGGGAATCAGTATGAATATAATCAACAAAGCCACTCACCAGAAAGGTTGAGAAGCATCAGTGCTGTGGTGTGGTGTTCAATTTGTAACTGCATCTCTGTGCCTCTGCATCTCCCGACACTTCATCAGTGACCATTACATTGCTGTAATGGCATCATCAACATAACATCTGACCTGAGAATAGTGCTGTATTACATAGAAATGTATTTCCCTTGCGATGAGCGCTTTCCAATAATCCTCAACAGATGCCAGTCAAGATACAGGGGACAACCCTCTTGAATAACCTCCTCCAACAAAGGTCCAAAGTCACACATAATTGTGATGATCTTTTTGGGTGCTTTATCTTCACTATTTTCCCCTTTTGCTTATACCTGGTATAACGGTTACACCTTCCATGACTATGTCAACTTTGGGTGCATTATGTTTCTCCAATCTGAGGATGGAACCTCAAACGTATCTATAACTTCATACAGTGTGGAGAAGGTAATGTTCCGAAGGTCCTGTGACCTTCTGAACCCAAGTAGTGCAACAACATAGACTGCTTATTTTAAACGGCATATTTACTGGACTGTATGACATACTGGGACATCATACATGCCCCCTTCTGTTGTTTCAACACAATGGGAGGGCTTCCTGTGGATTGTAGGCATTTTGTGGGTGCTTCCATGTGCGGCATGTTGCTGGATTGCAGATGAATTTATGAGAGAAATACACCTTAATAATGTGGAACTGTAGATGAGACAGTCCGTTTCTAGTAACTACTTGAGGGAATTACCATTCTCAGGCGAGGCTGCTCAGTGACTTCTCTCTCAACATGCCAGTTATATTCTCTGATCAACTGGGTGCTTTGCCTGGTTAGCTCCCTAGCTAGGCAGCCTGTGCATATACAGTGGCTCTGCAGTATCCCTATGTAGCATCTCTAGGCAACCAGCAATGATGGGACAGTTTTTTTTATTTTTGTGTTTTGATTCCCAACTTTAAACAGAAAGGAAACTCTCACAAGTACATACAACATTTATAAAATGACTTTCACAACTACATACATAATTTATAAAAAAAATAATCAAACCAATGAATATTCTCTACAAAAATAACAGTTACACACCTTTCCTTACACTTATCCTCTACATTGTACATTACTCATCAAATACACAGATCCATAGGAAAGAGGAATATGTCCATTCAGGAGCCTGAGAGGCTATCAATCTATTTCTTTTTTTTCCTCCCCCACTCTACCTAGTTTCTCAAATTCTTTGTAGTGCAGATCACATAAGGCTAAAATTCAGCTCTGTGCTCGTCCCCCCATCAGGCTTGCCCAGCAGGATTTGTTGCCCTGTATCATAACCAGGCATCTCTTCCGATCCTCCTTCAGTGCCATACAGCCCAAAACCAAATGTTTTGTTGTTTCCTTCACTTCAGACATACCACATAGCCTACAGCTAAAGTCTGTTGTTCCACTATTCTATCCCCCCATTCTCTCCAATGTTGGAAGTTTGTTCATTCAAAAGTGGAGGTATATAGATCTTCTTTTGGAGATGGGACAGTGCAGGGGCCAATTAGAGAGGCAAGTGGAGAAGAGAGATAATTGGCACTGGACAGTGATGTGAGAGAAGAGGTGATGGAAGGAGAAAGAAGAACAGGGGCAGAGGAGGAAGAAAGAGTGGAGGAGGACGAAGGAGAAGTCAGGACAGATCTGCAGGTGGGATAAGAGAGCAGAGAGTGGATAATGAAGTCAAAGACAGCAGAGACGTGAGAACAGAGGACATGGTGAGGGAGCCAAGATGCGATGTGGGAAAGAGAGGAAAGAAGGGGTCAGGAGGCAGAGCGACGTGGTGGAATCAAGAGGGAACAAGGGAAAAGTAGGAGAGTGAGTCAGTAGGAAAATGAGCAGGGGGTGCCATAAGCAGGAGGAGCTCAAGGCAGAGGACAGAACAAAAGTAGGGTTGGCCAATAGTTTGTGGCCTACTAAGTCTGAGGTGCTGGAGGAGCAGGCATAGGGAATTCCTGAAGATCTTTGGCATGTGGATTAAGCCCGAGAACCCAGGGTGCAATGTCTCCTTATGGTTCCAATGAATGGTCTACTTCCTGAATGCACAGGGCACCAGGGGTGTAGCCCTTGCTATTTTACACGACCAAAAGAAGATTCACAACTCTCTTAAATTGTGTCTCATTAAATTCTGGGTTTGGAAGTGCATGATATGAGGCCGTTGCAACACTCATGAAGGTTGTCAAAGTAATGTTATTAGCCAATTGTAAGCCCTGTTGGGTGTTCAGTTCCAGCAGCAAACAGAACTAGCATGGAAAAGCAAATCGTTTCGGCCTTAACATATTCAAAACCCTTAATAATGTATTAGCCGTCATATTACCCCCACTATGCTGTTCGAGTGAATGTCCCTGTGGAATGATACTAATCACTCCCTCTCCCCACCGCCCCATCAGTCATTATTGGAGACACTGCAACAGACTACGTGAGTTTGTCTTCCAGAAGGCGGTTATTCCCTCCTTTGCAAGTGATATGAGAAGTGTAAAGTTTAGCAAATAAGGTGTTGTTTAGGGCCAGGGATGGAGGGCAGGCAGGGCTAGTGTAAGCAAGAGGTAGCTGAAGGACAGGGTACACTCTGAAGACTAGAGTCTCTATGATGGGGAGCTGGCAGGATACTGTGGGGGTGAAAGCTGGGCCGGACACTACAGAGGACCGTGGCACAGTGAGGGGCAGAGAGGCCTGTGAGGGGCAAGTGCTCTAAGGTGGACAGCAAGAAAGCAGGCACTCTATGAACAGGCAGGTAATCCATGAGCCACAGATGGTTTTGGGCAGGGTGGGGTAGGACATACAATGAGTGCAGGGGCTACTGTGAGCTTCAGGAATGGTATGAAATGCAGAGGGTGGTGCGAGGGGACAGTGGAGTGGTGTGATGGACAGGGTGACTTCTGTTGCAGATGTGCATTTATTTTATTTCGGTGAGCTGCAAAAGCGCTTTCCAGTAAGATAGACCTGTCCTCTCAGAGAGATACAAAACTATTTTCAGTGAATTTCACAGATTCCACCCCCACTGAGTTACACCCATTTTGAACACGCTCTCCTCTGTGAAATGTAGAAGGTGCCCCACACAAGATGCAGATGCTGGAATCCCTGAAATGGAAAATCTTCCCATACTCGGGTAGCAAGCTCTCTTTGAGCTACTGAAGCCTCCCTAGTAAAATTCCTGTTTTACCAATTTGGTAACTACATACCACATAATATATAAAAGGAAAAAGAGAGTGCAAGTGTGTGCCTTGGTCTTTAACTTATTGAGCAATCAACAGAGAATTCCTACACAGTGAAAGAAGTATAACAAGGGTTTATTATGCACAATACTGGGTGGGAGGAAGGCCTAAACCACATTAGGGAGTCTGCAAGAATAGAGTGGATAATCCAAGGGAATAATAAGGAAATGTAGATGCAGTTTGGGAAAAAAACATGGTTCTGCATCCAAAACGCTTTAATTAACAAAAGGTCATGGTGGGGACGTTTCTCACAGTTCTCTAGGGCTCATAGGCTCAGGAGCCCCTCAGGAGCAATTGCATGTGAATGCTGGCAGTCCTGAGTTTGGTCGTTCAGCGTTCGGTAGTAGTGCAGCTTTTACTTGTAAAGCAGATTCTAGGCACTGTAACATAAAATAGGTTAACTAAATACAACAAACCACAATTTTCAAATACAACACAAATATAAAAACAATCCACTCCATATAGACATTGATCAATGTACAAGAAGAGCTATTACAATAATACCAAGGTGTTCATAGCCCAGCGTTGGTTTCTACCCTGTATGTCCCACATCAGTTGTCAGGCTGTAGTCATTATGAGCCCCAACTAAAGGCAATGTGTGGTGCCTGGGGTTCAGCAAGTGTTTCTGTCTCTGCCCCTCTGAGAACTCATGACTCTGAGCAGCTCTGGTCCTTTGTGCCTTCTCTAACCACACCAGAATATGTCTCCCAACTAGTCTATGGCTACTTTCACTTCTATCCCTCTGCTGTTTTTGAGTCTTCAGGCTTTGGCCCTACCAATCTTTGTGCCCAGGCCCATAGGACTCCCAACACCACTCATCCGAATGTTATGGCTGCTTCCCAGCTCTGGCCCCACTGGACTTGTCTATTGACTCTGACTCTTTTGCAGACTTCGGCCCTCTAGGCTTGTCCAATGCTGGGATCCTTCTCTGGACCTTGGCCTCTACTACCTTACTCGCTCTTCAACCCTCTGTTAATGACTGCCTCCTTCCTTCCTCTCTCGAGCTCCCCCTTGATCTCCTTTTTTCCTCCTCAAACACTTTTCATTCTATTCTCCATCTTCCTACCTCCTCTTGCCTGGTCTTCCCTTCCTCCAACACCTTCTTTTCCTTGCTTCTTTCCTCTTGCTCTCTCCACTAAACACCACACTGCTTTCTTGTGTCAAAACTCCCACAATCTGGTATAGCCGCTTCAACCTCATGTCATTCCGGTAATTTGGGTACTAAAGTCTGCAGTGGAGACCTTGGTTTGGGGTTGGATGATGTCCTTCCCTTCTCCCCATGTGTGTCCACTATTACGGATTGTCCGTCTGTGGCTCTCTGTCCAAGGGTTGAGAAAGTGGGCTTCGCCATCTTGAAATCAGGCAGGCCTTTTCATGGTAACCTTCTGATTCTGCCATGTCTCTCCCGGACTGATGTGTGCTGCCTGATACATGGTAACTCTCTGCCCTTATTCATTTGGGGTTTCTAGCTGCTACTGAGAACTAGTGAGCTTGGTTCCACAGTGTGGATCATGGACCATTCTCGCATCCCTTCACTTGCACTGCCAGACACAGATCAAAAAATAGAGGGAGTTGATTATTGTTGGGCCTATTAAGATGGAAGCAAGAAAAAGGGGGAGAAAGGAGCAGAGAAATCCCCACTCGAGGATTGTTAAGACAAGCTATCAAGACTTTGCTTCTTTTTTTGTTTGTTGCTGAAGAGAAGGTGTTTTATTTGTTCTATTGTTTAATCGATCTGAGAGAACTCCACATACCCAGCTGTCTGGCTGTATACTTTCCATAGACACTTTGACTGGGGGATGAGGTTGATGACCCCATCAAGTATGTAAAATCATACCCAGGTTGAAGAATAAAACTCCTTTGAAAACAATTGTTCAATGCAATACTAATGGTAATTATGCGTCACAGTGGGCTGGTAATAATTAATATTCTTGACACCGCATTGTATCTAATAGCTCATTAGGGTACCGAATTTCCAGCTTTGTCAATGGAGAGCGTTTAAGAGATCATTTAAATGATGTTTTATTAGAATTGGGACTAATATTGGAACATTGTGCGAAAAAATAATGGCATGGATACTAAACAAGCCCATGAACAATAGCCCATGAATAATCCCACCGTGGCGAAACGAAACTCTTTCTAATCTCTCTCTCTCACTGTCGATCTCTCTCCCACACATTGACACCCTATATTTCTGTCTCACTCTTAAGCGTGCTCACACTTTCTTTCGCTCACACTCACTCGCTCTCTTTGTCTGTAAACATACTGCACTGACACATAACATGCACTTTTGGGTTTTACAGTTTATGCTTTTTGGATCATACAATGTGTGCATTGTGTTTGCCAGATGACACTGGGTATCCAAAACACCAGCTGTTCACCACATTCCACCACCTTTTCTAGTACTGCAATATACCCCATTTTTACACCCAGGAACTGCAAAATAAATATTTAACTATCACATTTATTTACCCCATTGAAGAGGTGTAGCACTGACACACTGTGGTCTTGATGAACTTTCTATTTAATTGCTAAAGAAAACATGTTTTTCTTGATAATGGGTGAACTGAACCATCTCACTTTTAAAACATTTAATTATTTGAATTGTGCATAAATGTATGTAGTTAGAAAGGAAACACGTTAGTTTTGCAGTAATCCACAAGAGTCCTACAATATATAATAACAAACACGTCATGACCAAGCATACCGTAGCAGAGATCAAAATTGAGAAAAATGCAGCTTCTGCTTCTAGCTTAGAAGATCATGATTACCTGCAAATCAACAGCTACCAGGAGCTACTGCTGCCTCAGAGGCAAATTGATGCCATACAAAATTACCTGTGTATTAGTTTTGTGTGTTTAAGAGTGTGTACCTCTCAAGTACAGTGGCTAACGTATTAGGAACAATGTTATTGTTTGCATTTCAGGTACAAGTTGGATTGGTGGCATACCTTTTCCTAACTCCATGTTTCCCAGAGGTAGCTTGTGCTGACTATGTGATGCCTGATTAGCAGGGACTGATTTTATTTCCTATTTATGAAATCTTTATTTTTATCCCTCCCACAGGACAGTCAATTTGTGGCATCACTAATTGGAATGCAATAGTGTGGCCAGATCTATACCTTGAACACATTGATTGATTATAGAGAATAGAATCCATATGTACATTAGTCATAGGTTTGGAGATACATTTTTCTAAAGAAATGTGAGACTTCCTCAACATTTATTCATGCTGTTTTTTTTTTAAAGACTGCACATTTCAAAAGGTATCATGCATTTTACTCTCACAAAACCTTCTTAATCCACAGCTGCCTCAGTTTGTCCATTGTGTGCCTGGCGTGTCATTGAAGAGTGTCATGGTGATGTTTGGACAGTCAAATATGGACTTATCAGCAGGATCTCCTGTAATGCTTTATTTGGTTGGATAATTCTTTCTCGTAAATGATACACGTCCGGAAACATACTTTAAAATGGAAAAGCAAGTAATCAATGTTATACAGATAAAACAAAGTAAACATGAAATTCACCAGTCATTCTTCTCTAACAAAAACATCCTATGTGTTTGGGCTTTAAGATACCTGACATTTTGAATGTGCTTTTGCATGTGCGCTGCCTTATGAAAGAGAAAACGATTAACTCGGCCACTTGAATTTTATTATTCCATAAAGAACAGAAGGGAATGCCAAGTTATTAACAGAGTTAGAATATATATTACAGTTTGCACCATACCTGTTGATGGAACACCCTATTGTTTGATGTCTATTATAAAAAATGATTGTGTAAATTGAAAATGTCTCCTTTATTAAATATTCTAGACGCTCATACCACCATGAAGTGACTTATCAATTTAGTTTGTTCTCAAAATATATGTTTATGCAGAAGTGAGCAATTTGTTAAGCAAGAATGTACAGATCCGATTAAACATCACTTTGATCAATGTATATATGATTTTAATCTGTGTTTATCAAAGACAACGGACCGAAGCCTCTAAAATAAGATTTAAGTGCAAGAAGTCGATCTCGTAAATGCCCAGAACCATGGTCTTATTTTTAAAGCTATTCTGAACGTTAACAATGCCACTGTCACAGGCCCTAACCCCTGCCTTGGAAAGCATTAGGCCCCATAATAAATGTGCATCCAAGGCATAAAATAAGCAGTGTCGCATAGCAATTTGCTGTGCAATTCTGTAGGTTTGCTAATTAAATTGACACCTGTGTAGCAAAGCTAGCTATTTAGTTACCCTGCTCAATGAAAGCACCACTCATTCTGCATCGCTCTTGCCCTCGGGGCAATAGCTGTGAGGATTACGTTCAAAACCCTCTGCATCATTCACAAGGCATTCTGGGGCCTGGGGCCTCAATACCTTCAACTCTCTCTTCCTAAATATCTTCCTTCTCGAGCTGGTCGCTCATCCGCCTCCAACTCCCTCAGGGTCCGTCGCTTCTCCGAGCAATGAGTTGGTGGTAGATCTTTCTTCGGCTGGTGCCTCCCTCTGGAACAGCCTCCCTGCCTCCCTTAAACTTGAGGAGAACCATCTCCGGTTCCGGAAGCACCTAAAAACCTTTCTCTCTGCTTCTGCTTTTTATCCTCCTCTACTCTGCTGACCTCCTGGCTGTAACCTGAACTGCACTGGCTACCTGGACACCCTCTGATCTCGGGCCCAGGTCCTTCCCCCTCAAGCATCACACACCTGCACTGCCCACCTGGCAACCCCCGCACTTGGGGACTGTTTCTGTATCCCTACAGTTCCCCTACCAGCCCTTGACACCTGATGGCCGCACTTACCCATGCACTTGCCACTTGCTGGCCATTTACTTACTTATTGTTATCATCTTTTCCCATATACTGCACTGTCCCTGCCCCCTTCCCACGCACTTGCGTGATCTGAATGACACCTGGCCTAGTAGGATCTTTGTCTGTCCTCCCTTTGTTCCCCTCCCTTGACTTGTCGCGCCTTAAAACACTTGTGTATAGGCGCGTTATAAATGCCATATCATATCATCTATCATATCTCCACCCTCTTTTCTCAGTTCACTGTAAGTTCAAAGCGGCTAATGGAGAGAAAGTGCAGCAGTAATCTTCTCTGCTCTTAAATGCCAAAGGCCTATGTGGGAGTGCTAGACACGTTTTTTTTCTTTCCTTTTTCTAGTAATTGAAAACCAGTATTAATCGGGACAATGCTTCTCTTTTTCAGACAGGATATAGTTTGCTTAATAAAAGTATGTGTTAACTTATTTATTTCAAAAGACAGTCATGCAATTCCTTTCTTAAACATGCACGTTGTTACATAATGCATAATTGCAGTATTGCTACTGTAAAACACTGCATTGTATCTGTTCTACAGTAAAGTTTAGGTTACTGTATCTAAATCGCATAGTGTCCACTAGATTTCATTTTGTTGGTGTAGATGGATCACATTCAAAAGTGAACGTTTTTGAAAATGTACATGATTACACAGCCAAAAGCTTTTGATGGCAAACCTAGGTGTGACTTGCTTGTTGTATAAATCTGTGCAACTGGTGCTCAACAGAGTAGCTGATCCCATACTCCTTGACCGATTTTTATCACCCTGTTGCTTTATACCAGATGCTCTGAAAGTGACATGGCAGCAAACTTAATCACTCTGCCTAGTTTGCCCAGTTCTCTGCCTGTTACGCCATCTACTCTGCTTAGTCTATTCCTTTCTTCCTGCTTACATAATGAATACACAAAGCTAACTTAATGTTTTACGCAAAGTAGCGATCAAGAGTTCCATCCAGTTTGTGCATCTACAGATCTACTGCAATACCATACAATGTAGTTAGCCTCCAGAGCTTGCTTTGCTCTAAGATTAAATTGTATTTTTGCACCTGGTGGAGTGAGCTTGCCAACTGTTTTCAAAGCCTTTTTATCATGTTTTTACATGTTTTGTCATCCACTGCCAAGGGTTGAGTGCATTTCTCTTAGATCAAGTATGTAAACCATGTTACTTGACTTTCAGGTTTAACCGATTTTTAAAGAATTTGCAAGGCCTGACTCAACTCACTAATGGCTTACCTCAGTACTACACAACAATGGTGTGTTGATGCTCCTTCTATGTCTAGGGTACAAATACATTCTGGTGACATTAAAAATGTTCATAGAACATTGCTAATCAAATGGGTTTGTTTGTTAGTCAAGAACATTTTCATTGGAAAACAATGCTAATCATTTTTTGAAAACTCATTTATGCCTTAAGCTGCCTATTGAAAGGGTTTTTTGTTTAAAAGAGAAGGTGGTATTGCTTTATCCCTAAAATATATACAATATATTGTAGAAATGTTCAACACAAAAAGGGTACATTCAAAGTGGCTTTTGGAACTGCATTAGCAGTTATAATGTTGTAACCCTTTGGTACAGATATAGGTATAGATCTGGATTCAGTAGAAGAATGTGAATCATATGCGTATAACATGATATATTAAAATGTATGATTTAAGTTCGGTTCTCATATTTTAATAGTTCCATCAAACATGAAGGGGCAGAAATGTAAATAATCCCCCAGATTCAGAACATTCATACAAATCTGAATATATAATTCACATCAAAGGCGCATGAAAAATAAAATAAATATTCCAGTTCATTATTCATTTCCCTCAGAATGGGGTGGGCGATAGTTTGTAGCCAACACATCACCGGGTGACACTTCAAAATTCAATGGGCCAATTGAATCAAGGAGGGGGGCTCTTGTGGGTGCAATTAAGTAAAGAGAACTTATTACAGGTTCTCCCCAATCCAAAATGCTGTGTTAAATGATGCCGCTTGGTATTTAAACTCAAACAAATAGTAAGAATGGAGCTTTGGCAAAACAGAGAAGCAAAGGGACCCATCCAACAAGGGAGAAGCAGATTAGATACCAATTGAATCTAACTGATGGGTACATCTTCTTAAATGACCTTTTCCCAAATGGTAAAGGCCTCTGCATTCAGTCCAAATGCAGGACCAGGTTACCTGAAAGGGATTTCGAAAGCAGGTACACTGACTGAAAGCAGAGTTTATCTGACAGAGCTGCCAGGGCCCAGTCCGTTTCCCTACCTTTCCTGGACCTTTGAAAGACAAACAAAAAGTGAGTACTCTGACCCATAGTAATTAAACACTTTCCGCAAGAATTAATGAAATTCTAGGATGTATTTACCATTATTTTGGGAGCTATGTTTAAAAGCTGTATCGCTGAAAGGGAGAATATAGTGCAAGGTGAATGTGCTTTGTAATTTATAATTAAAGGTGGCCTTGGAGATCTACAATTTAAACGTGGAATGTCGAGCCTTTTCTTCGGTGTCTGCCATTGTGAATAAAGCAAATGAAACCTGTTCCTTATGAACACATTAAACAGGCATGTTGCAAGGGTGAACATGATTAATTGTAAATAGCAAATCAGTTTGTCTCTTCTACCCCAACATTGGGATCCATGGTGGCCTCGGATATCTACAATTTAAACGTGGAATGTCGAGCCTTTTCATCGGTGTCTGCCATTGTGAATAAAGCAAATGAAACCTGTTCCTTATGAACACATTAAACAGGCATGTTGCAAGGGTGAACATGATCAATTGTAAATAGCAAATCAGTTTGTCTCTGCTACCCCAAAATTCCAAAAGAAACAGAAACCCAAGCCTTTACAATTATGTGCAACCAATCCAACATCACAAAATAAATCAAATAGTATGTATGCTGTAAGGGAGCAATGGTATTACAAGCATGACACTGACACAAAACGTACAATTTATAATTCCTTTATTGAAGTTTCAAAGAGGTTGCAAACACTCCAACTTTGCCCTATAGCTAAAATGGGAGTAGTCTTGACCATCAATTAATACAAATAAGTCCTAGTTGAGTTAGTCAAATCAAAATGACATATACTAAGAAAAACTTAATGCCTGCCCTATCTCTTGTACAAAAGTGTGAAAAGAAGATGATGTATACAAAGGAAAGCTAGTGTCCAAATATAAAGAATAAAGATGGCTGAGTCAGCTCTTCTCCCCACATTGGACAGCACGGGGTAAGGTGGTCCCTGTAGGTGAGATGACAGACGCTCAGGCTCTCAGAACTCAAAGGCAGTTCAAGACGTGGATCGAGGCCCGCCTGGCCTTCCACGTTAAAGTCTTGCTTTCCAATTTTCAAAAATACAGTTCACCAAAATGTTCACAGTAGTCCCCTCTCTGTCAGACTCAGACCTCTACAAAGCAGAGGTTCACCAAAATGTTCACGCGGTCTCCCTCAGTCAGACCGTTTCCTGATGTCGAAGAATTTAAAATGTGTGTTGCTTTTCTTTCTATAGACCTCCGCATGACTACTTCGACTTTGAGGCATTCAATTAACACTCTTTCATTATTTAGCCTAGTACTTTCTGGTCTGGGTAGTTCAATGTATTATGTATCAAAGTTCGATGTTAAAAGTTTACTTTACCCTTTTCTCTGGGTCATTTTCAATCTCTTGGCTTTTTACAGTTCATTCACTTTATTGCTACAAACTTTTCACCTTTCATTTAGACTTTTGAATGGGCTACTTTCTTTCACCGGACCACTCTGTGATTTTACGGCTATCGTTATTTCAAGGTTCATTTGCCGGTCTGCCTTTCTTCGCATCTCATCCACATGCGTGCATCCTTCAATTGTGCAATATAATGTTGCCACTACAATCTTTCTTTAGCACACACCGATCTCTCACTTCGCTTGCCAACTCACTGGCTGTGTGCATTTATGATATGATATTTGTTTCTTGTCTTTAATGTCTTCCAGTTTACGAGTCAAGGTTAGTACCACAGGCTTGGCCTTGCCTCCCCAAGTCTGCTGTTCACCCGGGAGGGTTGCTTGCATCCTTGAAACACAATGCAGCCTTCTTGTTTGGGACTTGGCCTTCTCCATGTAGCTTCTGCAGCATTTTGAAGGCTACGACCTCCTGGGAATTCCTGGGGTTTTCCACCCGTGGCTATGGTCCCTCGGTCCATTGCTCTGCTCCAGTAGGTTTGCCTTCGTCCAGGAAGTTATGCTCTTACTCGTGTTGCACCTTGCTCAGAGTGTCTCTATGTGCTGCCTTTTATCTGTGTGTGGAGAGCTAATTGGTATCAGATGTATGCACTTGGAATAATTGCCTGACTTTGCCTGACCCAATTAGGGCGACACGTCCAATGTGATGTGGAAGAGTTAGCATTTTTACTCTGTCACCCTCTTCCTTGCCCCAGTGTTTTTGTGGAAAGGGGGTTTGGCCACCAGAGAATCCTATCAAATAGGAGGGATCATAGGTGCAGGAAAGTGTGGAATACTGCGTCTCGCCACTGGCTGTCTCACCCCCACTCCCCAAAGACCCCTCACTCAGGTGATCCTCCTGCACTGGTCCACCCCCAGGGTCTGAATTCTAAGGTGAAAGCCATGCCCTGGCTACCTGAGATCCCCGAGGACTAGCAGATGAGACACCCTTTGGTTTCTCACAATGCCCAAAGTAGGGACCAATAGTTCACGCACGTAGTGCCCAATATTCGAGATTCAAATCAGTCTAAGAATTGGTGACTTATATTATAGCAACTTGTCTGATCCCAGTACTAGTCAATGAATTTAGAGACAACTAAGTAGCCTGTTTTTGTATCAAACTTCAGTCTGAAAAGTGCTTCACCTTTTTATCTTAGAAGGAATGGGTTTTGGTAAACATAATTTTATAATGTAAATTGATGGTTTCATAAAAATAAAATCAAACAATTTCAATGTGTGTGTCTATGCTGTGAAGTATTTGAGACTGTCGTCTAGACTAGTCCTTCATGTTTGGTTTTCTCTGTATGGATGTTAGTGTGATTATAAAAAATAAGTGATGTTATATTTTTAATTGGAATAGTAATGAGACAACATCTTGAAAATCGCATATTCTTTTCTGTAGACAAGCTAACTGTGTTTATTTGACGTACTGTGGGTGATTCCCCCAGCGTTGTATGTTAGGAGACCACCTTTATTTCTTTGATTAATTATTTTAAATTGAAAAAGAATATTAAGTTTAAAACAGTTTCTTGTCCCAGATTTTGGGGTAGTATTGTTGAAGTTCATGGTATTAGATCAGGGATATTTCTCATTGCTATACAACCAAGCCCCTCATCCCCACCCTCCACACCTCCAGAAATGCATATATATTCCATAGATGGATCTCATTGCACTCCTTCCCTATATTGGTTGTTTATAGTAAGGGATTAGATCATAGGTATTTGCAAATTTGAGACATTTCCAACCTGCATCCATCATCAATAGGATTAATTAGTCAATTGTTCTGGGCACGTCGGGTGATTAGTCTTCACCCTTGGATACCCCTCAACCGGGCTCTGATCCTTCTCTCAACCTTAGCCTCCGTCAGTACGGCGCAGACCATCAACTCGCTGTGGACATCCCTCGGTTGGGTCCGCATTTGTCATCACAATGCTCACTGATGTATTACCCTTGACCTTAATTCGCAGGAATCCCTCAGTCGGGTTCACGTTGCCATTTTAAAACTGTTTAAAAAGAAAGTTATTCTAGACCCCTTAGGTTTTTCCCTTATCCAAGTCCGGGTCTCAGCCCCTAGTCAGGCTTTCCCTTAAGCCCCCAGTCAGGATTCACACAGATCTATTATCATATAAGGTTCCCCTCTGTCCGGCTCAAACCTTTCTCTGTGGCTCTTATGCCTTGGCTTTCCTCTGTCAGGTTCGAGCCGTTTGGCCTTGCACTATTTGTTGGCTCAGAGACCTTTGAGTGGGCATGGACTTTTGGGGGAACCCCAGACTGGCCACTCTGACCATTATCCCTTTCTCACACTCGAGTACCCCTTCTGCTTCACTCCCCCATTCCAGCCACCCATAAGCTTACCACTCTTCATCCGTCGTGAATCTTACTCAGTTAGCGTGGCGCTAGTGGGTAGCTACCCGGGGGAGGGAAAGAGTTCTTGTAGGAGGTCAGAGTCTCACCACCTGCTCCTCCTGCACCTGGACTTCCTTTCACATGCTCATGGGAAGCAAGCTTTGCAGTAAACATGACCCGCAGGCTGCAGTCTGCCTTCTTTAGACCTGGGGAGGTAAGGCTCTGTAGTCCCACACAGGTACTGGCTCAGCACCACACCCTTCCTCCTTCTCTGGGCACTCTCTGCGGCTTCCTCTGCTCCCTCCTGCTTCTTGGTGTGCTTGGGTCTGTGGTAGGGATCCTCTGCCGGACTCAGCCTTGCAGCCTCCCTTCTCTGCTCACAAGAACAACTTCCTTCTCTTTCTCTCTTTGCAGGACCCTTTTAAGTTCCTGTGTGATATTAACAGGCTGCAGGTGTGTGGTTAGGGTTGGGCCTGCCTTACTCTGCCTGGCCTCGTCAGTGTGACAAAATGGCAGTCGTCCATAGGAGTCAATGGCCCGGGGTTTCCCATAGGTAATCCTTATTCCTCCTTGTTGCTGCTTCTTCACAGTATTTGGAGGAAAGATTGAATGAAGGGGATTCTGGGAAATGTAGTGAGTTGTAGCTCTTGGGAGAAAGTCAGTTGAATAATTATAAAAAGGGTTCTGAACAAAAAAAACAGGGATTATGGGGCTTGTATTGTTTCACTGAAGAGGAGAGCAGGTTATTGTCAAAAAGGGGAGAACAGGTGTATCATAGTGGATGAATGTGTTTTCTCCTACCTTTTCTTAAAGGAAAGTACTGGGGTAGGATGGGACTGTGGTGGCAACATCCCATAAAGACTGAGGGGTTGTCGGGTACGGGTGTATCATAAAAAGGGATGCTGTGTCTCACCCGAGGGCATTCTTCCACAGGCCCCAAGGACCCCTTTCCCTCCCCTGGCCACCCCAACACAGGATCCCCGGGGTCTACCAGTGAGAACACCCTCAGGTTTTTTATAGGCGTCTCAGGAGGGATGCTATGGAAGTAGCCTAGGAATCTAGTCAAGCGCTCTTGCATCGGTAGATAATTCCACACTTCTATAGATGGACGCAAGAAGCCCAGCGTGCATGAATTGGAAAGACTTGATGGCATCAACCTCGAAAAGTTATGACACAGAAAAGAATCCAGATTCAGTTTACTTTTTCGACTCAATTGCCTTCTCTTCAAAACTGATCAGAGGATCATTTGAGGGAAATGGCATTTTAGATGTACAGGAGCTGATCACAGCTGTCCAGTACATGCCAAATGACCTAATCTCCATGGCACATGCTCATCCGATTGCTGGCACCTGACCACCAAGTGTGTTCAGTAATAGTTATGTTGGAAAACAAAGGTCTAGATACTTTTCAGGGCATATTCAATTAGTGTTTATTCAGATGCTGGTCAAAATAGACAGCAAGCCTGATTAGTGACAACATGTTCATAACATCTATTGAAGTCCAGAACCCAAAGCCCCCATTCTTGACTGGCCTTTTCAGTTTTCTCATGGAGAGGAGTGGGTGTTTGTTGTTCCAAACCTTCTGTACAATCAAGTGATAGATCTTGACATTGTTATAGACTGCGTCACGAGGACGTTGCGTACCTGTTCGTCTGGTTGAAGACCTTGATGATGATGCCAGGCTGTCCGGAGTCCTACGTTGATGTGTTTGATGACGCGAGAAGCCAGCCCAGCTCCCGCCCGAATGGAACCGGGTTGGAGATGAACCAGCTCCTAACGCCACGAGTCTGCTCACCCCTGATTAACGTGGCGTCAGGACAGTGCAAGCACTGACAGGGGGAGCCTTTGCAGATGACGATACTGAGTCCCAAGGAAGACTGGATCCGGAAGATGGAAGTCCCAAGGAAGACTGGATCCGGAAGATGGAAGTCCCAAGGAAGACTGGATCCGGAAGATGGAAGTCCCAAGGAAGAGTACACAGTGGAAGTTGGTAGGAGGCAGGATCCGGGAAAGGAAGGTAGAAGTATGGCTCACAAGGTAGGCACAAGGCAGAGGGAGGCTGAATGGGCAGGCAGACAAGGTACAAGGCAGAGGGAGGCTGAATGGGCAGGCAGACAAGGTACAAGGGCAAGGACCAACTAATAGACACAGGGGAACCACCCAACCACAGGACAAGGGACGGGAGGACAAGGCAAGGCAACTACAGATGTACCCGAGGGTACCAGGAACAAGGAGGACAAGAATCAGGTAACAGGTAAGGAAGGCACAAGGAACCGGCGAGGAAACACGATCCTAATCAAACCGCGTTGAGACGCAGTTTGAATGAACAACCGGGCTCCTTTAATAGGACTGCCAACCCCTAGGAGGCTTGGAACGCAAGCCGTGCCGTCTCCCAAGCGTTGGTTGGCTCGGAGAGATGCGTGGACCGCAAGGTCCTCCAAAGCGAGTACTCCGTGCAGCGCGCATGCGCGAAGATCGCGAAACGGAGGCGTGGACCGCAAGGTCCTCCGAAGCGAGTACTCCGTGCAGCGCGCATGCGCGAAGATCGCGAAACGGCCGCCGCGCATGCGATGACCAACCTGCCCGGGAAACCCGGATGCGCCCGATGACCAGAACAACCCAGGAACCCCTAAGCGAAAGCGCGGGTACAGCCTCCAGGACGGGGCGCGCCGCTTCAAGTAAGTGGACCCCAATGCGGGCGGCGTGACAGACATAGAACCCTGCATGTACGCAAATGGCAAGTCTGTTAAGACTGTATAGAAACCATTGGTGTTTAGATATTTTGAGAACATTGAGCGTTTCTAAAATACCAGAGATCAGATGTTTCAAGTGTCCGTGTTTGCTGGTGGTGTAGTAAATTGCAGCACATGGCTGATACATATAAGGATCCTCAGTTATCTGGTAAACGTGATTCTCATGTATTTGACCTATGTTTCACATACAATTTTCATTGATTCTATCCTTCGCATGCTATTAGTGACATTGGCTTTGGATGTTTTCCACTTCATCAGAAAGCCTTTGATGGGGTTGTAGTCTTGGATTCTTTGAAAGATAAATGGTATTCACCTCCGAAGATCAAATATCGACAGTACACCATCCTTATACAGCACGTCTTTACCTTACAAGGCTTCGGACCCAGCAGTCACAAATGTAGAGGGATTTACATTTTTGTATTTGTACGTATTTGAAGAACAGTGATTTCAATTTTGAACAGACATTTCTTATAATAACACATTTACAAATGGTCGAGGAATTCCCATGAAAGATGCCTGTACACAAGAACAAAAATGAGAACACGTGGTGAGCCAATTGATGAAGTTGTAAAAAAAAAGTGGGAGCTGTAGCAGTGAGAAAACAAACAGAAAAAAAAGAAAACAGGTGACTTGCAAAGGTAACCGTAACCTAAGGGGGAAAGCGCTTCAAACTATAGAGGAGGAGGAGTAGTAGTATATATATGAGTTAATATATTAAGTTACATTGTTAAGTGCCATTGTATGCAATGGTGGGGCCAGATAGGGTGGGTGGAGGCGAAGGCCAGTAGAGCCCCCTCTTTAGCAAGTAAGTGAAGTTTAACCGAGCTTTGAAGAGATCCACAGCTGGGCTGGCTTTGATTGGTACGGGCAGTGGGTTCCAGTGGAGCAGGGCCAACAGCGAGAAGCAGGGAAAGCGACCTTTTCATGCTATGTCCATAACATACATGGAAATAGGGTGAATTCCTAATGAAAAGCACAATGACAACATTGGTGACCACATGATGAAAAATATATACCTGGCAAATGAGGTTGTCTGCAGTCAGTTTCCAGTTCTTGCTGTAACATTTCAGAAAAGTATTGCTTCTGTATTTTAGCTCCTAGTTATTGCTTCGTATGCAACGTTGTACTTTAAAAAGTAGCTCATATTAAAGACCGCAAAAAGTTTCATTTGCTGCCAACTATTTCAACCCATCCATGCAGTGTGATTTGTCTCATCACAGCTCCGATTTAGACTGCCATTTTAGGGATGACGGCTGCCAGAAATTCTCAGTTCTGGGCAAACATTCTTTGCACACAACTGGTCCTTCCACTTATCTGTTTCCCCGGACCAATTGCTGCATTACCTTTCCCTGTGGGGCAGGTTACAGAGGTGGGAAAGCAAGCAATATTGTTTAAATCCAGCCCCTTTTTGAATTCGGGTCAGCCGGTGTCACATAATGGTGGCCCGCTACACGGAAAAGTCAATTTTTTAGTTTGTTTTTGGTGTGAAATGGATTTTCTCACTCGGGGAGAAATGTACTGCTTGTTCACTTCTACCTCTTTTGCTGGTGGGTTGTACTTGCTGCTCTCCACGGCAGGGGTTTCTGAATGCAGGAGTCCTACAAATGAAGATAGGGAACACTGGTCAGCATATTAACAAGGCGTTAGTGTGATTTTAAGTGGTACCTGCCAATTGCAGCAGGCAGAGGTAGAAGGGCAAGAGACTGAGGCCCTCTGACCTCTTACCCTCCTTATGGGACAGGACTTGCTCTGGCAAACACTCTGGCAGGCCTATTGCCACAGGTTGAGAGGAGTCCCCATTCCCTGTTGACTGGATTAGGTTTCCGATTCTATGACAGTAAGCATAGGGTAGCTTTTATCTAACTACTCCCATAATCTTACCACCTGGCCATAAGATTGTGACAGCTGCAAAATGGTCTGACGACCTGGGCATATGATGGCAGTGCTTAGCAGATGTCTGTTTAACTATACTCAAACCAAAAACTGTTGGCTTTTCCAGTGCCTGTTGTTAAAAGGACCTCAGTGAAAATTACATTTTTATTACACCAGTACCGAATGTATAACTGCAATTCAGCCATTACCTCTCAGAAGACTGCTTTAAATTAACACTGACTGGCACATCTGAAAGTTACTTCTTGGTAAAGTTAACTCAGAGATCCCAGGAGAATGTTTTTGGTGAGGAGGAGTGGGTAGTGGGTGGAAATGGTCATGGGATTGTCATGGCAGGGTTCACAATTGCTGGGAGCTATTTAGCTCCTGCCTCTAGCCTTGGGACAGCCTGGTTACCGGCACACTAACAGCTAAAAGGAGCTACTTCTTGCTCCCCAGGCAAACTGGTGTTATACAAACTTTGCTATGTGACATTAACTTTGTGTATTTTGGAATGTTTGTAAAGGAGAATGAGGACACATTTAAAGCACAATACATCATACATGAAGGTCACAAACTTTATATTTGCGATTTATGAGACACTTATATTAGACTTGCTGTGTGCTATGTACAAGCTCCTGGTACCCAGATGTAGCACCTTCATACTGGGTGATGCCCAATACCCATGAGCTGGTTTTAGCTACAGCTCATCAAATCTCAATTTCAAACCCTGCCATAGGCAGTCAATGAATGGGTAAATAAACACCAAATACGAGCTATGTCCCACCTTGCATTCCATCTACCTACCGCTGTACTCCAACACAATAGTTTTAGCTTGTAAGTCGGGCATTAGCACCAACCAATAGCCAAAGCGGAAAATATGATCCCCCATTTAGGGTATTGGAATGCATGTCATCTGCAAACACCAACTGGCCTATAAGAATATCCCCCAAAACTACTTGTGCAATACACATCTTCACTGCATATGCTTTATTCACTGAAGATAATCTGTTGTGTAGTGTCCATTTTGAGATTAGGACCACTCTACTTGGTGAACTGTGAAATTGTCAAATACAACATCAGGGAAACTATATCTTCCGTGCCCTATCCATCCCCAACATGAGCAGAGTTGGAAGTAGTGGAATGGTTCTTTATCTATTTTTATTTATTTATTGGGTATTTATAATGCTCTTATACAGTAAATGGTGTTTCAAGGCACCACAAGACAAAAGGGGGGAGGGGAGCAGGAATGAAGAATAATAAAAACGGTCCTACTAGGCCTTTTGTCATTCGGATCATGCAAGTGCAGTAACAAGAAATGCTCGGACTGGCTGAATCGGGCTCAGAAGGAGTGTATGCTCCACCAGGCTATTGCAGGGAGAAGGAGCCTGGTAGGGCAAGTGCAGGTTTTGGGAGGATCAGTGGAGGACAAAGTGCTGGGTAGACTGGGTGAGGAGGCCCTGGTGCCCTGTAAGATCAGAAGGCACCAAACAGCCTTTCAAAATGTGGCAGATGGGGACGGAAGAAGAGAACAGGAGGGTCTTGAGAAGCTTCCAGAATTTAAGGAGATCCGGCTCAAGTTTGAGAGGGGCAGGGAGGCCATTCCAGAGGGAGACTCCTGCAGAAGAGAGAGATCTACCCTGCCCAACCCCCACTCGTTGATTTGAAAAGCATCTGATCTGCAGAGAGTTGGAGTTAGCAGAGAGAAGGGCTCTAGCAGGGAGGTATTTAGGAAGAGAGAGTTTGAGGTAGTGGGGCCCCAGGAAGCCTTGTGGATGAGGCAGAGGCTCTTGAACTTGATCCTTGAAACAACCGGGAGCCAGTGGGGAGATTTTAGGGCTGTAGAGATGCAGTCCCAAGGCTTGAGGTCAAGGATAAGTCTTGCAGTCACATTCTGGATTAGTTGAAGGAGGTGAATGGAGGAATTAGGCAGATTGAGGAAGAGACTGTTGCAGTAGTCAAGCCTAGAGAGGACCAGAGCTCCGGAGACCATGAGTTTCTGGGGGAAGGTGAGGAAAGGCAGAATGCATCTGAGGAAGCGCTGCTAAAAGTGGGCCTTCTTGGCAAGGGTACTGTGAGGAGAGAAGGCGAGAGACGAGTCGAAGATGAAACCAGGGTTTTTTGCCTCACAAGACGTGAGGAGAGGGGGCCCATGGAGGCTGGCCAGAGAGTGGGAGGGAGCAGGGGTCCCAATGAGAAGGATCTCAGTCTTTTTGGCATTAAGGCAGAGATTGTTAGCAGCACATCATGCCTGAGTAGCAGTCAGTCGGGAATCAGAGAGGAAGAGGAGGAGGAGGAGGAAGTAGAGGAAAGCTTGAAGGAGAGCTGCATGTCATCTGCATAAAACGAAGTGGGCTAGAGGGACAAGGTAGATGTTGAAGAGCCACAGCGAGAGGATAGAGCCCCGAGGGACGCCACAGGTGGAGAGTGTGATGGGGAGAGAAAAGGGCCCAGTTGAACCTGGGAAGGTCTGAGAAGGGAGGAGGTCAACATGTCCATTGCCAGACCCATGATGCCAAGGGTATCACAAAGACAATTTATAAGGGTGGCATGATTTACCATATCAAAGGCAGAGGAAAGGTCAAGAAGGATGAGAACGGAAAGGAAGTTGAAATCGAGATTTGAGAGCAAGTCATCATGTTCAGGAGTGCAGTTTCCATGCCTCTGGCTGCTCTGAAGCCAGACTGGTGGTCATGCAGACAACCAACAGATTCAGTGTGGTGGATCAGCTGGGAGATGACCAGCTTCTCCAAGAGTTTGCCCAGGAAATGGGTAATGGAGATAAGTGCGGTAGTTATCCGGCAGGAGGGGTCAGCAGAAGGCATTTTGAAGAGAGGGCGCACAAGGAAGTGCTTGAGAGATAGTGGGAAGTAGCCAGTGGCAAATGAGTGATAGCAGAAATCAGCCAAGGGTAGAGCAAGGGATGCAATGTTGTCCTTGATAGTTCTGGAGGAGCAGGGGAGCACGTTCGGTGCTATGGGCAAGAAAGAGGAGAGTAAGAGGGAAGGGATGTGGGGTGCCAAGGGAGGCCTAAGCGTGTGAGCGAGAAGGGAGCGGTGAAGAGGAGAGTGGGGACAGGAATTCCTCAGTATTGGTTATGATGTTAGAGGCCAGAAAAGTGCAGAGGGTCAGGGAAGGCAGAGGAGAGATGGAGACTGCAGTAGGATTGGCGAGCTCCTTGCAGATTTGGATAAGTTCAGCTGTGAAGTTAGGGGCCCCAGAGATGCAGTCTTGGATGTAGACCGCCTTCTTCGAGCGGATGGAGTCTATGTATTGCCTTTGGAGCAGGCAGCAGGCCAGTGTGCCTGGGGATGTGCTTGAGGCCTGCTACATCCACTCAGCAACTCTGCACTTTCGTTTCAGAGAGGCTAGGTCAGAATCATACCAGGTCATGTTGCGCTTGGAGGCAGTCTTCATGAGGATCCTCCGGATAGGGGCAAGGACGTCCTGAGTTTTGGAGATGGAGAGGTGAACATTAGCAAGGGCTGTGTCGTTAAGAGGCTGTGTTAGTGCGAGAGTCAGTGGCCAGTGTGGGAAGGGAAATGAAAGTGGTGGCAAAAGCAGCAACTGACACTTGCTTCATCAGTCAAATGACGGAGAATGAGAGTTGCTGTGCGGGCAGAGGGTTAGCCGGGAGTCCCAAGAGATCCAAGTGAGAGGCTAGCAGGACATGGTCAGGCCAGGAGAGGGGTGTAGTGAGAGGGTTGGAGATTCAGATGTCTGCTGAGATTAGGGCATCCATGATGTGTCCGGCTGAGTGCGTTGGACCGGAGGGTAGAACGGTGAGGGAAAGAGTCACAGAGGCTGCAGAAGAGTCAAGAGGCGGCATCAAAAGAGTCAAGGTGAATATTGAAGTCTCTGAGGAAGAGAAACTTTTAGGTGGAGGCCAGGGGACAAGAGGTGTGGTCAGACCGCTTCGAAAGGAAGAGGGAGCTGGGACCAGGGTTCCTGTAGATGATGGCAAGAGTCAGCGAGAGGGTTGGGGAGACATATGCCTGCAGACGAGGCATTCTAAGTAAGAGTATGTCTGATTGCGTATGATATTGGAAGGGACCCATTCAAGGAAAATCAGGGCCACTCCGCCCCAAGCCAGTTAGGCCTGGACTTGGAGAGGATCTTGTAGTCCTCAGGGAGGAGTGTGTCAAAAATAGTGACAGAGCTGGCAGTGAACCATGTCAAGTTCCATGTCTTCAAGGAGGCGGCAGACGAACAGCAGACTGAGAGTTGAAGGTAGCTAAGTGAAGCTGGTTGCCACCAGGTTCGGGAGTTATGTAACCTGCCTTTCTCAACTTAAAATGGAAGACAAACTGCTTCCTTTCTTTTCACTAAGGACACTCGTTGTTGGAATGGTTTGGATGTATTTGTTGCTGTGTGCCTTTAAATCGCAATTAACATTAATTTCATTGTCAATACTACTTTCCACATTTTGAATTTACCTGACTGCCCAATAGTAGAATCAGTGATGCCACTGGAATGGAAAGTTGTCCAAAAACGGATGCTTATTTTGCAGAGATCTTTTATCTTGGTCATCCAGATACAGAGCACAAGCCTACCTGCCTGCCTGCCCTTGGATAACAGTTGAAGTGCAAGGAGGCCTAAAAACCTATTGTCCACTACATATCCAATCTATTGCATGAGCGGACCAAATGACCTCCACACAAATGTGGGTGTGGCCCCATTATATTGCACCCGTCTAAGGACTGACACCTGTGGTCTTTGGCACCCTACCCGCTACCGGCCCATCACTCCTAAGCAGGGCTTGCAATGTGTCCAAATATGGCTAAGAGCATTACATCTACAACAGTTTGCCTCGGTAGCCAATGCAATGTAAACAAACATTGGCAATGCCAAACGTTTGTGATTTTGTATAGACATGGGAAAGGCACTTGCCAGGCACAGTCGTAGTGGTATTAACTGGCTATTGATGATAGCAGATCCAACATGTTGTGAGTTCCATGGCATCTTATCGCAGTGCCTAGCAAATGCCCTAATACTTATACAGAAGCCAAAACTGTTGGCTTTGCCAAATACTTGTTTTAACAGGAGTTCAGTGAAGGCCATGCATAATGTTGATACATCGAGTGGCTGTAGGTAGACCTGGTTAAAACATTTTTTATCATGCCAGTAGTGCATTTTCAAATCTAATTAAGTCATTAATTCAGAATAGTGCTTTGAAAAACACTGGCAAGTACTTCGAGTGCAAAGTTTGATGGTAAGGCTTGAATAAAGCGAGCTCATAGAGTTCCCATGCAGAGGTGTTTTTGGAATAAGTGGCAGGAACTGGGTGGCAATGGGCATAGGGATTAGCATGGTCATGGGCAGTCATTGGGTGGTCAAATAACCAAGCAACAGCTACACGCCATTTCTCCCCAGATGTACTATAATGCAATAGTTTAGGCTCATAGGCTGGCTGCAACTCAAAACGATGTGGGTACTTAAAGGGAATCGGGAATTCTCCCAAATGCATGGGTGCACACAAGGCAAACTCGAGAAATGTCAGTGCTGCTGCATCTGGGTTGGGAGACAAAAATCAGCTATTTAGCGCCCATTTCACCATTTCAGTTGTGGGGGGGGGGGTGTCACCCAACACTGAAATAATTATATATTACTGCCGGTGACCGCTGACTCTCCTTTTCTTCATTAGAACTACAGCGTTATCAATGGAAATCACACGAGCTGCAAAGTTTGTGAGAGTGGGCAAAACGTGTGTGTGTGAATGTGTATATTTGTTTTCGGTGGATAATTGTTTTTTATGCTCTATACATTTTTATTCTTATTAGCAATAGCTTTAATTTTAATTAAAATGGATTTTTTTTCTTTTAGCCTGTGGATGTGATTGTAACCTGGGGCATATCTGTTAGTCCATGTTGAAAGCATTCCAGCCGAGGAAAGGTTGTCGTTTTAAACACATGATCGTCACTGAGCTACTACACACATACGCACCAGTGAAAAACACATGCACAAAGGTGACACTATGCAGTGTTTTAGAAATCCTTTCCTCTTACTTTGGAAGGTTACTTGGTAACCTTTTGCTGTAGTTACTTCGGTCCAGTGATCTGTACATAACTACAACGCAAAGCGATAGGCTTGCTTCTACCTGCATTACATGGTTAAGAGAGGGTTTCTTGTTGCTCTTCTTTCCATGGTGGTATGAAGACATTTGAGATGATTAATTTTTCCACCATCTGTGCAAAATCATATGATGCATAAAACTCCTTTGGTGCTGCGTGGGTTTTCGCCCTGTTTTCTTCTAGTTTATTTTAAAATGTGCAGTTTCATAAACAATGTTTTTGGCAAGACTAAAATATCAGCTTCACAGCTGTTTTACCTCCGCAATGAGTACACCGATACCCCCATGTTGCTTGTATTTTAGCTGGCTTAAAAGATAGGCCCTTGGCTCCTTTGACAGACTCTGACACAAGCACAGATGCAGGAATCGGGGCGAGAAATCAAATGTAACTCTATTAATATAAAACAATTTGTATGTTTTATAGTAATAGAGATTTTGTAAATCTTGCTGGGACTTGACTTTGTTCTACACCAACCACTGCTTCCCTGTGTGGTCTCAGATTAAGTTTAACTCTTGTCTTCATTTGAAGGTTTAAGGATCAACATGTTATGCAGTTGATCGCTCTACGTACAGTTCACTTGCTTCCATGGTTCACTTGTTCCATGGTTCACTATCGACACGTACTCAGTTTCCTATATTTTAGCGTTTCAATGCTCAAATGCCTTGAAGTTTCTCTAACGGGGTATTATTGTGGCAATAAGCCCCGAGATTGCGGGTCATTACCGCTGGAGCTAATGCACCCGGGGCCCATAGTTACAGGTTTAGCATAACTATAGGCGTAGCGTAATGAAGGCCACAGGTAAATTACCGTAGGTGGTAATGGCCCGCAATCAAGGGGCTTATTGCCATTAGTACTCCGGTGTTTCGGAACAGAACAAATAAATGGCCACTCGGGAAGGGAAAATGGAGTCCGTTTTCCCTTTCCATGGCAGCCATTAAAAAGATATGGAAAAAAGTAAACAAATAAAATGGCTGCCATGGGAAGGGAAAAGGGACAATGTGTAGTCCCTTCTTCCTTTCCATGACGACCTGTCGCAGATCGGGAGTGGACGCGCTGGGGACTGAAGTGTACCCAGTGCGTCCGCTCTTGAAATGGAAAAAAAAAGTAGGTAAGTGGGGGTGGGGGGTGAAGTGGGCGAGAAGACTTGCCTCATTCCCCAGCGAGGAGAGATGGTATTGACAGAAATGGCAGCACATGGTGGTAAGTGAAAAAGCTTTTAGACCCGGTGCGTGACACACGCAAATGCGAACACACGATTACACTGTGGTATTGCTCGGAATTGAGCCAATCCACATTCAGTGTATCCCATGGCATCAGCGCGCCGGGTACTAATACTCAGTTTCCCACTGTTCAAATCTTACGTACCTTCTCTTCTTGCTTTGGACTTAGTATCCTGTTTTCCCACAATGAAGTACTTCAGAGTTTGCTTTTGTGTTTCTCGCTATGTGCATTAAGACTCACCTTCCCTCAATTCGGTGATTTAGAGGCATTTTTCTTTTTCTGTCTATGTGAATTCATTATCAATTATCAATTATCCACAATTCAGCTGTTCAATATTTAGATGTCTTTACTAACTAGAGGGATTCATGCTGAGTATCCTGCAATTCAGCAGTTCATTAGTCAACCGCTCTACAATCTGTCCTACCAAGGTCCAATGGCTGGTCTTCTCCGTCCACCCCTGTCGGGTTTTATTCCATGGGTTTGTGCACCACCTACTCTCTCCTCTGCTTGTTCTTATCACCTTGAAGGCGTTTGCAGATCTACAACCTTCTCCTCTGCACTATCATGGGCTCTACTTCTTGCTTTCCACTTGACTTCAGGATTAGGCTCCCACCACACCAAGAGACAGATTCTTTGTGTTCTTCTTGAATGACCGTGTCTCTCATTGACTGCACCAGTCTCAGCAGTCATGTCCTCACACCGGTTCCGGTTCTCCTAATGTCAGATGGCATCAGCAGCTGCCCCACTCCTCGCTGGACAATGCTTTGATGTGGGTTTGCCTTCAGAAGTTTGGTTCTCTGGCAAGACTCTGTTGACACTTGTCTTATCTGGCAGCAGGTCACCTTGACTCTTCCATCTTGAACCTCGCTTCCCGCACTGCGCAGGTTTTGGATGCACTGCTTAGGTTGAAGACTTATCCCAAGCATTTCAGCTGTACCCCTATAATTTTCGCCAGTCCACCTGCTGGGTCATCCGATCAAAACAAGGCAGAAAAGTCTTTGGACACCTGCGCCAAGTTGGTTTGGCAAACTGGTATGAAACATAAGCTAAATAAAGGTTTTTCATTTGTTACTGTTTAGTTTCTTTGTGAAGGAGAAATAGTTTAGAGGCATAACCCTTTAAGATTTTGAAGATTACAGAATAAGTTCGCCAAAGGTAAATTTGATCATGCATTTGCCAGTTTTATAGCACAACAACATTTTCACTTTGCGGTTACTTTAGTTAAACTTTGCTTTTGATTAGCTCTAGTTTCACAATGGTGGAAAGAGAAATCGTGTAAAAGAAAATGCGAAAGAAAAAGAAATCGATGATGTTTACTATTTACCACCATATTTGAAAAAAACTTCCAATGAGGAATTAAAGAAACCCGTTTAAATAGCCCAATGAAGAGCATTTAATAATGAGTTATATAGTACATCAATCTAATGTTTTTTGTACACTCAGCTTTTGTTTATAAAACCTTCCATTCAAAGATTATAAAAAAGAGAAAGCAATCGTAATCTCTTGCACTAGGGTGCTAATTCATATGGACGGAGTGTTTGTACCACAATATTGCCAATCTCGACATTTGAAGACGTCACCTTTTCTACAGGTAGTAACCTTCTTTTTAAAAGTTTTTTTTTCCTTTTTCATCTGCTTTAAATGTTTGTGTGCGTGTTACTGAGAATATCTGTGTATGTATGTGCATATGCGTATTCTGAATGTATTTTCTATGCTTGCCTACATTTCAAAATTAGTGCATGTATATACTAAGTATTGTTTGCAGGAGCTAAAATGTCAAGTTGCAAGCAACTGGCCAGTCTTAAAAAATCACTTGCCACCTCAATTGTCTGCATGCACATGGCAAACCATTTCTTACTTGCCAATAGTCAATTATCATTCGCCACTGGTTAGTGAAAACTTTGAGTCCTGTTATTTGTGTATATGCTAATTATTAAGGTATTGTCTACTCTCACTTATATAATGATAGTATTCTTAATGACTGGGATGAACATGATTATTCCCGTCACAATGGTGAGCCTCATGCCGGCCTGCCTCCCATCCAGGTCTCTTGCCATTCCCATTACCTTCTACTTCATGAGCAGGTGTCGCAAGTTGCTTCCGTGGAGGCCAGGCTTTCCTCTGCTGGCTGCCATCTGCTTCAGCAGGTTCTTCTTCTCTGCTTGTGCGACTCCACGGAGCCTTCCACAGAACGGTCTCGACACTGTTGCTGGACCGGCTGGTCCACCCGCCTGGGTTGTGCCACTGCCTACAAAAGCTCCTCTGCTGTGGGTTTCTCAGGTTTGAGTTTTCCGAGTCCTGGTTCTCACTTTCATCAGTCCCCCTTCTCTTTTTATGTCAGAACGCTGGGTCCTCCCTTGCGTAATCGGGTAGTCTTCTTTCAGTTTCTCATGTGGACTAGTAACTCTGTGCATACTCTTCGTCATCCCAGAATTGTTGGCTGCCAATCACTGGGTGGTCTTTTTGCTTCCCACATTCTTCTTTACAGTATGATTGTTACATAAAGAGGGTTTTGTGGGTTGGTAGCAAATTGAAACTGATGTAACCAAGGATGTTCAGTGGAGGATGTGATGTGAGTAACCCCTCAGAAGGGGTATTAGGGAGTTCTGTGGTGGACCCGGGAGTCTTTGTCCCCAAAAGTGGAGTCTCTCCTTTCCACCACCTCTAGGAGGATTATTGCGTAGCAGGCTCACCTCCCTATTCTCACAGGGAAGGGTTCCCCGCTGGGGAGAATTTGCGAGAACCTGTGAATTGTCACGCAACCTTGATCATGTTTTCTACTTCCTTTGCTATTATTCCTTTCCTGGATTCAGGAATGTTGTAGGGCCCACGGTTTACTGCTTTCCCTTGGGGTGTCCTGATCGTATGGTCAAAATTCTTAACCCTTCCTGGTTGGTCTCTAAATACATCTGGGAATTGATTTACCAGATCTCTGATGTCTTCTTGTTGGTTCAGAGTTCGTTCTGATGGTGTAAAATAGTTTTCTTGCTCAACATCTGTAAGCAAAATGGCCATAGAGTGGAGATTTCACTGTAGCCTACCCTCCATTCTTTTAAATGATGGATGTGATATACCTGAATTTTTAACCTCCCATCTGGATGGGAGACCAGATCATTCCAGGGACCATTTTTTCCAAGATCTTATATGGCACAAACCACATTGAAAGAATCGTACTGTCTGTGCTGGGTAGCAATACTAAGACCATTCGTCAACTGAAAAGGAGCACAAAACTGGCTTCCTGTCATGGATGTTTTTCTGGTTTTCCGGGCCTGTCCTAAATATTTTTTCACAATGTCTCTAACTGTGGACATATGTTGCTTAAGGTTTTGGACCACCTGTGAACTGGGCAACACTGCTTCCTCCTTTTCTTCCCAGGTCTCTCAGAGCATATCGACATCATCCTGTGGTTCCCTCTCATAAAGCAGTTCGAAAGGGCAGTATCCCAAGGAGGCCTATGGTGACTTTCTCATGGCAAAAAGTGCCCATGGGATCATAGTGTCTCAGTCCTTGCCATCTGCTTTTACAAGGTTTTTAGAATGTTTAAGGGTTTGATGAAAGCGTTCAACCAGACCATCAGTCTGAGGGTGGGAGACTGGAGTCCCCAGCATTTTTTTTTTCTATAGGATTCCCTTCACTTCCGACATAATGCGGGACATGAAAGTGGTCACTTGATCTGTTAAGATCTCTTTTGGAAATCCTACACAGGAAAAGAAAGGGAATGAGGTGTTTAAATATTTGCTGCCTGGTATTATTCCTCATCAGAAACTTGTTCCCCAGTTTTGACGACCCAAGGGGTCCCACGCTATCCATTGCGATGCAAGAGAAGGGGACTTCAATAGTAGGTAGACGTTATAAAGGGACCTGTGGAACGTGGGTGGCTTTGGTCTTTTGGCAAAGGGAGGGGGGGCAAGTGAAGACAACATTTTACATCTGCATATACCACTGCCCAATAAAACCTTGGAATTACCTGGTTTGGGGGTTTAACCCACTCCCTGATGTCCTTCAGTTAAATGTGTGCGAGTTCCAAAACCACCCTTCTGTGGCTCCTGGGAACTACTAGTTGTGACCTTGGGTGCCCTCTGGTGTAACATCCCCCTATACAACAGGCCCTTTTTTTTTTAAAGAAAATGGGCCAACCTGACCTCATCCTTCCTCCTCTGAAATGACCATGGAGAAAAGTGTGTCAGTATAGTCATAGTGTCGTTTCGCTGTGCGAAGGCTAGATCAGGAAGACGGGCCTGCCTTCCCAATTTCTTGGGAAGGTGTGCCTTCCTTTGGTTTATCCGCCTCCCCAAACCCCCTATGAACCTTCATCGGTTTTATCCTGTTCTTGAACTTCCTGTGGGATGGGGAATAATGCCTTTTCGAATATTCCCTGTGCAGCTTTCTCTCCCTCCTTAACAGTATACATTTCGTTCCCATTCTTGTGTAATAGGGACTTCACATCACCCCTAAAGTCAGGGTCAGTGATTCTGGCCATTACATCTAGGTCTGGTCTCCAGGCCAAACCTAATTTTGAAGCCAGCCTTATATAGGTTTCAGACAAAATAAGACAAGTGGGAATCAACCGCCTTTCCCCTGCTGGTATTGTTATCTCAGCAGTACTTTGGAGATCAAACCCTATAGATTCTGCAGTGGCCACAAATGGTGCATGTGCTTTGGGGCTGTGTTTGCTATATTGAAGGGTTCCCCAACATTTGTCAGCTGGGCTGCATCCCATTCCTGACACCATATGTGGACGGTCAGAAGTAGTAGATAGAATACATTTTTCCATTTCAAACATGGGTTTATTCAAAGCAAAAGTCAAACGCCTCACTTTCCCTAAGCTATAGGTGTCTCTGCTTAACACAACTAACTAGGGTGCACGTCACCAGTGCTGAAGTCCAAAGTAATAGTCTATCCTCTGTCCAAAACTAAGTTTTTCTAACCCTACCACTTATATTAAACAACTACAGTCCAGGAGACGGACTCCCTTCTCCTGGGGCTGCTTTCTCAGCAAGTCTCTATCAATATAGAATCTTCAGATAGTTCTTGATAATTTCTTGTATCAGTTCATCCAGCTCACTTGGAGGGCTTTTCCACAGCCCTTCGTTCCCTTTCTCTAGTATTATTATTATTATTATTATTATTATTATTATTATTATTATTATTATTATTATTGTATTTATTGAGTTTGGACCTAGCTATGAGAAGCAACGGTGTGCTTTACAGAGGTATACAACAGTACTGATGCATAACTGAGTGCTTTTCAGCAGTAACAGAACAGCTGGAGTAGGACACAGAGGGCCACAGAGCAGGGGTACAGCTATACATGGTGGCGGGTAGAAGAGGGGCGGATGGTGTCTAGCGAGTCAGGTGGCGGGGGGGAGACGTGATGGCCTAGGTTTTGTGGAGCGACTAGTTGAAGAGACAGGTCTAGAGTTCTTTTCTGAATTGTAGAAGTGTGGGGGTGAGTCTGATACTGATGGGTTGGAGGTTCCATAGTCTTGGGGCGTAGACAGAGAAGGCTTGTTTTCTGTTCCTTTCCTTTTTGTTGCAGTGGATTTCAAGTCTGCACGTATAGTGGCTTCTGGTGGTGTGCTGTCCTTTGGAGAAGCTGAGTTTCTCTGCGAGGTATATGGGTGACTAGAGGGTAACTGCATAATAGATGATGCAGCAAGACTTGAAGGTAATTCGTGCATGCAGTGGAAGACAGCTGTCGGGGTGGTTCTCCCGGGGTCAGCAGAGCCATTCCGCGGACCTCTGGGCTGGGGAGGCCCCAACTCCTCCCATATCCCCAAAAAGAGTATGAGACACACACAAGAAGCAAGGTGAGTACTGCTGTTTATTATAATAACGGCAGGGATGGGTCTCGGCTCGTATGCATCCGATGAGACTCTCGCTGTTAGTGGGGCTTGCAGGCCCTTTTTACAGCAGTATGACGCGCTACTCGCGCCACCTGGGTAAAGTCGTCACAAAACCTATCGGCACTCTGGATTGGGTCCCCGAGTGGTAGGGTTAGTATATGCCCCCTAGGGGAGGAAATGTTAGTGGATAAGAACGGGTCAGGTGGTACACTTGGGCTGTCCCGAACAGTTGTTACTTTAGAATTGTTACAGGTGGACTCTTGGTGATTGGCTAAGAGTACTGGCGTCAGTAATAAGCCCCCCTGTATTCTGATTGGTTCTCCCGCGAGCCCCCAAGCCTGGGATCATCGCTGTTCCCAGCTCACGGTGTACCTGTCCTTAGGAACAATGTGCAATGATGTGTTTGTGCGGACAACAGACAGGTCTGCTCATGGGCTTGTGAGCGGGTCTTTCCCATCGCTGTAGGTGTCCATCTTGCCGCTTTGTTGTTGCAACCTGTGTCCCAAACGTGGGAACTGGCGACTGTCTGTCTCGTGAGCTTGGCACCTTGTCAGTTCGGCCTGGTCACGTGTGGAGAGACCGTAGCTGGAGCAGAATTAAGAGCATTAGTTTTTGTATTTCGTCTCTGAGGGTTTGGCACTTGCAGGTGTAACCTTGGCGCTGGGCTCGCGTTATGCGAGTTGCAACATCGTAGCCTTGGCTGTGACCTCTCGGTGGGGGCTCGTTCTTCATGGTCAGCACTTGTATTCTTGTCGCTGAGAGGATTTTCATGGCGAGGCTCCTGTCTGGGACTCTTGCTTGCGGCCTACTCGGGCCTAGTTCAAGGGTGGCGGTACATAATCCATAGTATGGAGGTTGCGGGGTGACAGTGTGTCACAGGCAGCACTAGATGTACATGGTGGTGTCGTCCTGGAGTTGGGTGGCGGGGAAAAGCGTCAGCAAGCATGTACACAAGCTCTTCATGCGTCTTGCGTTTCTGCAGAGCTGTAGAAGGCCTATGTAAAAATAACAACGATGCACGTCAGTGGGTGTGTCAGTCCCCTACGTCATAGCACTGAGTATGTTCTTCGTGTAGGTTGGTGTGTGAGTGACCAGTGTGCATGGTGGCACGTGCGTTCTTGTCTATTGGCTATGTCGTTGTGGCATCTCTAATGATGTGAATACTTATGGCTGTTGTTCTAGTCGAGCCGGTCCATGTTGCAGGCGTCGGCTTGAGCCTGTCGCGCTGGTGGACAGACTCCTCTTATGTTTAGGTTTCTGAACCAGAGTATTTTGTCATCTGGTAGGTAAATGAACTCCTCTCGTGGGGGATGTCTGGGTCGTGATCCCCTAGGCCATGGTCTGGATGGGGGGAAGGGTGCTATCCCATTCTCCTACTTCACAGTGAAGGTCAATGAGAGTCGGAGTGATGTGGTTAAATCTGCCTAGAAGTGAGGGTGACGTGAGGCCTTGAAGTTCATCTGTAGATGCACTTAGTTTCCTTTGAGATCTTTCCCTCTGTTCTTCACATATGAACTTGAAAGTCTCCCTGTGACACCCAACTTGTGTCTTGAGGTTTATTAACAATCTTCCCTCTTAACACTTCACTTTTTACTGGCACGAGTATGAGGTACGCAGCAATGATTCTCACTCTTCTGATTATCTGGTCTCTCACTGGGACGAATATGATGACCCCCAGTGAAGGTTTTCCCTCTTCATATGACTTTGTATCTCACTGGGGAGTATGATGAGCCCACTAACACCCCTCACTCTTCTTGCTACTTTGTTTCGCACTGGGACAACTATGCTGAGCCCAGTAATAATGTTCACTCTGTTTGTTATCTTTGGCCTTACTGAGATGAGTATGAATATCATGTTTGTTATACTTGCTACCCTCCATGGGTCTCCTGCTCTTCCTGTTACCTTTGTGGTCGGTTCAGGACAGCAACTTCCATTGGCTCTTCTTCCTTCCTTGGCCAACTCTGCGGTGTCTCTTAAGTTTCTCCTTCACTAACATGAAGGACTTTCCCAATGCACTCTTTGAGCTTGTCCAGCCTAAACGTCCCTTCTCGTGGGTCTGGACTGTTTAGTTTGGCTCTCCAGAGCTTCTCCTCTCCACAGTGCAGCTTGGGCACTGACAAGCATCTGCTTCCTTTCCTCTTCGGAAGCTGCATCGCCTTCTCGTCTGCTCTCATGCCGCTGCCACTGCAACTTTGAACTTCCTGGGGTTCTCACTCCTTGTAATCTCCTCCTCCAATACTTATGAGGCTGTGCTGGGGCTTCCCCTGCAGAAGGTGTAGTCCTTCTTCTATGTTGGACTGATACTCATTACTATTCGGTTGGTTTTCTTTGTCCAGATATGTACTTTGCCTGAGTTGGAACATTAGAGTAACCTATGTTTCATGCTTCTTCCTGTTTTCTCCCAACATGATTTATTAAGTTGAGGTGTTTAGAGAGTTGGGCTGGGAGTTCATTATCGGAACGTGAGTCCTTATTCCCGTGGGGGCCTGGGGGGAGTCTCTCCCAGTGAGATCCTGCTTGCCTCTACCCCTAGGGAGGGTATCGCTTAGCGGGCTCACCTCCCTCGCCTCGCAAGGAAAAGCTCACCCCTAAGGAGAAATGACAGAATCCCACAATTCGTCACAGCTGGCTACAACTGTCCCAGTGTCAGAGATGGTTCTGGATCGTACTGATGATGTTACTCTTAGTGAGTGTCAGAGTAATAACACGAATCATAATTAGCATTGGAAATAGGACAGGCCAAGGAAGTGACATATACTCCCAATGTAGTGCAAGCCAAGTGTAGTGCCTACTAAACAAGCACCTCGTAAATTTACATTAAGCAGTAAAGTGCATCATTTAATCACAGATCCAGTCCTGCATCCACATTACATATAACATGTTTAAACCAGTATTCATTGTTGTACTCTATAAAACTCACTGGAGATTATTTTACCTTGCATGTTTTACCAAACGTTTGCTGCAAGATTCAGGAGTTAGGTTTGGGTGAGCCAATTTCTAGGTCTATTTAGATGGAAATGTGGGCTCTCTGAACAACTTGCAGATTTAAATTAACCTTTCTTTAAACTTTCATTTTGATGTTTAAAGCAAGTAATCCAGGTACGGTATTGGGTCTGGCTAGATGAGGTTTGCACTCGTACAAACCTATGGATTTATTGAATTTCATGTCTTCTTAAAACTTGCATTTTGATTTTAAAGGAAGCCTTTTGAATCAAGCTGAACACACACCTATCCACTAGTTTGTAAATGGGTGTGAAATCACCTACTTATTAAATTGTCTAGCATACTTTGACTTATACTCAGAATAAAAAAATACTGACATTATTACTGTCTGATACATACAAACACTGTTTGATAAAGACTATTGCTTGCACATTCTTTACACCGATATTACACCGATATGCCACATACATGTGCTGTAGATCTGGAGAAGGACTTTATTCAAACTGTATTTTTGCAACCAAGCTTATTTCTACATAGAAAGCAAATGGTCCGTACCAGTTCTAGCCCTTACTAGCCTTTTTGACATGTGTTACTAGAGGTCCTTGTCCAACCCTTAATTGCCAATGAAGCTTGTTAGACCAGAGGTTCATTTGTAAAGCTTACTAGCATATGATACCTATGTAGTTGAGTCACTACATTTGACAATGCGTTCACTCATGTATTCTAGTCGTTATAGACCAGATGTCTTGTTAAAGTAGTACTGTTATTGAAATGGGTCAGAAGACCAAGAACTTGTCCTAGTAGTAGAATGTTATCTTTACATGTTCCATGTTTTCTAGATAAAAAGTGTAGATAAACACACATGGATTCATTTGCTAGTAAAGCATTGACAAGTTATGTGATTTATGCCATTCCATGTTTCATTTTCTAATATATATATATATATATATATATATGTATAAATGTGTGGGTTTGTGACTTTGCGTATGTTCCCTATACAATTCCACACTGTTTCACCAAAATTTGCTAAATTTTGCACAGTCACCTGTTGGGACCCTCCAGACATTACTGGGCACATGCCATCTGGAAACCACACCCCTTTCCCTGGATTTCAGCAAAAGTGAACATTTGGGTGTGGGTTTGTGGCTTGGCGAAGCGTTGTTCCTTATATAATTCCACACCATTTCACCAATCTGCACCAAATTGTGCACAGTTACCTGTACCTATGAGGGAATAAAAGTCTGGGCAATGCTGGGTATATCCGCTAGTAAAACATAAAATAAAATTTTCTTCAAACGTTTTGATACGGGCCGCAGGTCTACTCACTCAGCAAATTACCACAGCATGTTATTTTTCTGGCATAAGGCCAAATGCGATACTGACCCAGTTGTTGACTCTAGATCACAAGGCATTCTAGAGCCAGACCAAATCGACGTCTGGAGTCACAATGTTTCACAAAAGGTACTAAAGCAGCACTTTGATGTTTTCATTTAGTGCTTTCTCTGAGAGGGGTGGCTTACAAGCTAAGGGGAGTGAGCCGTAATGTACCAACGGGTTTTGATAAAAACGGACTGGAGGTTGTTTTTCTCTTTTATTTTGGTAAATGCAGCCAACCTCTTTGTAGCACCTCAAATGAGCCTTTGTTTAATATTGCTATACATATGGGAAGGAGGGATAGTTGTCTGTTAGCAAGACAACACAAAGCAACACGGGTTTGAATCCCGGTCCCGCGCTTAGAGACTGGTCTCTGATTTAAAGATTAATGTATTCATTGCTACTAGCTTTTTGCTAAGCCTCCTAGTCCTACATATATAGCACATGCTTTGCTCCTCCCACATCTGGAAATAGTTGACAGTAGCAAAGGTATTAAATGCTGCCTGCTTATGGCTTCGAATTCATACCTATGCACTTTGGAAGGTGGATGGTGAGAAAATCGAAACTGTGCTTTCTCCTTTAAGACCGGGATAGCCAAATGAGGAAGGGGTGGTTGTGGTGGTAGGTTGAGGTGATGGGGCTTTAGGTGGGGTGAGGAGTGGCAATTTGGTCGAGTTTGGAGAGACTTATCTGAAAGTAACGACTGTCGGGTGATAAGGCAAGTCGATTAGGTATATATTTGTGCAGCAGGGAATAAGCTGAATTAAATGCCATCTACCAGGGTACATCAGTTCCTTTACATCACTACTTTAGTTTCAACTCGGAATTATTAAAGGTTGTTTTGGAATTTGAACGCTGTGAATAACAATGGGAAGCAGAAAAGGGTAATTAATGTTTTAGCTAACCAAAAGTGTGATACAATAATACTCCAGTAAACACGCCTGTGCTATGGTGCCAGCCAGACATTAAAGTCTGAGGGAATAAACAAATAGATCTTACATCAAAATGTAACTCATTGAAAGTTCTTGCTATATTTGATTTGTACTGAGCAAGTTACTATTGCTCTACCTTTTCCTGATTGCAAAGGGCAGTGGTAATAGTGCAACGTTTTAACGGAGGTCCTCAATGTACTCTGGTTTCTGTCTATGAAGGAATTGTATAGGATATGAATTTGCTGCTGACTAATTGGTCTTCACCCATTTATATTTTCGGAGATTTCAATTTAGCCTCTGAACGGAGGTTGCACAGATCCACAGTCAAGTCGGAAGGGGTAGCCTGAGGTGCAAGCCGCTCATAATGTAATTCTGCATGGCTAGTTCTGGTGTTTTGTGAAATGGAGCTCGTCTCATGGTCAACTTGTTATGTTATGTTATTTTGCGTTTGTATGGCGCCTTATGTACCATTGGCATGGTCTCAAGGCGCTGGTAGGTTGAACGCCCTCGGGAACCTCAGTTCGATTCAGTTGAGAGAGAGTGAGTGTTGTAAAGTGCCTGGGCGCACCAGGTATGTGTGCAGCTGATGTGGTTGTTGCATGATAGCTGCTTCTTATAACGGTAGGTGTGGTGCAGAGGAGATCAATTGAATGTGTTCAGTCTGGAGGGTGGGCATTCAGACTGAGTTCTGGCTGCGTTAGGCCTGAGGAGACGCCTAAGCTAGCCGGTGTGTGCTAGCTATCCGTTTTAAAAGGATGATGGGTAGTTTGATGGGTAATGTTAGTATGAGAACAGCTTTACCGAATGTGTCATCGTACTGCTGTGTTCTAGTTGAATGATGGTATATAGGAGAGAGTAAGCGTAGAAATTGGATATTGTGGTAATCAGTAAAGTGTATGCGACCAGGTACACTGAGTGAATGTTGGGAATACTTATTAAATTCATTTCTACTACAGTGACGCTATTAGGGCACATTTCTAAGTTCAGCTTTAACACAGTGACACTATTTGGGCACACTCAATGATCTTGGGGAAAACCTTCTATATTTGACTTAACACAGTGACGCTTTAGGCATATTTTCTAGGTTTAGCAATTAACACAGTGACGCTATAAGGGCACACTTTCTAAGTTCATCCCACACACTAACAAGACAGGTCAACGTAATAGGCTCATCCTCAGCCTATACAACTAAATTGATCAATGCCAGCAGACACTTTGTCCACGGACAGCTGTCTCACCCTAGCCAGAGGCCACATCTTATCGAGACTGGACTACTGCAATCCCTCTTTGGGGGAAATTCCACAAGCAACCTAACAAAACTCAAAGGAATCCAAAATGATGCTCTGAGAGCCGCGGTCAATATCCTGAAAAAATTAGGCACACTTTCCAACTAAGTTCAACTATACCACAGCTACGCTACTAGCTAAACTTTCCAGGCTCAAACTCCGGCACAGTGACGCTGTTAGGCATAGTTTCTAAAATAAATTATACTACAGTGATGCTATTAGGCACACTTTCTAGATTCATCTTCAGTAAAGTGATGCTAATTAGGCAAACTTTCTAAAATCAACTGTACGACAGCTACGCTATTAGGCACGTTTTCTAAGTTCAGACTTTGGCACATTGATGCTATTAGGCACATTTTCTAAGTTAAAGTATACTATATTGATGCTATTAGGCACATTTTCTAGATTCAGCTCTAGCACAGTGATGTTAATTAAGCAGACTATCAAAACCAACTATACCAGTTACGCTACTAGGCACATTTTCTAAGTTTAGCTATGCCACAGTTAGGCTATTAGGTACACTTTCTAAATTCAACTATGGCACAGGATGATATTATTCACACTTTCTAATTTCAACTATACCACAGTTAGGGACACTTTCTCGGTTCAACTATACCACGGTTAGGCACACTTTCTAGGTTCAGCTATACCACAGTTAGGTGCACTTTCTAGGTTCAATTATACCACTGAGATGATATTAGGCACACGTTTGGGACAAGCTACCATTCGCAGTTCCATGGAAGTGTGGCACATGTTACCATTTGCAATTCTATATTTACAATTCAGTGCGGCACATGCCATTATTCACAATTCCATGTAAGCGTAGGATATGTTGTTATTCACAATTCCATCTACTTGGTGGAGATGTTATCATTTACAAATCTAGCCAGGTGACATGCTGCCATTTACAATTCCATCTAAGTGTGGGTTTTGCTACCAATCATAATTCCATCCAAGTGTGGCACCTGTTAATCTTCATAGTTCCCCCTAGGAGTGGCACTAGTTAACACTGGCAATTATGTTAATATGTAATGCATGGTAGTATGTAGAGTTCGGCCATAAACAGATTTAGAAGTATGCATGGGGTAGGTCAATGGCAGTCAGTGTTCTGGAGAGTAAGGTAGAGTGGCAAGGGCTTTCTGGAGTAGAGTAATTGCTCTACACCCCACCCATGCCACACTTACAGTTTTGTTGGTGTCTGCTAACTGCTGGCTTCATTGGCTTCCCTTGCTGACACCTGCAGATGCGTCTTGGAGCCGCCGATGTAGGAGGCGCCCTTTGCTGAGGGGCTGCCCTAGGGAAGGCTAGTTATCACTGGTGATCTAGCTAATCAGGGGACAGGGCGGGCGGGAGCTCGGAGGGGAAAGGGAACAAGTAGACAACGGTGCATGAAGGGTCTGGGGGGGGCTGAAAGGGGCAAAATGGACACTAGCAAAGCTAGGGGGTCGGGGCCAGGACACATTCACTTGCCAGCACCGAGGACTAAAGTGGTGCGCAGGTGCAGGCTCACAACACCAGGCCACCGGGACTATTCAGGCAGCCAATCAGGGGATGGGGCGGGTGGAGAGGCGGAAGCTGGGAGGGGAAAGGGAACGAGGACACAGCGCTCCATGAAGGGGCTGGAGGGGTCTGAGAGGGGCAAAATGGACACCAGCAGCAAGCCTAGGGGGTTGGGGCCAGGACACACTCACCTGCCAGCACTGCGGTCTAAAGTGGCGCGCAGGTGCAGGCTCACACCACCAGGCCACCGGGACTATTCAGGCAGCCAATCAGGGGGCGGGTGGGGAGTCAGGAGCTGGGAGGGGAAGGGAACAAGGACACAACGGTACATGAAGGGGCTGGGGGGGCTGAGGGGGAAAAATGGAGACCAGCAGCAAGGCTAGGGGGTCAGGGCTAGGACACACTCACCTGCCAGTGCCTAGGTCTAAAGTGGCGCGCAGGTGCGGGCTCACAACACCAGGTCATGGGACTATTCAAGCAGCCAATCAGGGGACGGGGATGGGTGGGGGGGACGGGAGCTGGGAGGGAAAAGGGAACGAGGACGCAATGGTGCATGAAGGGGCTGGGGGAGACTGAGCGGGTCAAAATGGACACCAGCAAGGCTAGGGGGTCGGGGCCAGGACACACTCACCTGCCAGCACCGAGGACCAAAGTGGTGCGCAGGTGCAGGCTCACAACACCAGGCCACCGGGACTATTCAGGCAGCCAATCAGGGGACGGGCGGGTGGAGAGGCGGGAGTTGGGAGGGGAAAGGGAACGAGGACACAGCGCTGCATGAAGGGGTTGGGGGGACTGAGAGGGGCAAAATGGACACCAGCAGCAAGCCTAGGGGGTTGGGGCCAGGACACACTCACCTGCCAGCACCGCGGTCTAAAGTGGCGCGCAGGTGCAGGCTCACAACACCAGGCCACCAGGACTATTCAGGCAGACAATCAGGGGGCGGGTGGGGAGGCAGGAGCTGGGAGGGGAAGGTAACAAGGACACAACGGTACATGAAGGGGCTGGGGGGATTGAGGGGGGAAAATGGAGATCAGCAGCAAGGCTAGGGGGTCGGGACCAGGAAACAATCACCTGCCAGTGCCTAGGTCTAAAGTGGCACGCAGGTGCAGGCTCACAACACCAGGCCACCGGGACTATTCAGGCAGCCAATCAGGGGACGGGGGCGGCTGGGGAGCGGGAGCTGGGAGGGGAAAGGGAGCGAGGACACAACGGTGCATGAAGAAGCTGGGGGGGGACTGAGAGGGGCAAAATGGACACAAGCCGCAAGGCTAGGGGGTCAGGGCCAGGACACACTCACCTGCCAGCACAGAGGACTAAAGTGGCGTGCAGGTGCAGCCTCACAACACCAGGCCACTGGGACTATTCAGGCAGCCAATCAGGGGACGGGGGCGGGTAGGGAGGCGGGAGCTGGGGGAGGCGGGAGCTGGGAGGGGAAAGGGAGTGAGGACACAACGGTGCATGAAGGGGCTGGGGGGGATTGAGAGGGGCAAAATGGACACCAGCAGCAAGGCTAGGGCGTCGGGCCAGGACACACTCACCTGCCAGCACCGAGTTGAGGATCTCCATAGGCTGTGTTCTGATCGCTCTCCTATACCCACAAATGCAATAAACGTGTTATTAGATTTCACAGTGGAGAGTCTTATCGTAAACTCTTGGAAAAGTAGTCAGTTTCTCAGGAGCTGGGTAAGGCTTTGAAGATCTTTATATTACAATTTGGGGCTGGGTTTCCTATAGAATTAATGAAACACAAAAGGCTAGATGGTCAAAGGAGGGCTCTGAGACCATACTTACTACTTTAGTAAGACAATTATCACTGCACAATAACAGGAATTCCGCCATCCGCCGGTCGTTCAAGGTAGCTTGGCAGAACTGATAGCGATGTGTGATCGATTGCTGTCGGCCACCTTACAACAGTAGGATGCCTGCTAAAATAGTTTCTATTATAGCTTGTGTAAGGAGCTCTTGGATGCATGTGTAACCGCTGACCATGAAGAGATATGCAGTGAATTTAATCCATTTTATAGTAGATTATCTGATCAAACCGAGAGCAATCAACATCAATATTTATGGACTGTGGCTCTTCAGAGGCTGAATGAGTCAACAGAACATGCTTGTGGGCTCCATTACTATTGATCATAAAATCTGCAGTGATTAAACAAACTGTGTGATCGGAAACCTGCTGGGATTGTGGTATCGGAATAGATTTATGCAAACATTTCTTCTCCCAGATTGCCTCTTTCTGCATCCATACTTGGTGGAAGTCCGGTTTTCGGCACACTCTACTGTACCTCACTGGCGAAAATGTAGATAAGATATATACCAAAAATGATATCCACATGATTATACTCAGTAACACGTATGTCTTCTATGAGGATTAAGATGGGTTTGTTATAGCTTGAGGAGCCTGTGTTTTTTCATTTAAGGTGAGGCCTGCCTCTTTGCAAAACCTTTTCATGCTGGAAAGGCTTTCGATCGAGTGCAGTGAAGGATTTTCTTGGCAGTTAGACAATATGGGATTACCTTTGAAATTTGATCAAGGCTATACATGATAGATATTGTTATCTCGAGACCTTTGTGAAGAAAGGGGGGACAGAAAACAGGGTGTTTCATAGTAGCAAGGGGTTTACGACAGTGGAGCCTGATGTCACAGCTGTTGTTCACGATTTGGTTAACATAAACGCACACCTGGAGTGATCACTTTCAGTCTCAGTGAGTCCCCAGTGCGGCCCAACACAGGGTCCGGAAGTTGCTGGGACAGTAGAGAGGGAGAGGAGATCCTATGGAGCTGTGGGATGCAGGCAATGTGGAAAGGAATAATTAACTTTACCTTAGCCTAACCTTTAGGTGAAACATGTGATAGAAATATGTTCCCCTCCACAACTCGATCATGTGAACTATGAAGGGTATCTACTGTCAAGTGATTGCAATGCAGTTTGAGAGTTAACACCAGTTTGTAGCTAAGTGTGGCTTTGATGACCTAGCGAGCACACAATTGTGAAATTAACTGTCCACCGTATCGAATAAACTGGTCTGTCCATAAGAAGGCTGGGGTCCCCTGAAACAGTCAGGCTTCAGGCCGAAACTCAAGTTGGCATCAACCGGCAGCACGATCAAATGTTTTACATGCCAGTAGCCACTAGTGTTTCCTTTTCTTTCTGTTTTTTAGCTCTATTTATGTAGATTTACAGCACATGTATTGCCACTAGTAGCATAATAATGGCACACAATATATATTACAATGGCGCCGATGGGCAATCATTACCTGTCATGGTTTTTAACAGGATTTATGTATTTTGATTGTCTGAAATATTTGGAATGTATGTTGGATGATTGATGTTAGATAGTGGATGGATGTTTGACATGGTTTTGGTGGGTGATTTCTAAAAAGGAAAATGTATTTCAATTAGAACTTGGATACAAGCTCATGATAATTGTTTTTACAAACTCTTCTGTTTGTCTTACTTTCCCTCATGGGACATTAATATTTAGCATTTGTTCAATACATTTTAATTTGATAATTCTTTTTGAATGTTTGTGCCCTCATTTATCTTTGACTGATAGCTTATGCACATGAAAGGAGTGGCAGTGTGTCTAGCATCATATGCAGACTATATTATTGTATATTCAGCAAATCCACTTAAGAAAAATACTCAGTGTAATGGCACCTGCTCAATATCTTGGCATTTGTGTCAGAGCAACAATCGGGACAAGGCACTATCTTTAGTCTGGCACTGGCAAGAATATAGTGCTAAATTATTTAGTCCTTCCAAACATCATCGTATGCAATTTTTGAGATTAAAACGAAATGCAATAAGCACCAAAGAAACGTTATGGCGCAGGAAAGATAAAACAACACAAGACAGCTCCTGCAGGTTCTGTAACCTTGACATTGAAACAAGTAAACACTTAATAATAGAGTTTACTGAAACATGTAATCAGCGTAAAATTAATCTGGAAACATGTTCTCCCTTGAACAACGACACTGAAGGGTGGTGGAAACACCTTTTAGAGGGCCAAAATGTAAAATTAGTCTGCGCGGTAGTAGACTATCTGGACATGTTGCTGAAAGAAGAACCAGTGAAAACGATTCAAACGGACACGTAGTAAAAAATGCAAAAAACTGAAGAATTAATAGGCATAATGAATCATTGACTGAATGGAAATTGTAACACAAGTTTAATATAATTTTGTATAAAACTGAAGTTTTACAATAAAAAAGTAAAACATAAAATGGAGGGATATTTCACTGATCCCTCTCCACAAATTGTAGTGAGCTTTCCCCATTTGCTTCAATTCTGTGTCTCTACTCCCCTGGTATTTGTTCTTCACTGTGTTTATTAGGCCTCTCTAGCACCCTTGGGCTCCTCCCAATGTCGCTGATCTCTCTAGGGTATTGGTAACCCCTCCCTTTAGGTGGCTCTCTTAGCTCTTGGGAGTTCCGCTGAGCCGTCTGGTGAATTTCAACCTTTGAGTTTCTTGGGCTCCTGTAACCCCTCTGTTCCTTCTCTCTTTCTGGGTCACTCTGACCCTCGTAAGGGCTTATAGCAACTCTTCCTTCCTCCCCTTTTGATCTCTCCTTTCTATGCTTCCTTCTGCCCTGGACAACCCAGATACCTTCATTTCCATTGGGGTTATTCCAGTGAGGCAGTGTCTCTTAAATAGTGGCGGCATTCCTCACAGTTTACAGGTTTTCCAGTCTGGATAGAAGCAGGTTTTCTCTTGTGCTTGTTTTGATGCCTCACCACTCTTGAGAGCAGAGTATTCGCTCATCTCTCAATCCCTGGTCGGCGCCAGTTTGTGGGCATCAGCCCACCAAGAGGTCGCGCCTCCGGTTAAGGCTTGTCTTCAGCTGCCTTTGCCTCTCTGACGCTGCAGTCTCCTGTGTCTGATGGGCGGATTGTCTCTGTGTCTGCCTCTACCCACGCCACAACCAGCTCTGCTCCGCGGTGCGACTCCGCCCCTCAGTGACATGCTCACGTCGGCGGCTCGCCTCTGTGTATTGCTTCTCCTTCACAAACCAAGAGGCATGCCTCGCGGCACAAAACTACTTAAATTCAATTTTGCCATAAGCAAAAAGGACCAAATCCATATGGAAGTCCAGGGGGAGGGGATATCAGTGTAAGGTAATTACATAATGCCATAAACATAGTTCAAAACATTCTTTATTAAACAAATTACATATATTTGTTTTAAAAACAAGTACATATATTATTCTTACACAATGTAAACATGTAAAATGTCTAAATTCAAGCTCATGTTCTCACTTAATTTCATTTGAACATACCATGTGTATCTAGACTAAACTTAAAATCGTTTAACACACAAAGGGGAGAACTGTAAAGTTGTGCTAATTTACATGTACAAATAACGCAGACAAAAGGAATGGCGCAAGGAATGTAAGCACCTATTAATAGTACTGAAGGGACACACTTTAGTTCCCTACTAAAAGAAGTTAATCCCCTAGGATCACGCCACTCAAATACTAGCCAACTAAAGGTGTCTGAGGAGGTTAATACCTATATTCCTCCTTATCTAGTTTACAAACCTCCTTGATTTATAGTTTCGACCATACTTTGTCTAGCTGCCCTTTCATGGGCACTGATTTTAGTCTTCTACAGGACTTGCACAAAAGGATTCTTCGCAAGGTATCACTTGGAAGGTTACTGTTTTTACTCAACTCGGTTGCTGGGCGGATATTTATTTCTTAGGTCCATTCCCAAAAAATGCATAAAAATGCTCAGCATTCAAGGTGCACTGGTATAGCTAGCGTCTTTGGAGAGCCTACCCTGTCTGAAGGCCCCTTGGGGCGGCCCCTCCAACCAAATAAAATTAAAAATCAATGCAAAAATGTGAAGCAATTCATTTGTGGTAAATTACCATGAAGTAATTACTGTTGGCCAAATGACAGGAAACCCTGATTAACAGAAGTACAGGTGTAAACATTTCAAGTTATTTACTATCCAGGTGTCCAGTTAGTTTACCTCTCAGTTCTCCACAAGCACACCACATACTATTTTGCACTTTCCAAGTGTCAGTTATCACTCGCCTGTTGCCAGGGGAGTTGCTAGGTCTGGAAAAGACCAGGGGCTAAGCTGATGTCGGAACTGTTGGGACTGGGGGCTAGCTAGTCTTTTGGCTGTAGCTCCTGAGATTCTATCCGGGGCTACAACCAAAAGATCAGGGGATATAGCCCCCTTAGCCCCCCCCTAGCAACGCCCCTGCCTGTTGCTGTTGGCAAGAGCAGATGTTGAGGCCTGATGAATAGATGTAAATGTACTATGCAATGTATCACCTGATATTGTAATGTTTAATTTGTGAAGCTAGCACATTGAGTGGAAGAGCTGCATTTTTAAGGGAACTGGTGTTTTTGAAATGCACACCTTACAGCTGGTAACATTGAGCGCCAAATTAGTAGCAACGCAGTAGATGACTCAGACATACTGTAGAATGTACCTGCAATGTGTTGACAGCACCCTTGTATGTTCTAGCAACTATATTTATTTATTTTCTGTCATTTCTGAGATGCATTTTTAATCAGCACAGAGCAATGATGCCCATCATACCACTGACATCGTTCTAGAATAATTGCTTGCCTTGGAATTATTTTTGTCCCACTGTATTTATTGCCCTAGATTAAATATTGCTCCACTTTATTTTGCTCTCTAGCATTTTAGATTGTTTGCCCTAGATTAGTTGCTGTCCCACTGTATTAATTGTTTGCTCTAGATTGATTGTTAAAAAGCCGGATTCATTGTTGCATCTCCAAATTCGTTTTGTAACTAGGCTGTAAGTCGTTTGCATAGCAATACAAATGTGTTACCTTGCAGGATGAATTGCAGAATAAACGGAATCATTTTGCATATCCAGTTCAATTTTTGAATACCTTGCTTATTTGTTGCATAGGTATATTAATTGGTCCAAAGCGACATATACTTGACGTGCAGCCAGGTTAACAACTGCAGAACTGCATACATTGCATAAACGACCATTGGCTGCATAGCTTGACACTAATTGGTGTCTGACTGTATCTCGTTGCACAGATCTTCGAGACATAGCCAAACTAATTTATGTCCAACTTGACCCCACTCCCTGGTTGCCTATGGTGATTGCTTTCACGCCTAGTTTAATTGCGTCCTTGCTTTATTAATGTGTTGCAAAGTCCGATTAATTGTTGCAGGGCATTCATATAGCCACATTGTCGTACACCCAGACTATTTTCTTCCACAGTTAGACTAATTGCTGCATGGCTATATTCTACTGTGGACTGATTAGATTAATTGCTTTCAACCATATTTGGCCTCATGCAGTTACCCTTTGTCTACCCCCTTTTCACTCTAACATGCACCCCTCTAAAATCTCCTTCCACCTTACACAACACCCCCCTAACACAAGTGCCACAGGCATATAAGTTACCACATCAACATTAATTGAGCTGTTGCGAAGAACACTGTTTTATCTCAGCCCCTTCACCCCCAGTATCAGCGGCTAACCCAGACTGAGCACACTGTAACTTATTAGACCTTGGGATTTGACCTGCGGACACACATACTCCCAAATGCCACCGTCAAAGACAGGGGGCCAGACCACCTTTAAGGAGCTTGGTACTTCTGGCCTGCATCTATCAACAGCAGTTTGCTCATCTACCCCCTTCCCTCTCTTCTTAGAAGCCAACATGCATCAAAGCCAACAAACATGTCAGACGGGTTTACTAATGTAGTTGTTAGAGGCAGTCTGCTTATATCGCCATCCAAAATATATAAAATTGGAGTGTTTAATGAATGCCGATTTTCAAGTGACATCCTGTCTCAAACACTGCTTCTCTGATGTGCACGTTTCTTCAATTGAACCACACATTTTTGGCTGTGGATAAATGCTAATGAACTCTATACCCTTTCTGCCATCTCACGTATTTCAATATGTGATGTGTTCGCCCTGAGAATGTCTTGTAAAGGCTATGGCTTTTTTTATTCAAGCTCTTCTGAAATATATACTAGAAAATGTACAATCTAAACCTATTATTTGGAGCCTTTTAGGGGAGAACGTCCCCGAACCCGGATGATTGCGGATTGGTTTGCATGCTTATTAACTTAGTTTGGGATGGATATTAACGCCGGAGAAGACGGGAGGCACGGCTGATGAATAGTGTGCAACCAGAGGTCTCGAGGTTTGAGGCCCAGCTTTCTTGTGAGACACGGTAACACATTTTTTAAAAGAGAATGAATAAATGGTTTTTAAAAAGCCAATTTCTCAGTAAATAAACCTTTTCCCTAACCTGAAATCCCCTAAGAGAACCGGTTAATAGAAATGTGCAGTTTATACCAAATGTTAAAGTCTAAATTATCCATTTGATGCGCAAATGATTTGAAGTTGAATTAGATGGCATGAGCGGCACAATACCTCCATTGTGTTAGTTACTGGGGCCCCAACATATGACTGTTCCCCAATCCCCGAAAATCTAGCTATATTTTAAACTCTTCAAGTGTCAGCACCTTGACAAATACCCTAAGAGCATGGTAGGATTGTAAGTATTCAGCGATGCAGGCACTCTCGAAATGTACCAGGAAGGTGCCAGAAAACCCAAAACGTGAACCGAAGTGGGATTGAAACATAGGAGGATAAAGCAGAAACACATGTTTTTCCACCTCAGTATTCTTAAATGATGAGCAAGAATACATATTTATTATTGCATATCAAGTAACAGGTTTGGGGATTTCTTAAGTGGCGCATCCAAGTGGAATTGGCATTGAGTGCCCATGTTTCATTGCAGTGTCTCTGTTGGCTGTAAACATGACTATGTATTTTCCTTCCTGTGCTTGCAGGTTGCCTGTGTGCACAGGCTGAATTTGCTTTGTTTTGAATGGCTGTAGATGTCACTTATTTGCGTATCTGTACTAAGTGACCTCACTTTCGCCCCTTAAAGCGAGTTTCTTAGGAAGTGTAGTGAATGTTTTAAGAATTCTTTTATTTGTGATGCTAGTTTCAAGACACAATTCCTTATTTAAAGAGCTTTATTTTATTATTGGGTATCATATAGTGAAGGACAACATTTTATGAAATATAATTATCAAATATCTGGCAGTAGGGAAACGATCATATAACCTTGAGGCAAGGTCATGAACTTGGAAACAAACCTATAAAGTGCCTATTTAGAATGTTTGTGGTGCTTAGAATAACGTTTTCATTAAACTATGTATTCTCAGGATCTTTTGTCTATCAACATATTCCTCTCCTAACTACTAACATGGGTAGAATTCATATCCCTTTCAATGGTGAATCTGATTTAATGTAGCAATCACCCCCACATCAGTGGGCGTACATGGCTGATAATGGCCTGCCAACCTGCATGTATTGCGTGAGCCCATCTCCTGAAAAGAAAAGATGCCCACCACAATGGGCCATTTCCATGACAGCAGCGGCGGGTGGACGGAGCGCCATGAACAAAGCTCTGGTCCAGCAGGTAAGTGGGGATGGAGGGAGAAAGGTGGGGAAAGGGAGCATGGATGTCTTTTGGGGTGGGGATGTGGGGAGTGTGGAGAATCCTGCGGCTCCCCCACAAAATTCTTGCCTGAAGTCTCCTCCCAAGTGGCCAGGAGAGGACAGACACTTCCTGAGCCCAATCCTGGGGTGTTGTACTACGGGAGGATCACCTGGGTGGAGATGAGGCCCAGGGCACTGGGGTATTTTTGCACGGTTATTAACACAAATGGACAACAGCGGCCTCTCTTTATTTCCATGGATCAATCTGCAGCCTTCGATTTAATTGAACACACCATATTGAATAACAGGCTTAAGGAAGTGGCTAATTTTTCTAACCAGGATGCTGCTTGGATCGCTTCTTTTCTTGAACATAGACCCAGTAGTGTTTGTTCGGACATTGCCGAAGCTGATCCAATCCAAGTCCCATTTTTCTAAATGCTGGATCAAGAGGGTGTAACTTTTTCAAATTACGCAGCTGACGCCCAATGTGTGGTGCACCTAACCGGTTACCATGAACTAGAGGAGCTAGAGTGAATAGAATTTTTTGCCTAATTGAAAACTGGATGTTGAATAATTATTTGGCTCTTAACAGAGCCAAGACTGAGCTAATGATTGTGGGTTCTCCACATTAGTTGAAGGTATTAAATCATGCCTATAGCTCCTTCTCGCTGGGGGTTGATGTCAAATGCCCACTTCCAAAAACAAGAATACTTGGCGTTACCCTTGACCAGTCCCTCAATATGAAAGTACATGTGTCCTCAGTCATGTCTTCATAAGTCTATTATGTTAAACTGTTATCACACCTGAGACCTCTTATATCTCGGAAGAGGGGCCAAATTAGATTATTGTTGCAGTCTCTTACTAGGCATCAGCAAGTTGGCTCTACAGAAACTACAACAGGTTCCGAATTGGTCTGTGAGAGTTGTAGTGGGGCTTTCCAGGCGCGAACATGTTTCAGAAGCCAGGAGGGGTCTGCACTGGCTTCCAGTGGAGGCTAGAATCAAATTTAGAACATTGGTTATAACATTCAAGTGTAGAATGCTAATGACGCCTCCATATCTCCAATGCTATATCAAGGACAAAGTAAACACTAGAGCGTTAAGATCTGGAGATCATAATCTTCTGGACCAAAAACCTCAAAAGCGGAGAATGGGGCCTTTTCCTTCAAAGCCCCCATCTTGTGGAATTTACTTCCTTATCACTTGCGCAAACATAAACTCCTGGCCAGCTTCAAGAAAGACCTTAAAACCTTTTTCTTTTCATAATCTGGTATCTCGGGGCAGCACTATTTTGCAAGTATTCGGCCAGCAGGTTTGGTTTTTTCTATGACCGCCGGAGATAGTACTTGTGTAGGTTAGTATAGGAGACCATGTTCGTTGTATATTTGCTATTTTTGTTTTGTTAGTGCCTTCATGCCTACAGGCACATGGAGCGCTTTATAAATGTAATGTAATGTAAGGGTGAGACGCAGTATTTTTCCGTGAAAAGGAATACTCTTACCACATACTTGGAGGAGGAATTGGCCTATTGCCATTTTGATATATCTCGGCCTCCTACTAAGGATGGAAAGGTAAATTCTAAAGAAGTGACTTAATCTAGTGTTGAACCCAAACAACAAATCTTTTATACCCCTAAATCCCAATAACCTCCACATTGCCAAAGGTATGCCAAAAGGAACAACAAACATGTGACTCCTTCTGTCCCATCTGTCTCTAAAAAGGTTAAACCCTATAATTCCTCTTTCAATAATTCCAAGGGAGGAAAAACCATCCTTAAACCTTTTAAAGAAGTAAAGAAACTGAATTTTTCTAGGTGGAGTGCATGTCCCAGAATCCCTCAGGGACTGTGACGAAGAAGAGGGATGAGGAGGTATGTAGGAGCCAAGGCCAGGCAAACAGGCCTAATAGCGTTTGGCAAGGGCCGGCAATTAGGCTTAAGGGCCTGTACCTGAAGCCAATTAACCCATCTCAGGGGCATAAAAGGCTGCAGCAGGAAAGAGCAATAGAAAGAAGCTGGAGCAGAAGCTGGAAGGTTGGCAGTAGCAGAAGCAGGGCATGAGGCTGACAGTTTACAAGGAAGTGTGATCACAGAAGGAACACCTGGGACTGGAGCAGAGGAAGAGCAGATTTCACCTGCAGGCTCTGACTTGGTCCTGTGCTCACAAACCCTGTTTGGCTGTGACAACGTTGGAAGAGACTGGAAGAAACAGGGAGTCTTTCCATGTGTGCCCAATTGCTTTGAATGCAGAGCTGAAGTCATGCATCCACTCAAGGCCTGTGTGCAGAAGCAGGCTGAGGGCAGCTGGCGAGAGGAAGACTCTTCGTTATTGAGGCCGGATTGGAGACACCCATGCAGCAGAGGGGTGTGGGTCCCAAGAGTGCCTGTACCAGTATCAGCAGAAGAAATCAAGCAAGGAAGCAGAATTAGCCCGCAGCCGCTGTGATTGTGGAGTCGGAAAAGGGAAGCTACATACATCAGGATTACCTTGCCGGTAACTGTTACCAGCTTAATTTATACCCGCGTACATATACAAACGTGTAAACTTTGTAGAAGTGGGAAGTCAGTCTAATAAGGGAATTGTATCACACGTTTATATTAACAAAGCTGAAGTATCCATGTGTAGAGACAGCATCTCTTTTCTCCATTGTTGGATGTAACCTGTATCCGAGCGGTCACGTGTCTCCTATTAAAGAGGAGAACATTGCCAGTAAATCTTATGAAGCAGGCCTCGACTTTCCCGCAATGTTACAAGTCCATTTAACATCAGAAGAGGTTGTGCATGAAACTGTTTCCCAATTCTCTTTGAAGCATAATGCTGACCGAAAGGAGGGAAAGCACATCTTTTGAAGTGGCAGTTCAATAACAAAATAAAATTGTGTGCCCACTTTCATTTCTACTAAGAAACGTGCTTCTTGTAACTTAACACTGAAGTAGAAGTGGCTGAAGTTAACAAAGAACAAGTATTACCCAAGCCAGTAGATCAAACCCTGTTGAAGTAAAACCAGCTCATTTAAGAACTGGACAGCATTGTTTTGAAGTCACTGAAGCTGTTGTAACCCCAGAGTCTGCTGATAGAAGGGTGACCAGGTTATTCAAGGCTGAAAGAGTGGCACTACAGCCTTGGGGTAACTAGTGGAGGCAGAAGGTGTATATGAAGCTGTGTAAGGGATCTGGGTACTTGTTAAAAAAGACCTCAAACTCATTTAAGTCTGTAGAGCTGAGACTGTACAAGTTGAGAAGAAACAGCCTGGGAGCTAAATACAGATTTTCTGGTAGCTACAAGACAAAAAGGGTAAGGTAAAGAGGCTGCCTTTTCTTGCCATACAGGAGAAGAGTGATTTGCCAACCTGTAGATGTCGAAGAGTCTTGTTGAAGTTGCCCAACATTCTAAGTCATTGCTAGATGGGAGTCGCTAGCGAGGCATCCTGACAAACTGTATTTAAAGACACCGTAGAAGTTTAAAAAAAGATGAGTTGTTACTAAGCAGAAGTTGTACTTTTGTCTTCAACTTTACCCATTCTTTCCTGGAAGGAGGTTATCCCGGAGTACCATTGCTGCGGTTGTTTTCTTTGTGGAACTTGGAACGGGAATCTTTTCATCAAGCAAAGAAGGAACCAGTGAATTTTTATTTGTGTGAACTTTTGTTTCTTTGGAAAATTTTAAGACTTGATTGAAGACTTTATTTTCCTTGGAAGAAATTGCCATGGAAGAAATTGACATGGAAGAAATTGACATTGGGACCTTCCTGAGAGAACCAGATCTGCCCAGGACAAGTAGAAGTCATTAAAGACACTGGTTATTTGGTAAACCTTTATTTATGGTGTTTCTATGTTGCTTTGAATGTTTGTTTAATGTGAGGGTTCGTTTTGTGTATGCTTGGAGGTTTTCCCTTAGGTCCTAGAATAGGTAGTGAATCCCCTGGTAGAGTAGGTTTGGTTAGAGTTTATTTTCTAATTTTGTTTAAAATAAAATGTCAAACTTTGAGAAAACTAAACGGGGAGAGGTTCCTTGTTGCCTCCCTGCAGTCAAGATGGCAGCACCCGGGAAGGGCCTTGGTGGCTAGAAAGAGTGAGCGGTACACTCTGTATTCTTGCCCGCTCCTTCAGCCACCTGAGTGAGGGCAGAGGCTGCACTGTTACTAGTTGACTGTAAAACAACTTTCTCTAACAGTCGCAAAATGTTGTGAAACCATGAGGTACGCGTGGAAGCATGCTATCAAAGCAACACAGAAAACCTCCAAACAGCTCCTCAGCCTTAGGACTGAGATAGAAAGGTATAATGTCACAGCAGATACCAAAGACATCTGAAATAATGAAGTTTATCCCCACAACACATGTTCAATGTTTAATGGAGATGAGCACTGGAAATTGACATTTTTTTTATCAGCCAAATAAAATGCCAATTTTCTCCCTGTGCTTAAAACGCACAAATTGATAAAGGATATGACCGTGAACTTGGCTAAATATAACAAAATGGCCGGAAACCTGGGTCTCTATCAATTTGAGGTAATCTAAGTTGTTTGAGTAGTCGATCGTTCTCTTCCAAGTATTTACACATTTTCCCCATATTTTGGCTGCAGCCTTCTAGCTAATTCTCCTGTGGCAAAGATGAAAGATGGCAACTTTAGGAAGAAGTGAGCCAAGGGGCTTTCTGATTGGTACATGCAGCAGCGAACGTCATTGTCATACATCAAAACTGTCACTTTGGTCACCATGGCTCCTCAACACATGAATGCTGTGAGTCCCCAGAATAAATAAAATAAGTAAAGGGTGGCCCTAAGACTCGGGTATATTCTGTGTTCTGTTTTGCACAGCATGTGCATTTCTCTTTATGACACAGCAATGCAGTCAGCGGTCTGATCAGACCCTTGTCTGCATTGTGCTTTTCCCAGCACCCGGCCTGGGTCAGGACAGGCTGGGAGCACGGGAAGCAGGTGACGGCAGATCCACATGCCTTTGTGAATAAGGAATGCAGTCTCTGATGCGTCTGCCACTGCGCGCGCGCGTGCGTGTTTTTGGTTGTGGGCCTGGCACACGCAGTAAAGAAGTATTTTTTAGAATTAGTGGCAGCCCCTTTAAAACCATAGTTTACAGTCGCCAATTCCAATGACCCTTGGCCACACGGTGAGTGGCATGCCTTCATATTAATGGTTTGGGGGATTTTGACAGATCAGTTAAACTTTTTCAAATTCATTTTTTCTGCACGCCTTGCTTGATGCTAAGAATTATTTCAGTTTGAAGGTATTCTCGACTGTATTAAGATTTGCTGCATGTAAGTGTTGTGGCAGACAGAAACTACTCTAATTTGCAAATTACCAGTATGTTATAGGATCTTTAAGAGGCAACATTAGGTAGGATGGGATTATACTTCTAAAGAAAAAAACGTAATTTTTAATCTTGTAAAATGAAACGAAGTAAACGCTACGGGCACTCTCCATCGAGGAGAAAAGTACCTGGCATTGGAGACAGCAGGGTGCAACAAGTTTGATTGGCGCATGCACAAACTTTAGGAAGCACAAACCGGTTTGCGAGCGCCTCAAATTTCCTCCATTTTAGAGTAAACTCTCCTCTGTGTTGGCTCTACTTGTGTGCAGAGCGGCACGTGGGTGTATTAAGGTTTTGTTTTTCAGTGGTTTAGGACGGACGCCTCTTCGGGGAAGTCGGAGATTAATATACAAGTCAGATGATGGCTGGCAGGATTAGCTTTAACTGGCAAACGAGACATGTTCTCCCTGAAAGCGGCCATTAAGCCGCCTCGTGAAGATGTGCCATGTTTTATGAGCCGCCGACTTCCTGTTAAAACAAGGCTGTGTTTATAGGTTTACGCTGCCCCTGGGAAGGCGGCGTGTTGCGCGGTTCTTCTCGCAATGGATTTTATGCTCGGAAGATTCACTTCTCTTTCCCACGGACATATTTCATGAATGAGCCTTTGCAAACAGTTATGAAACATTAATTAGTCTCTGGACGGCTGCCATTTAAAGGAACCGAGCGATGCCTCTTCCACGAGGGTGAATGGGTAGCTCGGCACAGTGGCCTGTAGCTAGAAGCGGGCGCCAAGTCATTAGGAAACAGTCGGGCTCGAATAACTTGAGAGGTAAAACCTCCCGCAGCACAGGAAATCTCTCCCTGAACAAGTGGTGATTATGAGGCTGTGGAGTACTATCTAACTTACTTTAATTAATGTTTGGGGTTTGGTTGTACTGTAGACACTGCATTTTGTTTTTACGCAAAACGGCACGGTTCACGGGCCGTTGGAAAGTAGCTCACGGTAAATAAGTATGTTCTAAGGCAACAGCGGGAAAAAAGTGGAAGAAATAGGAGAGGCATAATCCCGATTAGGAGACTATCCACAACATCTGAAGCCGTCTATTCAAAAAAGGAACTGAGCCAAGTCTTTATTAAACCACTGCCTGCTTGCCGCTGATAGCACGGCTGAACGCAAGTGTTGATCTGCCAAGAGGTGGTGAGAGGAGGAAGGAAGCAACATGCATGAGAGAGGTAGGCATTGCAAGGTCTAAAGGGAAAACGTACAATTGTTAACTACACCATACGTTTGGAGTGGGAATGTGAGCAAATGGGGTTACAAATTCTCCAACCATCAATCAAGAATATTTGCATAGGGCCTATAGCCACAGGTCTTCCACAGAGATCTCCAACCTTAAGGTGGTAAATCTACACACCCCCTGGGCACCTCGTCTCATGAGGTCCACTCGAGTGACGAAGTCTGGTTGTAGCAGCAAGGCGGGGCTGTTTGGGTTGAACACAGTGAGGACGATGTCCTTGGAAAACAGGCACATTTTGTCAGTCTTTTCTCCATTTGGCTAATTGAATGTCTGCCTTTCCCCTCGTCTGAGCCCTGCATGATTATATTGTTCTTGCAGATAGGAGGGAAGAAAGCAGGCATCCCGTTCTGTACACCTTGTTAGTTGAAAGTCCTCCATTATTGAGCTACCTATCTTCACTTTTCTTGCAGCGTTTTGAAGTTTTCTAGAATCATCCCAACCATTGTGTTCCCAAAACGAACTTTCTCAACACGTTCTCCAAAGATTCTCCAGTCCACCTGATAGGATGACATCTTGGCATTGGGTGCCATAAAAACCTCTGGGAGGCAATATCCATCCACTTTATATGTTGTATGAAGACTTGTCCTAAATTTATCAAAAGCTCACCCATGGAGAACAAAGCAAGATGTATCTGGAACGACCAGTTTGGGGAGGTGTTTTCCATTCCCTCTGCTGCGATTCACCTGTATATTTCTGCATCTTTGTTGATCAATGCTACAGCCATGTATGATGCATGCAGCTTGTGATATTTTCCTGATTTTGGCATCAAGATAATGCAGGTTTCTTCCAAAGTGGTAGTAATGTTGCCATAGGTACGAAAATAATTAAAGAGTTGTGCCAGAGGATGCACCAGGTCTTCTACAAACTGTATATAACAGTGATCCATCAACCATCTATACCCTTGCTCTTGCTTGGTTTCAAATTTAATAGCCCGCAACAATTCTTTTTTGGTGACCATTGAACAGGTTCCCCCTTCTGGTTCTCCGGCATAGGGAGACTCACATCTACGTATCTGGTTTGAATCACATTATCATAGAGACGTGACTCACATTTAGCGCACTACTTAACTCACTGAATTAGTTTGAGTCCTTGTCACATCCCAACTCTGTGTCACCTTCTCTTAAAATCAATTAATCCTGTCAAAAGAAACAAATTTATATCCTGCAACGTTAGCACCTACCTTTTTATATTGGATATTTTGTGTCTCACTAATCTGGCCACCTTGGACGATGCCTCCTTCAATCAATCCAATATCAATTTTGCAGATCTTGACATTGACTCTGATTGGTCAGTCTCCACTCAACTAAAGAATAAATATAAGTTTAATCCACCAATGCCCATCAGGGGCTGCTTGGAGGCATTTCATGACCTATGCATTTCTAACTTGCTCCAATTACGCAAGGCATCTGTCTCCACCGTCAAAAATAATGTAACTCTTCAGCAATACAGTGCTCTACAGGAATTGGAAAATCTACAAGACATTGTCATTAAACCAGCTGACAAGGGTTCCAACATTGTCCTCCAGGATCAGTGCAATTATGTTGTTGAATCACATAGGCAACTTCGGGATAAAATTTGTTATTCAGCTCTGCCCTCCAGTCCTTTTCCTGTCATATAGCCAGAACTAAGGACATTGGTGACTAAATGGTCCCATAATGGTCTACTTGATGAGGACATGCTGGATTTTTTTGGTTCCCTCTTTTTTCACCATTCCCACTATTTATTTTTTGCCCAAAATCCATACATCTTTAGTTCATCCACCTGGAAGACCAATTGTCACTTTATCAGGATCTTTGTTGGAGAATTTGTCCCACTTTATTGAGGAAAATTTGATTGGATCAGTTTAACCTTATTTACAGTTCACCAAGGATTTTTTTTACAGCACATTAATGAAGTACCATGGGAAGAGGGTTTGATTTTGGCCACTCTTGATGTTGTTTCTTTGTATACCTCTATCGATCATGATGTTGGGATGAATGCCTATAAATACTTTCTGGACACATGTTTGTTAAATTCCCTAGCACACAGCACTATGATTTTGGAAATGCTAAATTTCTGTCTTTGTAACAATGTGTTTATTTTTGAAGGACTATTTCTTCATCACGTACAAGACACTGCTATTGGCCGTATCTTTGCACCTGCCTATGCTAACTTGACAATGGGTTGGTGGGAGGCCACCTTCTTGTCAGAACATTTATCAGAGAATTTTTCTGTGCAGATTGTGTCAGGTGGAGGTACATTGACGACATTTTCATCATTTGGAAGGGTACTGAATATGATTGGTTAGACTTTGTCAAGAGCATCAACAATGGGCTGTACAACCTGTAAACTAAAGCTGAGGATACTTCAACATTTGAGGGCCATAAAAATATCTGATCCCTCGTATCCCATTGCCAAGCACTTCAAGGAGCATCATGATAATCATTTTCTGTTGCTCAAATTTTTTGGGGTGGCCCGTGTTGCCAAGCATCCTAGGGTCCTCCAGTTGCACCAGCTCCAGATGAAATGTATTCTGGATCTTGTTCTTGACACTAAAGATGGGGCACAATGTCGATGAATAATTGTATACCTTCGAAGGGGTCTAATTTTTCTCCACTCTGTTATGTCATGTCATTTTTTATTCCTGTACTCTATTCCATTGTCCTAATGCCTCTTTTTCTGATATGATTCATGATTCTTCTAGTACTAATTCTTCTTGTTTTCTTGTCTAGATATTGCTGCTCTTTTAAGCTGCCTAGTACCTTAGGCAACATCAATTTTGCTCACTGTTTTTGTTTCTGTATGTAAGGTAGCATTGGGCTGATTTTAGAGTTTTGTGTCAGTTTCTTATTACAGTATTGGTATTTCGTGTATACCCTGTGGGATATCATGTCTCTTCAGACCTCCAGACCATTATTACAATTGTTCTTCATTTGGGTCAGGTGGGCTCTCACCATAGTGCTTTCAGTCCACAACAGTCACTGCTCACTATGGACTGTTAATGCATGGTGTTTCCAAGGAAGGTTCTCTTGCAGTACTGTTATTTCTGCTAGCACTTGCACTTTTTGTATCATGTTACTTCTTCATGACATGCCAGTTCAAGCTTTGACGTATGGTATTGGGGTTAACATCAGTATTTTACCCTCATGAATCCATGAGTGCTCACTATGGTCTGCTCTCCATGTTGTTTCTTAGGATGTTGCAACTGTTAGCTGCTCCTGCAGTTCTGTTATTGCTGCTAGCACTTGCACTTTGTGTGTCATGTTATGAATGCGTTCATCGCATGTCATTTTAAGCATTGACTTGTGATATTGTGATTAACACCAGCATTTTATATTTATGTCCTCATGAATGCTCACCATGCACTGTAAATGTATGTAGTTTTTTAGGAAGGTGGAACTGCTGCCGCAGTTCTGTTATTGCTGCTAACATTTGCATTTTATGTGCTTTTTGTAATGAACTTTCATTACACATCACTTCAAGTATTGACTTGAGATATTGTTGCTAACTTCAGCACTTTACCCGTATGATTTAATGAATGCTGCTTTATTCTTGCAAATGCATTTGCACTTCATGGAGTTTACTGCTTTCCATCTACCAATTCTCTGCACTTGCACTTTAGCTTATTACATCTGATTCCCAAAACGTTTTAACATCGGCAGGAGCACTTTATTTGTATGCAACTGTCTGAGCACACCAGCAGGTCTGTACATTATTTCTGGTTCACTGTGGCCCCAGACTATCAAGATTGTGGTGTTTTTGTGAAATGTTGCATTCATCTTTTTTTAAGTCATTGCATTTCAAAAACTGTAGTGTTGATGGAGGTACCATATGCTGTGGCTGAGGGCACTTGCACTTGACGAGCTTGGCCCATTCATTACATTCTCATACCTGAGGTCTCACCCCCCCCCTTTTTTGTTCAACTGTATTGCACTGAACATTGAGGGCAATGTGTCTTTGAAATTCTGTCGCAATTTCTGTTTCTTTGCTTCTATACGTTTTGTATTTTGTATATATATTGACACTTGCCATGTATTGTGCACTTATCTCCATTCCAAGATGTCTGCTTGCTTCACACATTTTTCTCTGTATACCAGCATTAATTGTAAACATTGAGAAAGGACTTCTGTTGTACTTCATGTGAACAAGCGCTCTGAAAGCATGAAACGCGTCGTAAATGACTCAATCCCTGTGTTGTCCTGCCTCTGCTGTATGTATTTTGTCATTAAAAAAAGTCTGTGTCGTTTGACCTGAAGTTCTGGATTTTATTTGGCAACTCCTGACTGAGTGCGGTCCACACTGCCCACAGCAGTTTTTTCGCATATATTACATGGCCACGGTAGTGGCCATGTAGTTATGGTTAAGTTTGGTGAGGATTCGTCCAGGGGGGGAAAAGTTATAGGGGGGGTCCCAAAACTTTTTTTCCCCCCATAGACTGAATGGGAAAAAACTTTGCGCACGGCTACAGCCCAAACCGCTGGACGGATTTACACCAAATTTGCGGCAGGAGCAGCAGCCTGGTCCCAAAAGCGTGCTTTTGTAAATTTGGTGTAAATCTGTCCAGTAGTTTTTTAAAAAATGACCAAAATGTAAGGCAAAAAAATTAGTGATATCTGCGTTCGCTTCGCGGACGGACTTCCCTGTTCGCTCCGCGGACAGCACCCCGATTGGCCCATGGGCTTGCGTCATGTCCGAGGACATGCGACGTGTTCGCTGATTGGACGGCGAGGGGCGTGGAGGGCGTCAGATTTTCTGTGGCGCCCGCCATCTTGTATTCGCAGTCGACCGCGTACAGCGCAGTGAAACGTGGATACAAAATTGTATTTAGTGCCGTGGTTTGGTTTGTAAGAGTGTTTGGGGAGGGTTGGGGAGTATGAGATAGGTTCAATGCTTTGTTTTTTTATGTTCTAGACCTTTTTGTTGCGTTCGATTTGTCTGCGGAGAACACGGCTGTTCTCACATTTTGTAAATAAACTAAATGGTGGGGTGTTTAACAGAGCATGTGTCATTTTTGTTCGCAAGGAAGGTAAAAATGAGCTATGAACACTCGCGGTGTACTTAATTGTTCGTAAATACACAAACTGGGGGTGTCCTCAGGACGCTGTCCGTATTGTAATCTGTCTAGTTGAATGTGTTCTAAGAACACTCGGAGTGTCCCGAAATGGTTGCAATTACACAAAATGGGGGTGTTCTGAGAACGTTGTTTGTATTGTTCGTTGTCAGGGTGAAAGTGTTTTAAGAGCACTCCTTTTGTTCGCTAATAGTACAATTTCCTAGGGGCGTCAACCGAGTTTTTGTCCACTAAAGAAACGATAAATCCGGCTGGTGTGCGTCAACATTATGTGATAATCCTATGACTGGCGCTATTGACCTGGCTGACTTGCTTTTGCAACACTAAATCATATCTCCCGCCCCTAAGCCTGATATTATCAAAGCATTCATATTCCCTGCCTTTCTCCATGACGTTACAGGGTGCGTAATGAAACGCGCCCAGTCGTCTCCAGTACTACGCGACTTTACACAGAACCCGGAAGACAACACACATTATGTCACAACACAGCACGCCACAATTCAGAATATGAAACTGTGATTTAAAAGCAAAGAGCAAGATTGTAAATGTTGTAAAGTACATTTATTTGACATCAAATGTTTAGAGAATATTCAGCAATTTGCATTTGTCTTTGTTGTCGATCCGCAAAAGTTCATGTTGAGACACTCAATGTTCCTTTGCGGTACAGAGAGTGTTAGATCAGGTTACAACTCAGTACGCCACAATTCGGAATATGAAACTGTGGTTTAAAAGTAAACGGCAGGATTGTACATTTGGTAAAGTACATTTATTTCACATGAAATGTTTAATGAATATTCAGCGATTTGCTATTGTCTCTGCTGTCGACCAGCAAAAGTTTATTTGGAGCCACGCATTGTTCCTTTGCGGTAGATAGGCTGTTGGTTTATGATAAAAGCAGTAAATGGTCTCTCTGATAATCGGAAGGTTGCTCCAACAACGAGCCATTAGACCACCGTATTGGTTGGTATGTTGTTTGTAGCCGCTAGTACTGCGTAAGGGCATATTGGTCCTTGGCGATTGTCCCATAAAATGGTGAGGGTCATGAAGTTGCATATTTGGACTTGCACCTGGCAGTTGAAGACCCCAACTGCTGGAGTCTGTAAATCGAGACATAGACAAAATGGGGCCACGTACCTGTTTTAAAAAACATAAATTAGTCTCACCAGCCGATCTTCATTAAAAATCATCATTTTATTTATTAGGGCGTGAAACTATTTGCTATCGAAGATGGTGCAACAGAGTATGTTAATAATAAAAAAATAATATTTTCCCATTCATATAGCGCTAAGAACTGTGAGGTATGTAAGCGGTGCTTATTATTAACCACAGTGTGTGGTGCTCATTTATCGACCACGGAAGGATGAAAGGCTGAGTTTCGCCTTGCCGGGATTCGAACTTGTGTTAGCAAGCTGTGCACGGATGTCAAAGCGAGCGCTGTACTCGCTGTGCCACTTGACAGGCTACAGTGAAGTGGCACAGCGAGTAGAGCACTTGACCGCCTATAGACCGGTTAAATTATTTATATTAACCCACTCTGTGTCGTCTGCCTTTTTCAGAGCCCTCTAAACGACAGGGGATCAATTCGGCGGTGATAGTGCGCGGTAGAACACATTATGCCACTTTCAACGAACAAGTTCAACTTCAGCGGTCTTTAATGCTACGCTATTGTAATTATATTTGGTATAAAGTAATCTAAAGGGTTACTTGCAGTACAATTGCAATTTCCATTGTCTACGAGTGGTGCAGTCCCAAAATACGACTCCGCGTGTGCCAACGATCTTTCGCATAGTGTTATAATATGTAAAAGTGGTTTCGTTTCAGAAATTTCATCTTTATCTTCTCTTACGTTTTAGCAACACTCCTTCAAGAGAAGTCTTTCATCACAATCTGTCTGTCAAGGTCAAAACACAATACAACCTTATAGTCTGCTTCGTGAGCCTCTCCGGGGCCCGAGAAAAAAATGGAAGCAGCTGACCTTCACTGTGAACGAGCATAAATTCTTACTTTGCAACATTCTGTGTAAAGCCATCTGTAGAAGTTGGTTTTTGCATGCCATGTTTGTATATTGTTTGCGTGATATTAAAAAAAGTTTGTTTAAAGGACGTTATGGTTCTAAGTACAGCCGAAAGACCCCTGAAAATAGCAAGTTATGGTAAGCTATGAAAAATAACTCGCGCCAACACCATGCACTGCTAAGACTAACACCTAGGACATCAAAGATGACATCGCAAAAGTCATTGATGAAATCACTGATGACATCACATATGTATGTACTTTTCATGGAATTTGTGTACTAGGGATTTATATTATAATGTTCCGAAAAAAGTGTCAGGGATATTGCAATAAATATCATACCGTTATTAGTGCTTTGAACGATGCATTTATATCAATAAATAGCATTGTATTATGGGATTCTATGTAGTATACTGAGCTACTAATGGAGAAAGATAGCATTGTGTGCAGAGTACAAGATAAAAGTATAATATTTGTAATGTTAATATGTAGAATAATGAAATAATTGTCCTGAAATGTTCGAAAATTCACAAAATGGGGGTGTTCTGAGGACGTTATTCGTATTGTGTGATTGCTTAGCTGTATGCAATGAGGGAATGGTACAGAGAGTAAAGTGGACGCCGTCCGCGGACACCGCGGCTGTTCGTGGACAGGGCGTGGTAAATCCGGGTTTTTCCAGGAAATCCAACATGGAAAGAAGACTGTACGGATCAGCCAATCAGATGTCGAGGTTGTGGATTTGTGTTGAAAGAGACTGTGTGTGGTGAAGATGGCAGAAGTGGAGAAAGTCAGGGTGTTGGTGCTCAGAGATATGTTTGTGCATGGTTTACAGCAGTACGCTGAATGCAGGCATGTTGCAAAGAACTTTGATGAGAAAGGAGTGGAGGTGGTGTGGAGCACTGTGCCTGATTGCAATGTACAGGGAATTGCACAAGTTTGTGTGGATATGGCCACGATGAACAGTCCGCATGTGGTAGTTTTGCACTATGGTGCTTTCCATTTGGGCAACGTCAGTGCCCCTACTTTGTTGGCTGATTTGGAACGCTTGGTTCAAGCCGTAGTGAAGATCCTTCCAAATGCAAAAGTAATTTTTTCTGGATTACTACCTAGGGCAATATGGGACAATAGTTCAGTTTTTTGTCCTCAGCAAAACATTGCTAGGTGTGTCATCAACCGAGGCATGTATGCCTTCATGCTTAGAGCTGGTATGTTCTTCTGTAACAATTTCCATGCATAGAGCTGGTATGTTCTTCTGTAACAATGAGAATATTGATGCCAGTAACGCTGTTAATTTTAAAGAAGATGGCATTTGTTTATCTTTTACCGGAAATGCCTTTCTATTTTGGAATGTAAGGGTTGCTTTGGAGAAGGTTATGTGAAGATTTTAGGAGTAAAGTAAGAAAAAAAACAAGAAAACAAATATAAAATAACAGGTGTCTGTCAAGCATCTGTAAAAAAAAAAACGGCTCTTTTCAGAGCCAACTTCAAAGGGGAAATGGGGCACACTATTTAAATTTACATTCACCACGCTCAGATTTTCGATGTGTCCGCGGACATGGCGGTAGTCCGCGGACATGAAAATCACTACGAGGGGGTTAGTATGTTCTATGTTACATGTCAGGGATATTATGGTTAAGTTGTGCTACTAAAAACCTATGAAATTCAGTGAAAAAACTTTGTTAAAGGGACGTTATGGTTCCAAGTAAAACCGAAAAACCCTTGAAATTCGCCAGTTATGGTAACATAAGCAACCATAACTCGCGCCACTGTGCACTGCTAACACTAACACCCAGGACATCAAAGATGACATCACAAATGTCATTGATGACATAACTGATGACATCACATGGCTGGCTCTCCCTTTTTATCCTTTACTGACATATCGAAGCCACACAGTTTTCTACAGTAACAGTCAGGAAGTAAAAATTGAAAAGGTACTATATTTGTAGACTTGGGGTCCTGTCACATCATATGAAACATGTACATAGCGGAAGATACAGGCTTGAAAGAGAGCAATCCTTTCTGTGCATGAAGATAATCATTATGGTTATCAGCACTTTGTCATTGTTTTATTTTTATTACTCTACCTTCCCTCTATATGCTCATATTTGTATACATTATACTCACTCTCCATAGAGTGAATGGGAACATTTTTTTGCTCGCGTCTACAGCCCAAACCGCTGCACCAAATTTGGACCAGGAGCAGCGGCTTGGTCCCGGATTTGGTGAAAATTCATCCAGTAGTTTTTTTTTAAAATGACCAAAAAATAGGTAAAAAAAAAATTAGTGATATCTGTGTTCGGTTTGCGGATACACTTCCCTGTTCGCTCCGCGGAAAGTGCCCTAATTGGCCAATCGTCTTGCGTGATGTTCGCGGACATGCAAAGTGTTCGCTGATTGGACGGCGTGGAGCGTGAAGCGCCTCAGATTTTTCGGTAGCGCCCGCCATATTGGATTCGCGGACGTCCCCGGAAAGCGCGGTGAAACTTTGTTCAAAATGTGTATTTTGTAGAGTGTGTTGGTGTGTAGGAGTGTTTGGGGAGGGTGGGAGTGTGTGAGATAGGATGAAAGTTGTGTTTTTTATGTGTTAGACGTTCTTTTTGTGTTCGATTTGTTTGCGGACATCACGGGTGTTCTGACATTATCTAAATAAACTGACTAGGGGGTGTTCTAAGGAGTCAATATGTGTCCGTTTTGTTCGCAAGCAAAGTGAAACTGTTCTAAAAACACTTGTGGTGTCCTGAAATGTTCGCAAATAAACAAAATGGGGGTGTTCTGAAGACGCTTCTAAGAACACTCGCGGTGTCCGGGGAGTGTTCGTAGGGGGTGTCCTGAGGACGCTGTCCGTATTGTTCTCTGTCAAGTTGAGTCTGTCCTAAGAACACTTGTGGTGTCCTGAAATGTTCGCAAATAAACAAAATGGGGGTGTTCTGAAGACATTTTTGAGAACACTCCCGGTGTCCTGGAATGTTCGTAGGGGGTGTCCTTGGGACGCTGTCCGTATTGTTAGTTGTTAAGTTGAAAGTGTTCTAAGAACTATCGCGTTGGTCTGAAATGTTCGTAGGGGGTGTCCTGAAAACGGTGTCCGTATTGTTCGCTGGCAAGTTCAAAGTGTTCTAAGAACACTCACATTGTTTGCGGACATTAAAAGTTTCCCATAGATCATAGATGAAATGTTTGACTCTATGGATGTGATATGCTGCGGTGGTTGTTGCCAGGGCATAGAGTCTTGGGTGCATGGCCATTTGGCCATGCACCCAAGACTCTATGCCCTGGCAACAACCACCGCAGCATATCACATTCATATTTGTTTATAACTTTGGGTGAAAAACAAATGTATAAGGAACAAAGGTATTAGATACTATGGATGTGATGTGCTGCTATGGTTGTCCTTATTATTGTATACTTACTGTTTGGTCTAGTAATGGGAGTCCATGTTTTTCTTCTTCATTTCTGTGATAAAAGAAAATAGCATGTTAGTATTTTGTAATGACTTATTACATTGTATAAGCAATATACTTTTATTTTTTTTCGACCCTCATATTTAGTAGAGTACAAATCAGAGTACTGTGCAATTTGCTCAGTTTCTGTATTTGTTGCTAAAATCATTGGGTCTGTGGGAGAAAAAAAAAATCCATGTTGGATTTAAAAAAAAAACCTTTTTCTGGTATGCTACAGTTTATTTGTTTGTTTGTTTTCAGTGTTCACTTGTTGTTTCTGGCTAATGCTTTATACTTTGCTTTGTTGTATTTTTTTGGAACAGTAACAGATTCTTCATTTGTTTTGATATTATAAAATTTTGGAGCAGACAGACACCAATTGGCGTATTCTAACTGTCTATTTTTAATATATTTTAGTGGTTTTCATTTACCTATTTGGATATTGTTAAATTTTGGGACAGTTAGATACCAATTGGCGTATTCTAACTGTGTATTTTTTGGTCTAATTTAGTGGTATTCATTTATCTGATTTAGTTGTTGTAGAATCTTTGAGCAGTTAGATAGCTTTTGGAGTATTCTAACAGTTTATATTTTTGTAACACAAATTTACTTAAAGGTTTAAATACAGTTTATTTATCAAATTTTGGTTTTAAGAACATCAAATAAGCTTTTGTAAGATTTGCTGGTAATCTCTGCTTTAGAGTAATGGTACTAACATTACATTCAAACCATCCACATTTCTTTTTTATGTATGCAGTGTAGTGCCCTGAATTGGTTGTGGCTCCTGCGTGGTAGAGTATACCTATTGTTGTGAAGGTTTCCCTACCAAGTGATATTTGACCATGTGTGAATCCAGTCAGCTTGCAGTTGTTTTTGGTACCATCTGCATTGTAACGTAGAAGCATTAGTATTACGTATTTACTATGTGTTTGTATTACTAACGTAGAGCGATTATCTGAATTGCAGGTAGAGCATAATCTACCATAGTTTGCATTTTGTACAACTTGCTGAAATGGAATAGATTCACAATTTGGTATTGATATATATATGAAGCGTTTATTGGGGATTTCTTCTTGTGTCACATTGTTGCAGAGAGTGCATGTATGTTTCCACATGTATGAAATCTGAAAGATTTCATTTATAGGTATGTTTTTGTTTTCCAGTACTTGTAGTAAGTACATTAGAAATTCTTGTGGATCTTCCTGTGAGTTTATAGTGAATTTCACCATTCCAGCACAGAAGTCCAATTGTCGTCTTATTCCAAAAACACTATATGTGTTGTCAGGATTGTTTGCTGCATTTCTGTGAAGTACTAACATTTGCAAACACAATGGGTCTGTACTGTGTGAGTAAATGTTGTCAACAATTGGTGGTAATTGAAATAGAATATTCATTGCTATATTTGCGAAATAGAATATTCATTGCTACATTTGCATAGCAACTTACACCAACTATATTTGAGAATTTAAATGGTCCAGGTAGTTCTGTATCTAACTGCTTTTTTTGGAGTTTGTCTTCCTTCTTTAAAGAAGTACCTGGTTTACTTTCTCTAATTGATTCTTTTTTGTTTGTGGTACTTGATGAAGTATTAGTTTCTTTTACTCTCTTTGGAGGATTTGCAGTGACGTCCTGTTGCATTTCAGTTTGATTTAGTTTTCTTTTACAACGTTTTAGTTTTTGTGGAACAGAATATGTGTTTAGATGGGGAGTGTATAGTGAGCGAAGTCTATCATATTCTAAAATGCAAGAATATCAGCGTTTACTTTACTTGCATCAAAGTTGATTAGAAATAGACCGTCAAGTGTACGTAAGCGTGATAGTGCTACGTAGCTCATGCCTTCTTTAAAGACTGTGTTACCAATATCTATCATTGCTTTGTCTAGGGTAAAATCTTGTGATTTATGAATTGTGACTGCGTATGCAAGAGTTAGAGAAAATTGTTCTCTGCGTACATACATATCTTTGAAGAGAAGGAATCTAGCTGTTGAGCGTCCTATCCGTTTTACTTCTGAAAGTTTGTCAAAGAGTATATTGACAAACTGAATTTTGTCACGTGGGTATGTTTGAAAGCCTACAACTGTACCCAGTGCTCCATTAACTAGTCCTTGGTACACGTCAAGGTTACGTTTAAGCATTACTTTGCAATTTAAGGATAATTTTAACATCTTTTCTAAGCCTGCTGTGTTTGAGATTGATTTTTCTAAATTATTTAGTCTTGTTGTGGCTTGGTCACACATGGGTAATGTCATACCATGTACATCTAGTTTGTCTGTGGCACTAATTTCCATTATTGGTGGCATTTCTTTACTTAGCATGATTTCATTGAATTTGAAACAGCTTGCAAGAGTTGGCATTAAGGCCATAAAATTGACATTTTTTTGGGCTAATTGTTCCATAACATCTGTAGCACATGCACTATCGCCATAAAGTGCATTAATGTGCCGGGTTTTCAATGTTGCTTCTGCTTCTTTAGAAAGTATACCAACTCTCAAACGTTTTAAAATGTTGGCATAAGTTAGATCTGCAGAGTGGCGCATGTTTTCTGTTAATTCTCTGTATTGGAAATGTTGCCAAAGGTTGACATTTCCAATGCTGCCAACAGTTTTACGGCAGAGTTTGTGCCCTAATGTTTTAAAAATAGGTTCACCTTTTACTGGTGTTAATTGAAGCAGATCTCCAAAAACAATAATGTGTTTTCATGCAAAGAGCTCTTCATAGCTGTTTTGAGTACTTCTTGTAATCTGAGGTGAATCAAAGCTAACATCAGGTTGGAGACCATGCTCACTTCATCTATTAGCATTTTCATTTGTTTCAATACTCTGCGTAATTCCATTGCAGCTTCTGCAGAAAGTTTGTAATAGTCTAATTTGTTCTGGTGTTCTACTGGTAATAGTAGTAATCGGTGTAATGTAACACCACCTATGTTGTAGGCAGCTAAACCTGTGGGGGCAGTGACAACAGCTGACAGTTTGTTGTTTGTCAATTGTTGAAGGAACTTACTAATGATTTTGATTAGGAATGTTTTGCCAGAACCAGCTTCACCACTGACGTACAGTAGTATAGGTTTATAATTATGGCAGGAACATTCTTTATTTTCATGTTTTACGCCATGTGCAATTTGTTTTGTTACTTCTTGAAAAATGCTACTTTGCTCATTGTTTAGTTTTGATTGTAGTATAGTTAAGTCTTCCTTATCTTCATACTGACACATGATGTTTTCTACTTCTATCATAGCTAATTCTGCCTCATTTTTTGTTAGTGGTTCTCCCAGTGGTTCTTGGCTTCCTGTTACAGAAGGTTGACTACTGTCAGGAGTATCCTTATCTAGTTGAGCTTGGAGTTCTTCTTCATGTTGCTGTTCATTGTGCAACATTGTTATGTACTATGTAAAGTATACATCAGTTATAGTGCTTTCATTTGCTTTGAAAGCATCCTCATATGAGTCATAGTTATCTAGTAATTGTTCTTCTTTTCTCCATGGTTTGAAGAGTTGTAACAGGGACATGTAATATACTTCTTTATGTTGAGGAGTCTTCAATGACAATTTGATATGATTAATTAAATTTGGTTTAGTGAGTTTAACTAAGCTGCCTTCACAGTCTGTCACTCTATATTTACCTTTTTTCATCGGGTTTCATATTATTTTTGTATGTGTAGTTTTGGGCTATTTGGTATAGACACATGTTTTCCAAAGTATTACTTCTGTTTGGGTAGTATGTGTCCAATAAATTGTTTTTTAAAATGTCTTGGCTGTTGGGATCATGTTTGGCTATTGTTTCTATATCTTCATATGATTTTAGAACTCTTTTTCTAGATTTAGCTGGACCAAGACTTAGCCATACTATATTTTCAGATTTACCATACAATGAAGTACCAGTTAAACGATCAGCTGCTTCATAAGATCCACATTCTATATGGGTGAGCATTTTTATGCCCAAGCTGTATAATTTTTGAGATACTGCTTTATCTGATGACAGGTCATTCCAGAGGTCTTGGAGCTCTGTCTTTTCTGCTTTAGTTAAGTATGCTGTGACATATCGTGCAACTGCAGTAGAATTGTCTGCAATGTACTGCACATCTATGTTTGCATTCCATAAGTGGGCAATGATTGCATTATAATCATTGATATATTTTTCTTCTTCTTTTCTTTTTATGTAATATGTATTTTTAGGTGACTTTCCTTTAACAGTATGTCTAACTGAAGACATGAGGTTGTTTACTTGACCTGTATTTGTAACTGGTCTAGGGAAACCAAATCGGCATTTGATGTAGTATTTGCCTTTGTTTTTGTATTTGCAACGACAATATTTTCCACATTTGTGTCTTTTGAAATTGTAAAATTTGTGCACAAAGATTACTATATGTGGCTTCTGATGGAATTTGACAAGTGACATATTTTTCAATAAACTGTAAAACAGTGGCATCAGTGTCTTGACCAAATGTAGGAGCATCTTTAATCCATAAAAGCATGTGGATATGTGGTGCTCCTCTGGCTTGGTATTCTTTTCTCCAAAAGAAGTGTTGCACTTCTCCAAGGGGAGGAACAGTTTTATTACAAATAAAATGTAGCATAGCAATGAAGCGATGGTGAAAATATCTTGAAACATTAACAGGATCCAAAGAACAAAGTTCTCCAGGTGTTAGAATATCTATGTTTGTTTTGTTTTTATTTGATATGCGTAGGAAATCATTTAAATCTTCCCATGCATATTCTGCACAACGTAATGTAACAAACCAAGTGGGTGGGCCAAGGTTTCTGATCATACAACGTACATCTCCATGACGTCGAAACCAGTACTCTTTAGTACCACGCATATTTGCTAATAAATTTGTAATATTTGATTGTAAAACCTTATCCTTTTGTTGCACTTTCTCTAATAATTGTGTAGCTGTCATATTTTGAAAGTGTGATCCTGATTTTAATATGTGTGCAACTCCGTAACATAAAGTTGCTAGTTCACTTTCAAAGAGTAGGTGGAATATGTATTCCCAGATTTAGACAAAATGTGGATCTTCAGAATACATCCGTAATGAGCGGTATTCTGAAGCTGATCTTTGAATAGGTCTATCATCATACCTTCCTCCTTTGCCAGTTGGAAAGAGTAGAGGAAAAGCACTTTTTTTTCCCATATACTGATTGGCGATCCTTTTGTTTGACGCATTTGGTAAGTTTCCAGTACATCTTGTACAATGTCATTACAGTGCAAAGGATGAATTGTATACTGGTCTAAAGTATTTGATATTGTAGCAGGATCTAGTAGCTCAAATTGACCAGCTTCTTGTGTTTCTTGAATTATTTCAGTTGTATCTTTCAAGTTTTCTTCAATATTAATTTCTTTGTAATATTCATTATTCTCTTTAAGATATTGGAAGGCTTGTCTAACTTTATATAAATCTACCAGCTGTTGCCATATTTTTTTGTCTTTTGTAGGTACTCCATTTACTAATATAATTAAAGATTGCTGCATTGGACGTTGCACCTAGAGTATGCACATTTTCTTTTAGATTTAATGGTAAATAAACTACTTTTCCACGAATGCCTTTCACCAATTCAGAGGGAGGTCATTTTGCTGTTTTTGGTTGAAGGCGCATTATTGCTTGAAATGGGTGTACTGTTTGAATTATGATGCTCGCATATAAATTAAGTTGTTGTAGAGGTTTTGGTACTGGGTATAATTCCAAATTATTTGTGATATAATGTGAAGGAGTTCGGTTGTTGTCAAGTTTTGTAGTGCAATAACTGCAAAGTATTAAGGGCTCAGTTAATTCATATTTGTTTTCTGCTAGAAGGTAGAGAGCTAATTCAAACCATTTAGAATCTTCATTGTCTTCTATTTTGTATGATAGGTCCACAGTTTTTGTTACTTTTATAAAAAATTCTACGGCAACATACACATACATGGTTTGGTACTTCAGCTGATGTACTTTTAAATTTTAGTATTTCTTTTTTGTATGTGTTTAGCAAAAGGTTGCCATGTGTAGAATGGTTGCTTAATTGGTTTAAAGCTATTTCATTCTGTAAATGGCTTTCACTTCCAAAATATTTTTTCTGGATGTAGTGAATTTCTTCAAGTAGGTCTTTTGCTGTACCATGTAGAAGGATGTTATTTAACTTTGCTACTGCTAAAGCAGGACTTTTAGCATAGTACAGTTTATAGACTAGATTTCTTATAGTTGAATGATGTGTTGATATCCTTTTAATATCATGGAAAGTGGTTTTACAAGTAGGTCCTGTAAGGCAGGCCAATGAATGTCCTTGTAGTCCTGTGTACTTGCGCACTGGACAGGTATCTATATTTTGCAGTAATTTAATTTTGATTTTGTCTTTGCTTTTTACATATTTATTGAGGAATTGGTGTAAAGATTTGAAACATTGTTTGGGAATGTTACACATTGACGTGCATGGCCATTTGTACACTAGACGTTCTGATTCAGTTGAATGGAGGGGTAATTCTAAGTTTTCAGGGCATATTTTTGTAAGGAGTACTTCTTGTTCCATTATGGTATTATTCACTTTTTCATAACCTCGACCACTGCTATTTATGGCAATTGTATTTGTTTGCTTTTGTTTGTACGCTTCTTCATTAAAATATGGTTTTGTGCTCGTAGTGTGATTCCATTCACCTCCCCAGATACTTAAGAAGTTCTTTCTGTTGACATTTCGCTTATTGAGAAGTCTTTTTTGTAATTTAGTTTTGTTAGTGGTTTCATTTTGTTTAACAGTAAAATAAATAAATTTCTTTTTAGAAGAATTGCAATGTCCATCAATGCTTCTAAGATTAATTTCCTACGTTAGGTTTTAAGCTTTGAACCTGATTTCTCTCCTGTTTTTATAAGATTTTGAAGGAGTTTGTGACAGTATATTTTGGCTAAAATACTTTTCCTGGTATGCTTACTTTGCACTATATTAAAATTTGAAGAAGTAGTTTTATCTGTACTGATAGGTGATTTTCTGTTAATTGTTTTTTGGTTTGTTTTACATTTTGATAGAGGAAGCGAAGTTGTTGTACTTGAAACTTCTTGTGTTTCACTAAATGATTGTATTAGCTGTTTTGTTTCAACTTTTTTTTACAAATTCTGCTAGAGATGGATGCTTATGTTGGACACATTCATTTTCATTTGCTCTAATTTTGCGTTGCTGTCTACGGAGTTGTCTTTTGGTAGGCATTCTTTAGGGTCTGTTGAAAAAAATAAAGAAGATATGGGTTGGGGTGTTCTGGAATGTATGTGTGCTGTGTGCATGATTGTTTGAGTAAGATGATAAAGATGTATGTAATGGTGTGTGATTGTGCATTGGGAACTAAAACTAGTAGGGGTAGGTATTCTTGAATTTGTGTCACTAAACTGGGGTTCAGATGACAAAAGAAAGTAAGCTAGTGGTGTGGAAAAGTACAAATAGTAAATGTAATGTATACAATTAAAACAGTTGTTTGTTCTA